>NC_051187.1:88376539-88679569 GCF_015220075.1 Falco rusticolus
GCCCGGCTACTAAGTAAGCTATTTTCTTTCTTTCTGGGAGAATCTTAATGGGCAAAGATGTTCCAGATGGCAGGCAGCCACCTGCCACCAGGATTAACAGTCAACACAGAACGCAAAGCCTTGGGAAGAGCGCTCTGTGATTGTTCCTGCACGCAGGGAAGCAAACCGACTCAGAGCAGGGTTCGGTGTAGCTAAATCTTCACCTTATTACCTTCCTGGGAATTGGGATAGTATTACCCAGAATCCTCCTTGCTGCAACTCTGCCTTGAAAAACAATCTGTTTTGGAGCTCAATGTACCCTAAAGTGACTGTATTATTAGGATTTAACTTTGAACTGCACATTTGGAATCCATTATTCAATCATTAATTTCCTCTGGTTTTCCCCCAGCTTTAATGCCTCATGCTGGATCCCTGGGCTCTGTGGTCCAAGCAACACTTTAGTACAACAGTTTGTACTTCAGCAAATGCTGTGCTCCATCATTCTTTCCTACTACAGAAGCCTGTGTTTGTTTTAACCACCGATCCAATGGTGTGCCCTGGCTTGAAAGTGCAAGAACAAGACACCTACCCCAGGCTGGCCTCTGCTTCTGACTCTGCGTGGACAAAAGCCCCATGCAGGTCTGAAAGAGATACTACCAGAAGAGGACAGAGGGGTGCTGCAGCCCTGAAAATGTTTGTCCTCTTCAGAAAAAGGGTGGATTTACTTCTAGTGTTTCACGATCACCCATCAGTGTGGAACCCAGCCTGGGGTCTGGGAGTCAAGTTGTGTTCACACAGGCTGTGCTGACCATCAAGATAATGTGCTCAGAGTTTGATCTCTCGTTTGGTTTGGAGACCTGAGAATCTTCTAACTGGATAAACTCCAAAACTTTAAGGAAAATAAAAAAGTGCTTTCTCCGTAAAGTAAGAAGTTGGAAGCTACCGTTATCGAGGGAACAGTATTGTATAAGAAAGTGACATTTTAACATAGTAGGTTTAAGAACAGAACTCTTTCTCCAGGGCTAGGTTAGGCAACCGATCCAAACATGGTATCACCCGGTATTCCAGGAGTGGTTACACTAAAGACAGTAAGCTGGAACATCAGCTAGTGCACATTGGTGTAGACTCATGAAAGCCATCATTACAGTGTTGTACAAAATCTGAAAATAGATAGGGGTTCTAGCCATTTATACCCACAGAGTGCCTGGCACAGTAAGGACGCCTTGTGGGTTATGTGTGCTCAGCATAGGTTCAGATAGCAAAATTTGGCCCTAAGAAGAGGTAGCAGAGAAATATGAACTCCTAATGGCCCTGTTTATAGAGATATAATGCTGCACAAATGCTATTCTTAAAGGAGATGGCATGTGAAAAAGAGGGAAGGCCTATGAACGGTAACTCAGTTCTGGAAGCCAACTGAATGGGATTCTCTGGAAAGCACACTTCATCCAACAAATCCACATCAATAGCATGGTGGATTTGAAGACAGAATACAGAGGCTAAATTGCTTCCCAGGTGAAACAAAGAGAAGAGGAGAGGGATGTAGAGAAAATATAACCATCTCTATATAGCTATTAAACCAGAATTGCAGACCATAGACAAAGTACTGTAGGAACTTCAGTTAAATTTCATCGATATGAACCACTTTCCCCATTTTAAATTTCCAAAGATTTTGACATGGCCTTGGAAGTTTAACTGGGATGCAAATCTTAACTCGGTCTGAACTTAGTGAGGCACTGACTGCCTATGCATTTTGAAGAACAAAAAGCAAATGCATCATAGTTTTATGGTCAAAATGGGAGGGTGGGATGCAGGTGACTTCAGTTGTCTTCTTGGCTCTACAGAGTTGCTGCAAAGCCTTCGACTGGTTCTTTTCTCTTGCAGAACCTCTGAGAAAGAAGAATAGTAGGTCTTCTTTCACTTCAGTGATGCAAGAGGATGGCAAAGGATTAGTTAATTTTTCTCCTCTTTGTTAGGATATTTGGACTGCAAAACCTTGGGGATTTTCTGGTCAGTGGGATGAACGGGGAGAAGTCCTATGGAATTATGGGTCCTTGGGCTGTGTGGTGACCACTTGGAGAGGTAGGCTGGAAGTCTGAAAGGGAAGACACCGAAGCTAAGAAAGTTTTCCATTTCCAAGGTCATGCAAGAGGATCTGCAAAACCTCTTTCAGGACCTGCCCTCTCCCAGAGTATTTGCCACATGTATAATAACTGCCTTACTTAGAGTGTATGGGCGATGCAGCAACGATTACCTACACACAGTATTCCATCATTACATGATGAAACAACTCTCCAGGAAAAGTTCAAATTATCAGAAGTAGAAGCCTTGTTTTGCTGCTCAGTCAAATGGCGTGGCTGTAACGCAACAGAATGCCAAAGTTTTAGGGCCACTGGAAATTAAGCTTCAAATGCATGGAGAAAGTACATCTGAGAGGTCATGAAATAAAGGTTTGATATACTACTGTCAGTAGGTAAATAGTACAGATGAATCTAAATCATAGTTAGATTAAAAAGACTGAGCATAAAAAATATTTTCATTTGAGCTTTACAATGCAATTAAGAACAGTTTAAGCTTTCAATTCTAGTGGCTCTCACTCAGGTTTGTGGTTAACCAAATGCTGAAGATATATTCCTATTAACTTCTACTGGGAATGCCATCTCTGTTTAGATGTAGAATTATACCTTCCTCTAAACAGCCCCCTTATCTTACAATCTGCAAATTGCAGGGTCTCCCACAGAAGGAAATCTTTTATTAAGCATTTTATTTTTCTTTGCTGCAGGCAGGCAGACTAAATAAACTCCAGCTTAGACTTTGCACAGTGTCTCTACGTTGGCCATATCCAAGAAACACAGACAATGCTGGTTTGCAAGAATGAAAGAATTTTAATAAAAACAAGCCATTCAGAACCCTTGTCAACTCCTTCTGCTGGATTGTTATAAAGAATTTATTTCATTACTATAAGTGCTGTTGACTTAGTGTTAGTTTCAGCACTTGAATTCTTGGATAGCCTGAATAAAATTATGTTTTCCAAGATAAATATATTATGCAAAGTATGACCTTCATTCTTTCGCTGATATGTCTGCTGACTCCAACTGCTTCTTCCTTCAGAGGGGCTTTCTTCGCTCTGATGGCGAGAAGCTTTATTTTGGTTTTACTTGATTAAAGCACTGCAAACAAGGAAGACCATGTGAAAAATAAAAATAGAAAAGCTGGAGCCCATTTCTGTTGAAGTCAGAGATGGTGAAATGTCAGCTCTGATGGAGTGGAAGTGGGGAACTGCTTCCATGCATGTGAATGGACATTCATGTCTCCAAACGACAAAGGCTTTCCCCTTCCACGGGGAAGTTTGTTGCACAGCAATCAGGCTCCACTGTGTTAATCCCCTCAAATCGGAGCAGTTATGGCCTACCAGGGGGGTGACAATTTCAAGGAGATTATCCTTTCTGCTGAATTAGCAGAGGACAAGGGCAAGAGAAGAGGGGGACTGCCAGTTCCGCATGCAGGGAAATGAAAGAATCTGGCCTTTTGATTCTGCCCGTGGTGGGACCAAGGATAACTTCGTGTTGGGTTTTTTCACATGCCTGGAACTGCCTTTCACAACTGGAGTCACTGAATATGCATAACACCGGGCACCACAGTACTACAGAGTTCTTCTCCATGTGGTATCATATAAGGCCAGAACATGACAGCTATTGTCTTACCGCTTTTCCAGGGACAAAACTATGCCTTGCATCACAGAATATTCCTGGATTTTTTTTAGGAAACAATACCCTTGCCTGATATAAACCATCCCCTATTCCTGATTAGTTTGCAGTTTCTTTCATCACAGCAACCCAGCCGTCTTCTGCTTAGTACTAAGAACTGCTCGGCAATCTGGTGGCAGCTTCTGTCATCATACCCAGCCTGCTGCACGTTCAGGCAAACTCCAAGAGGTTCGATTTCTCCTAATGAGACTAAGGCTCAATTACCCCTTAACTTGATATTGTTGTTAAATAAAAGAAGATGGCAAGGAGATGGCGGAAAAGAAGGGAAGAATTAGGAGTGCTTCTCAGTATGCCATGCTTAAAAGGAGGAACTTGAGCCCCACAATTTCTTAGTTTCCAAGAGTGACCACTTTTGATCCTATTTGTTAAGGTCGAGCAACTGAGAGATGTGACTTCAGATGACTTGTCCAAATCCCAATCCAGACAACATGCCCAAATGTGAGGAGGTCCGGGACTGGGACACAACCCATTGGAGCATGACAGTATTTCCTCCTACTTGTCTTCATGTCCCTGGTCCTCTGTGACTCACTGCTTCCACCTGCCCACTACCAGCCATCAAATGGCTCTTTCTCATCAGTACTTGTTCTTTCAAAATGACCATTCTCTGTTTACCAGAAAACAGAGCCTGTTCTCTGGATTTTCGTCTCTCACCATCGGTTTTGCTTCTGGAACCTCAGCTTCTAGAGCCAGCGCACAGTTTAAGGAAGGAATAGTCAAGTTAGCCTCACTGAGGCCTCCTTTCCCTGATTTTAATTTCTAGACAGAAATTCAAATGAATGGTGCCTCCTTTGGGTTTTTCCCATGAAGAGAAAGATGAATAGAACTTTTCAGAGGTGATTGTTGCTTAGTCCTGTGTGTTAGCTCTACTTGTTTCCTGCCTATAGTGTTTTCCATGCCATAGTTTCTGAACTTACAGTATATCTGCGGAATGTAAGGGTTGCATTACTTGGTTCTAAAATGCAGCTGCCTCTAAGCTGGAAGGTTCACAACCATAACCAAACATCAGTTTAGCGCAGGAAGAGAAGAGGATGATTGTATCCAACAGAAGAACTGTGTCCAGTTAAAATTACGGTAAAAATAAGTGTGGGTAGGCAGAACATGAATCAGAATTTGGCCTGGAAACCAGTTACACCTACTTTTACTTAAGGAAAGGGAGAGCTTGGAGAACTAGGATAACTGGGAGTGGCCACTGGGATTTTGGTTTATGTATTACCAAAAGAAAGACCCTCAAATTAATTCTGGCAAACAAATTTAGTACAAGCAGAGAAGTTTGTATTGCATCACTTATATCACTTTCTGGAAAACTTAATTTGTGCATAGAGGTTTCCCACCCTTCCCACCCATTCAATACTCCTTTTCTTAATTCCTCTGAAATAAGAGGACTAGATGATCACTGTGGCAGTCATTATTTGAGGTAAAATATTTCAAGGGCTGAGTTAGTCTCATCATAGCTTGGAAGACCTTCCATCTCTTTGGAATCCTCACCGACTTGGTACTGCTCTCTTAGGTTATATGCACCTACTGTATGCGACTCCCTCTTCACAACAGGATGTCAAAAGAGCAAAACATGGGCCACAAAGACAGTTCCCATGTTGTAACAGTGAACAGCAACATAACTGGCTCTGAAAAAGCAGGCAAAGTTAGATGCCTGAGTAGAACGACCTGTTTCTCCATCCCACAAGCAGTGCTAATGACCTCCAGTACAGGATAATGATGAAGTACTTTGCTGTTTTCTCATGCTCCGAAGTCTGACAGATCATTGTCATTAGTGCCAGCCCAAAACTAGCACTAGGGACAGTTATTTCCCATGAATGATGCAGGTCTGGATAGCATGCTTTTAAAGAAACCATGCAGTGGGTCACCCATCGCCTTCTGTCAGAATATATTCTATTGCCCAGTAGTGTTTAAATATTTTCTTATCTTTCCATTACAAACTTTAATCCTTCTGATCCTGGGTTTAACCTCCCTGGACCACGCTAAGAAATTCCATCTTGAGAGAATTTTAAAACTTATATATGACTATTGCTTTGACACATCCAGGGCTCACTCCTGTCTGGGCAATTATTCCTTCCTCTGCAGATCCTGATGCATTATTTGAGATGAGTGAATCGTGCAGAAGCAGATGTCTCAAGCAGCCAGGCTGTGCCCAAAGCTCTTTGCCAATGTGTTCATTCTGAGGGAGTTTTCTGAGAGAGTGATATGCAGGGCTGACCAGGATATTCAGAAACGATCAACAGCTTTTAGATGCTTTCACTTACAAATTCCCAGTTCCCTTCAGTTTAAAAGGTTCATCTCAAAAACACATGAAAACTTCGGGCCTTTTCTACACAGTTTGGTTCTCCAAAATTACATCTACATCACCAGAAAATTTTGAAAATATTGACTGAGACTGATGCAAAGTAGCCAACAATAACAACAACAAAAAAAAAGTGAAAAACTTAATCTTAGCAGATCAGGCCGACTTTATAGCAGATCTCTGCCTGTTACAAAGGAGCCTTGTGCCGGCTGGAATTATTATTATGTGGATGAGATGTAAAATCAAAACTGTATCCACTTGTCATTTCAGTCTTATGGCACTTAGATTTCCTCATGAGAGCAACAAACAAATGCTGTTATGAACCGTAGTTTTCTAACACTGAGTCCTCAGCTATTTTCACACCTTTGCTCCACTAAATACTTTTCAATTTCCAAAGGAATTTGCCCAAGTCTCCACTAAAAAGAACAAAAGAGAATGTAAAATAAGTTTGTTGTTCACCCCTATTGCAATAAAGTCCTGCCATTGACACATGAAGCATGCCATGAATATGTACCAGTAGCCAAATGGACTTGTCTCCACTGTGAGGAAGGTGGGGATGGAGACCATTCTGCGTTCAGACATGAGATGAAACAGGTAAAGACCATTTATGGAGTTTTTATTACTACTTCTCTTCACACGTTGCAGTTTGATCTGCTCTAGCACAATAGCAGAGATGTCTGGATTAGGACTTACATTTAGAGCTCTTAAAGCCACCAAAGAAGATGCTGGAGAGAATCCCAGGTCCATTGGTTAGCTCTGCCAAAGGGACCAAAGGTCTGGCAATGACATTAACATCTTGGTATGTGAGCTGTATTCATGAGTCTTTGGTTTCATGGTTCCCACTAAGTCTTAAGAGTTCTCAGAGACTCACTGGAATCAGGGATGAAAAAGACCTATTACACTAGGTCATTTGGTCCATCCGCTGACCCTAGACACTGCAGGATTTTCCATACTGTGTAGTCCCAAGGGCTTTGTCCTGTCCACTTTGAAATGACTCAAGTCAAGGGGCTTCCACCCTTCCACCACTCCCACTGGGAGACCATTCCACAGCTCAACGCATATTCACTTACAAACATTTTCCTGAGAGCACATCCAAATTTTTCTTCACTTCATTTAATCTCATGACCCTCCTCCTGAAAATCCCTCTGCTCTCTCCTCCATTGGTATGAACGTTGAATGTGTCTATGTATGTGTGAATGTCTATATATGGTTTCATCACATCCCTCAGCAGCAGCAGCCATGGGGCAGCCAAAGCGTGCAGAGGGAGTGCCTTTCCTACAAGATGCCTTTGCAGCTTCTAGCGAGAGCTGGCCACAGTTACTGAACACCGTGGCTTCCAGGAAGAAGGGCTTCTTGGAACTGGTGTTCATGTGAGTGGTATGGTCTCCAAAAGAGATCATACAAAAAGGACCCCAGTCCTATTCACCTCTGTCCTGCAAAGCCCTATGGACAGAAAGGGCATAAAACCCAGGACATAGAGGGAACTACGTAGCAGTGATGACACCATGTTGGCTTTGAGCAATCTGAATTTTACCTTTAACTATCCTACATGCTCCCAGCATGGCTTTAGCAGCCTCCATTTCTTCCTGTGCTTAGTTTCCTTGTGGCAAAAAGATGGTAATGGTAATTAATTGCTTCGGCACCTCTTTTCACTCTGCAGGAAAGGGAATGCTGCTGTCTGGATAAGCTGGGACAAAGGAGCACCTTACCTCAAACACATACCAATCATACTGTTCCCAGTGGGTTGTCAGGAGAGCATTACTTTCCTTTGCAGGGCTGTGAGAGGGAGAGTCTATTGAAAAATGTTATCAGTGGAAATATTCAGAGCCATCAGAGGTATGTGTACACCTAATTTCAAAGTATTTCCTTGGGAGCTCAGGAAGCAAATTCCTTTGGCATCTTTGAGAACAATCTTAGCTTCAGCATGCAAAATTGTTCTCCAAGAAAGACTCGGGACATAAAGTGAGGACTTTCAGGCTGGGGCAGGGGAGTGTGGAATAGCTTGACACGGTTGTTTTCTTTTCAAACAAAAGTCATCTCCTGCAGTTTTCGGATAACAATGCAGAGTCCTGGGGTGCTAGGGGACTGCATGGAGCCCTGGCCTGTGTGTTTGCTAGCTGTGCATGTGAGTGGGCTGAAACAAAAATATACAAGTGCTCAGGAGGAGTAAACTATAAACAATGCTTAACAAAACACTCCAAACAGAGCCATCCCCATGCTTTCCCCAGGCCAGGCCACTGCAGGGAGCTGGATGAGAGGGAACCTGCTGCGACACAGACCGGAGAAGGCAGGAGTGACACTGGTTAGCAGGGAGAAGGAACTTGAGGAATGGGCAAAATCTGTGACTGATGCATCCATCGAAAGAGAATGTCATTCTCTGGCCAAGTTCACTGCCAGGGCTGGCTGCACAGCTTTGAACAAAATATATCCCTCTTGGAGAAGGAGGATTTTATTTTTTTTTAATGGAATTTTTCCCCCTGGCTTTTTGACCTAACGAGTTCCCCACAGCTGAAGTATCTCTCGCATTGCTCTGGTTGCTGACTGTGTCCTACCTGTGCCACATTTTACCTTGCAAGCTGCTGATATTTTGGAGCCAGGGTTGTACATGCATTATGGAGGAGCATCCAGGGGTCTAGCATGTGAGAGTTGCACCCTGGACATCATATGGGTATAGTTTCTGGCTTGTTAGCTGACCATGAAGGACTGACTTTGTCTTCCTCTTTGATCAGGATCAAAGACAACTTTTGCCTCCCTGTCTCCCGAAGCTCCTTTTCCTCAATAGCTCTCCTTGTTTCTGAGATTTTTCCTCCCATGCTGTACCATCCCCTTGCCTGTAGCTCAGCCACTGCTACACCCGTGGAAGTTTCCTTTTTATATGCTGTCCTTCTTCAGTCTGGGATCTCTTGCTCTGCTTTCTTTCCCCATCAACATCGAGCTCACACACTGAAGCATCTTATTAGAGGAAAGAGGTGACTGAGCTGGGGAGGGACATAAGGGAGCAGAGTTTGAAATACTGACCCTCGTGGTCTCCACCAGAGCACAGAAAGACAGACAGGTATCAATATGAAGGGATACAGTAAAATTTTCCAGACTTTGTTCCTCTAGACAGCTTGTCGAAAAAAAAAAAAAAAGTTACTCTTTAAAATACCCTCAAAATACAGGAGCTATCCAGATTACCTAGAGATATATCAGCACCCTAACCTGCAACGTTCTTATTTTCTAAGTATGCAGTCCTTCAAGGTACCAAGAATGTATCCTTGCTACCTAGAAGAACCACAGAGTCATCCAGTCTGTCTCCTTGCTCATTCAGGCCTCTGCCATGCATTTCTGCTATCCTATGTAGGTCTAAATATCCCCAGCTAAGGGGCTCTCACCTCTTCTGTATGAGATGGTTATTCCATAGGTTAACATTTCTTATTTCCAGGAAGATTTTCTCGATGTTCAGCCTCAGTTTTCAGGCTCACTCCCAAGTCCTTTCCCTTCATACTTATTCAATTATTGTACTTGAGTCAGAGGTTACATTTCCAGAATGGTAATTACCAGGAGTGCAGGTCTTTTGATTGTTTGAAGGTCTGGCACAACCTTCACTTTTTCCAGGTCTTCTGCTCTCAACCTGTATCTGCACAGTGGTAGATATAATTTGCTTACTTGTAACTATAATATTCCCAGATTCATATCACCCGGCACTGGCCAGTTTGCTTCTTATCCAACTTTGCACGTATTTCTCTACTTCTTTTCTACAAAGAACTATTTTTACAGGTTGATTCCGAGTTATTCAAACATATTTTCCTTTCTGTTTTTCCTTTTTGTTTTTGTTTGCCTCTTTTCTTGCTGATGGAAGGTTATAAAAAGGATGTGGTATTTCAGCTATCTGAGTCACTTGTGCCCTGTCCCTCCTTTTCTCCTGATACATTGGTAAAAGCACATTTTTATGCTGCTTATCTACTAATTCAGACTGCTTTTTGGCTGCCCTTATCTTTTCCCTCAAAGCCTCAGCTTCCTCTGAGTGTTCTTATTTGGTTGCTTCTCACTTACACTGCTTCCCACCTTCTTTTGCCTCCCTGACCTACAGTGTTCTGGTATTGCCTTTTGGTACCCTGTCAGCTATTTCAGCCTCAGGAAAATTGCCGTCTGTGCCCTCTTACAAACGGATTTTCCTGTTCCTTTACCACATCACTCCTCATCACCATATCCCTGCCTAGCACTTCACTTGCTAGATTTCCTCCCATGCCAAACTGCTTTATTTCAGTTGATTATTGCTATATTCTGTGAACCTATTTTGTTGACATCCTGCCAAGTTGCTTGATATTTCATTTTTTTTTACCATGTCTTTTTTATTATACACTGCTTTGCTTCTTTCTTTTTCCTTCTCTTGCTCCGTTTTTACAATGCCATGTATCATGTTCTTCTAACTGGATGTCTTCCAAACTATAGAAATTAAACCATAAATGTTCCATAGACTGATTTTCCGTCGTTTGATCCCCAAGGAGATTAGTACAGAGAGGGGAAGTTTGGTCAGTTTTCCCAAGGTTCTTCTAGACTTTTTCCACCAAATACTGATGGAAGCTGTTCGGTGATGGTTACTCCTGCCTACTACTGCGGCAGCGAAAAGCCAGACATGAAGAGGAGTTGTCTATCCCTGCAGAAACCCAGAGAAATAGATCTTTCTCTCCCTGAAGAGATTAATACCAAGCTGCTTTTAAGATAGAATTTGTCAAAGTTATTAATGGGATTATACAATGTTGGTTGCAACAGTGCAGAAATAAGCACCATTATCAGTGGCATTATCATAATACTGCTAGTTAAGAAGCATGGAAGAAAATCCAGGAAGAGTTTTGGGGTTTTTTTCTTCTTTTTTTTTTCTTTTTTTTTTCCCTTTTTTTTCCTTTAGGAGATCACTAAAAAGGAAAGGAAAGGAAAAGAAAGACACTGAGCAGGAGTGGGGTCAAGATAAGGAAGCTAAGAGGGTAGACATGGCACAGGAGAGGATGAAGGAGTGAAGGCAGCCCAGCAAGAACATCAGTGCAAACCACTGAGGTTGCTCCTGCCAGTGCCCAGGTTTCCTCTGCCCTCCCCTGAAGTCTCCTCTCTATCCTGTATTGGAGGGGGGGGGGGGGGGGTCCTGCTGTTTCTTTCCACTCCACAGTATGTTTGATTAGACCTTAATCCTGGACTTCTCCGGAGCTATGTTGCCAAAAATTTAGGAATAGTGGCTGTGGGATGGATAAAGGAGCCTATAGCTTGCACAGTACATTTGCATTTCTCAGTGATACTGGCTGAGCAAAGGAGTCCTGTTTCCTGTGGCTTTGGGGATGAAGAATACCATATTCATCTCTGGTCTGCTGCACCATATAAATGAGGACATCAGAGCTGAATGCTTCAGTCTTGGACTAAAGGCTGTGGTGGCACTGCAGAAACTGGATCTTCTCAATGTGCCACTTCCAGTTCTCTTGTTTCCAAAGAACTGATATCAAATTGAACAAGCTGCCCAGAGAGGTTGTGGAGGCTCCTCTGGAAACATTCAAACCCGCTTGGACATGACTCTGTGCAGCCTGCTCGAGGGGAACCTGCTTTATCAGGGGGTTGGACTAGGTGATCTCCAGTGCTCCCCTCCAACCCCAACCATGCTGTGGTTCTGTGAATCCAAATAATCCATACATTTCTACATCACATATACCACTATGGTTGAACATGCTTCCCTACACAACCTTCACACTGTAGGTCAAAGCTGAGATCTAAAAAGGTGATGTAGCATCAGCAGAGATGCAGCAGTGCCTGAGGCATGGAATCCTGCAGTTGCCATGGTCCACATAGGTGAAGTTCTCAGGCAGGAGGGGTCTAGCAGAGCATTTCTAACTACAGCCCACGTTGTCCATGCAGGTGCAAGGCTGGAGGTTTGTCTCATCTCATGTTTTAATCCGGCAACTGCCATATGAAGTGATCCCAAAGAATTGCCTGTTCTCACCATTATTCCCTGCTTCACTGGACCCTGTGGTTTGTTCCCCAAGTATGAACATGAGTACGAACATAGCTGCCTGTGAGAGGAACAGAGCGTGCATGCAGACACAATCAGGAATGTTCTCAAAATTACCACACTTCTCTGCTTGCTTCCTCTCGTGAGCTCTGGAGGAGACCTCAGAGAATTGCTTTTTGTTCATTCATTGAAGTCTAAAGAGGTTATGGCACACATAAAGAGCCCCCAGCATGTACACATGTACACCCAACACAACACTAACTGGTAATTGAAAAGAGGAAAGGTCAGCATTTTTTTTTTTTCACAGAAAATTTTAGTGTCAAGGTAAAGCCTTGCACACAGAAATGTTTATGGTAGTTGCAGTTGCATAAAAAAAAAAGAACCTGTGGTTGCAGCAAAGGCCCCTGGCATGAACCGGTAAGTCTTCACCATGCAAGCAGAGAAACTAGTGTTTCCACAAGGACAGCTCAGGAGAAACAACCAGGATTGCACAACAGCCCACTGCAGGACTTTACCTCACAGTCACCCCGCCAGCAAATAGCTGTTCTTAATTGCTCCTATTGAACCCTGTCCAGCTTCAGTCTTTGTTGTCTTTATTTCCCTTAAAGTACTTGTATGTGGCTCACTATTAATTTGCTCCTTTTCCAAAATCAAAGGGTTATTTACAGCAGTGAAGAATTAATTTGGCAATAAATTTACGCCCCATTATGGATGCCTTTTACCTTTGCCTGGCAGAACAGCATGGCCTGTAAAAGACCAAGGGTCTACAGTCAAAACTAACAATAGAGGTTGGAGTGCAGCCTGGTGGCCATGGATTAGGGGACAGTAGCCCTGAAGCTAATTCCTATTTCTGCCACTTGTCTTGCTTTATGATTTTGGCTTGGTCACTTTGTCCTCCTATGCCTCAGAGGTGTGCCTTTTTAGCATGTAGATCCTTTAGGGTAGTGTTATCTCTTTAGTGTTCTGCCACAAAGGGACCTGACCTGTCAGTGGTTCTGCAGGAAGGAGTATAAACCCAAATAATTAAAGATATAAAAAAATAAAAATGGAAGGCTCCTCAGGGGTTACCTTGTTCATGCACCTTGCCCTGAGGTAGGAGCGACGACTTCTGACCCGCACTGGCAGATAAGCATGGCTACCTGCCTCCTTCCTCAAATCCTCCAGTGAGAGACTTCACAGCTTCACCAGGCAGTGAATTACATTGCTGCTTCTCCTTCTTTTTAGAAAGTGTTTCCCTATGTCCAACCCAAGTTCACAGTAGCCCAACCCGTGACCTCCTGACCTGTCTCTAGTAGCAAGAACAATTTATTCCCTTCTTGGCCAAAACTCTACATCATTTTGAAGATGACCAAGCAATTTTATTCCACACAGTTAAGGGTAGTTGTAAGCATATGCAGAAATTGCCTGATGGTCTCATTTAACTCTCAGCGTAAGGCAAATATGACCTGCTTCCCAAACCGCCGGCACTGAGCTGTATTGTAGATACCCGGAGGCATCCTGTGGGACCTCCAGCTGCCACTGCAGAAAGGCATGTTGCTCTGCAAGTCTTAGCTCTGCCAGCTGTCAGTAAGCACCTCCTAGGCACTGGGGCACTTCCACTGTCTGCAACACTCGTTTGAAGGAAAATGTGTTCACGAGGTAAGGACTAATCATACTGTAATGGGAATATTTCTGCAAGAAGCTCCCATCCCATCCCAGTGGCAGGTGTAGAGCTGGGGTCCTACACAGGACAGGATGGGGAGACCATCCTTCCTCCATGCTTCCCCCACAAAAAATGGGGCCCGATCCTTTGCACCTCCAGCCTCTAGGGGCAATGCTGTTATGCACAGCCTGGCCGAAACAGCTCAGCAAAAGATCACGAAAGCAACAGCAGCTGGAAGCCAGCCATAATTTACAGCCAGAGCCGTTCCTAATGTTCGCTGTGTGTTGTGCTGTTACGCAGACAAGAAAATGTGGATTTATGTCTTCTCTGCAGAGAACAAGTGCAGTCATAGCATGCCTCCGCTTTCCCGCTGCTCAAATTACTGCTGTAACAAGAGTCCTTATTTATAAGCAATTCACAGTCCTATAGCTCAATTTTCAAGGTTTTTTTGCCTGGAGGGTGAACTCCTCTGTGGACTCTCCGGTGACGAATAAGGGGCATGTTTACAGTGCAGCCCTTCCTTCAAGGGTACTTTGCCTCCATCTGGCTGCCTATCTGCACAGTGTTTGATAAACTCATATAAGTTTTTGAGATCTTTTCCTCCTTAGCAAGTCAGATTGACTTGGCTAATAAGTAAGGGAGTAGACAGAAATAGGGATTACAGAGAAAGATTCTCTATGCAGGCATCCACCTGGTAAGATCTCTTAGCCTTGCACAGAGAAAGGTTTGTCCCCCCCAACATTTATGCTTCAATATCAACACAGGAGACAGAGAAATAGGCCTTTCCCATTGCCGACCACGCTTTAACCTTCCTCCTTTAACCTCCTTATCCTCCTCCTCCCATAGCTCCTTCCCTCATGATACAGGCATGGTGTGGTCAAATCCACCTCCAAAAATGACCTGTGAACACATCTGACCCCTCACTGAGCTACACTCATTCATTTTTAGGTTTTCTATATCTGATCTGTCATCTCTGATTAAAGGCAGGCAGATAAGTTATCCTAAATCACAGATGGGGACCAGTGCAAGGCTGGCACCTGGACCTGCAAAGGATAACCAAGCCTGTGAACTCACACTTGTTATGTGCACCCAAGGTCAGCCAAGTCCTGATTCTTTCTGGAAACCTTCAATCACAAAATGGACATGTAAGCAGATCAGAACACGAGAGGCTCCAAATGACCAAAAGCAGTTGGTTCAAATGCTCTCTTCAGACATTTGTTTTGGTAAAGCAGTGATTTTTGTCACAGCGAAAATTTTCACCGACACATTAAACATTGATGGTTTTTTAAGTTTCAGTTGAAAAATTGTAGATGCAAAATGCTGACTTTTTTACTGTTACTGAAAGTTTTAGTTTTCTTCCCCCTAACATTTTTCTTTTGCCAAAAATGGGAAAGGTTTGTTTTTCTTTTTTTCACCAAAACCTCTCAAACACTTGAAGTTTTGACGTAAACTAAATATTTTGATGAAAACTAAGATTCTTTGCTTTTAATGACATTCATGGGATAAAAGACATGTCCCAACCAGCTCAACTGCTCTGTAAGAAAGCTTTATCTTATATCATCACTATTCTGATCAAAAGCATATTTCTAGAACGTGTCTACTTAACATGTGTAACATGCCAGTAACAACAAAGAGGAATCTCTCCATAAAAATGAATGATTCTACTTCCACTAGATTGTGAGTCAACAGGTTTGCATTTTTGATTTGCATTTAAAAAAATACTATTACTTCACCTATGCTCAGAAATGAAAAATGGTTTGGAGATTGGTCACGGAGAGAATAGCTAATCATTTAAAGCTGCTTCTCAAGGGATATGCCACTTTTTCCACAAGCTGTTGTCTTTACCTAAGGGTTCAACATCTTCCCAAAATACATGATAAACAAAGATACGGAAAAGTTGCAGTATCACCTAGGCTACGACAAGGTCATCCCATCTGGTGAAACATTTATGGTTATGATTTTTGTTATTAATCTACAGGCACAATGAGTGAAACATTTATGTATTTACTAATGGGCTAGTATATAAATAGATGGAACATGTCTAAATAGAGTAAATAAAAAAATAGAGGCACTTGGAATGATAGTACGGTGTCACAGCACTCTCCAGACTATCAAGCTGCAACAAGGTCTTTTACCACCTCATACCAGCATACTCTTCATACAGTCCCTCTGCTGCCTTCTCCTTGTCTCGTCTCATCTCAGGCATGTGTTCTCTTCCTCAGCTGCTCTCTCTTTATTGGCTCTCAACCACTTAACAGAACGAGCCACAGCTGCACCTTGTCTACATCGGCCAACCCACTGCCCCTGAAGCCAGCCCACAGTTGTGTATTATCAATGCTAATTAACCCAGCATCATCTCTTTACAGTATGGCTTGGCTAACTATCAGGTACTAAATCTTGAGGAGCTTTGCAAATGTAGTTCAGCACAATAGCTCACTTTGAAGACAGCAGAAGGTTGGAAAGGTAGAACCACTGAAGGAAGCATCATCTCTTTTCCTCCATGGTTCATCTCTGCATGGTGGAGAACTCATAAACACCCACAAAGCTGCTGCTCTTGAACACCTTTCTGCTAAACCCCCTACAACAGTCCTTATCTGCAGTCTAGGCAGCTGGTTTGGATGACCACTGGCTTTCATGCTGGGTGGGACAGCCTCACCTTTCCACTGTGCTGTCCTGTCGGCCACAGGCACTTCTTGCCTAGACCTGGGCACTGAAACCGTCAACTGGCTGGGCTTCCCACAGTCTCTTGCAATGCTACCCTGATTTCATGTTTCACTGTTAAGAGAGTCAGAGCATTAGAAGGCTCAGAGTGTCCACAGCAAGAAGCAATGTCCATCTCCAAATTTACAATGTCATTTGCTCATGTGCAAATCAGAAACCTTTGGCTCTTCAGACAGAAGACAACTTTCTTGGACCACAGTTAACGCTGAAAGTATATGCTAGGAGCAGCGAGCCAAACAACCTAGCTCACCAGTGTTGTGCATGTTGAGTTATTGTTTTCATCTGTGTAAACTGGAAATAAAACATGGCTTTCCAGCTCAAAGTTTGCAGGATGGGTCAGAATAACAACTGAAACAAATCCATTATTATTTTGGGTGTAGGATCGATGCTGCAATCCAGGGCAAAAACAATTAAGTGTTTTGCAATGGTATAAACCATTTGGTGAGGCAAAGTTGGAGAGACAGTTTGAAGCTGGAAACCTGTAATTTACCCATTCTATTGACAGGAGAAATGAGATCTGGAAAAGTGAGGTGTTGACTCAAGGGCTTACTCCAGGGCTTAACAGTGGCTAAGGCAGATGCAGACCCTGGGTCCTTGCTACTCACTGCACACCGTAAATGCAGATGTGCCTTCCTTCCAGCACAGGGCATTGGGTGCCTGCTCAGAATTAAAATATGTGTCTTTCTGTTCCTTCTTTCCCCTGTCATCCCCTCCCCAATCTGTTGCTCTGAAGTAGTCCTCCACTATTACCGTCAAATGTAACATCTCTGATAACATCAAAGTTAATGTCTTTGATAAAGGACTCAAACTCATCAAGCTTCTCAGAAGAGCTGTATTTGGGGGCACAGAAGAAAGGGAATAGAAATACAAGCATCTGGTGCGGCTGCTGTGGGGGATCGTATATGGGGAGAGATGCTTTTGGAAAGCAAGTGGTGATTTGTGGGGGGGCAGTAAGAAGAGAAGCCACTTTTTCTGGACATCTAATTCCAGACAGCAGCACCCTTAGGAAGAGTAAATCACTGGAAAACAATAGCACCTTGTATGTTAGGAATGTGAGCGGTGACGAGGAGAGAAAGCCTTGCCCTGTGCGGTAACCTCTTTTTTGCTGAGTGTTGCTAGATTTTGGACCTGTGGGCTACCTCCATCTGATTGCGAACCAGCCTTTTCTCCTGGACACATTCCTTCCTTACTGTCATCATGCTCCCAGTGCTGGAGTGACCACAGCCCAGCTCATGTATCGCTATAAATGCATGTCAGGGAGACATCCCTGACGCCTCTTCCTTTTCGCATCGCCGTCGGATTGGACTGGCAGGCACCACTGTGATGGGAAGAGTCTGAGCAGAGTAGTTTGTGGAGAGGCTATAGAAGTGACCTCACCAGTCAGCCCAGTCCCGGGGGCTGAATTCACAACAGCTCTTGAATTTGGGCCAAGCTGCAAAGGTGATGGTCTTTGACAGGAGAGCATCTAATCTCCCTCAGCTTTATTTCTCGCATCCACATAACTAGATCATGTTCATACCCTGCTCTGAAAGTGTTGGAGGCTGAATGTTAACATGAACTATCTCAAGCAGGAGCTGATGAATAATAAAAAGGAACATTTCCTCCTGTGTTTATCTGGATTGCTTTATTAGTTCAGCTAATTGGCTTTGCCTCTACGCAGGTCACTTTCAGCAGGAGATCCAGAGTGAAGACCAGAGCCGGATGAATGAAAAATACCATTTGTCCGTGTGAGCGCGGGAGCTTGAAAACTGAACTTTGTTTTTCCTCCAGTAAAAATTTCCAGCGAAATGTTTCAGGTTTCTCGTAAAATAACAGCTATGTCACACATCAAAAACTGTTTAAAAAAATAGTCTTTTGAATAAGGAATGTGGTGTTTCAACACATCCAAATTAAAAATTCTTACTGAAAACAAGGAAAAATATATATACTGAAAGATTCTAGGGGGGGTTGGGGGGGGGTTGGGGAGTGGGTTTCTTTTATTTTTCTCTTTTAAACATTATGAAGTTTTGCCCAAAAATGAAAGGAAAAAATTATTCTAGCATTTTCTCTTTGGTCAAAAGGTCATTTTTAAAGCAATTGTAAAGAAATCTCAACATTAAAAAAACATCAAATTGGCTTCAGTGAACATATATTTTAAAATATAATTCTACTATTAAACTTGAAGGCAGCCCAGTATTAATATTGGCAGTGATCCAAATACCAGGAATTAATCTGAAAATACATTAGTAAATGCTTTTAAATAATGAATATTTGGGAATATATGTTCAGTTATACAAACCTTAAAATATATTTATATTTGTATCTGAATATATGTGCCCTCTGTTAACGGCCAATTGAGAGACTGGAATTCATGAAATAAACTGTTCATCAGAAATGTGACCTAAACCCAGCCAAGATGTTAGGCAGATGCTTAACCTTAAGCAGACTGACATCCCTGCTATATGTGGGTAATTTGCAGTCTCCTGAGTGAACGCAAATTTTCTCAATCCAAAGCTGTCCCATGCTTTTCATGCCTGAAACAAGCTTGCAATGCATGATGCTACTGGCAGGCTCCTAATGAGCATCATCAGATTTAGGGAAAAAAAATCCTTATGTAATTGAAAGAACAGCAGAAAAGCAGATCACATCTCACCACTGAGATTCAGGTACCAGAATATCTAGGAATTGCCCCGAAGATCTAGCAGTGGGGAGGGCTCTGGGTTTTGTGGTACTTACTCATGAGATACCAAAAGCCTGTGGGAGTCAGCATGTCTGAAAGGCCAAGAACTAACTGTGCCAAGAGGAGGGATGAGTTGTGGGTTGGTCCTTCAAGGGCAGGGGGAGCTGCTGCATCTGCTGGGAGTGATGGTCTTGCTGCTTAGCCCTCAGTGATTGCCAGGTCATCTACTGCAAGCATGAGTGCCTCAGGGCAGGGAACTTAGACAGGAACATTCATCTGCCTCCCAGTTCTGCAAGCTGCCTGGATGCAGCGTTTCTGCTGAAGGGAGCTCAGAGATGCACAGGAGGTTATTTCGAGCAATTATTACAACCCCAGTCTTCTTTTGGGTTCTTTCCTTGGCAGGTACTGTTCATTAGTGTCAGAGGCAGGATGCTGGGATAGATGGGTATTTGATCTGATCCAATATAACCAGGCTTAAGCTCTTAAACTCACGTTCTTTTACCAATGGAAGTAGTACCAAAGCCTTATTTCCACTTCATAGTCTCACCAGCTGTCTCATTATTCTATTATTAATATATAAAATAAATAAATAATATAAAATATTAAAAAATATAGTTATTATCATTATCTCCTAGGATAATTAGAGCGCTCTTTTTCTGACTGAGCCTTTGGTGGGTCTCCCTGTTTGGAGAGGCAGCATGCAGAGGAGATGTGCTGCCTTGCAAAGATTTGGCAAGACACTGACCCTGCTCTTGAGAATCTGCAGCTTCAGGCTTGAACTGTTCATTTTAGTGTTACGGGTTTCTGTTATGTTTAGGGTTATGCCTACACATAAAGGTCAAACATGCCCTTCAGGATTTGAAAAATCGTAACCAAAATGAAAACACTTTTGCTGTTTGGAAACACCCTAGCACCAGTACTTTCCAATCCACCTCTGCAGTGAAAATCTGGCAGTGGTGGGGTTTTTCTTGCATACCTTTTTTTTTTTTTTTTCTTGTTTTTCCTCCAGGAAGGATTTTGCAAAAGAATCAGAATCTCCAAAGTGGAGGCACAGGGAATGATTTGAGCTCAGTCATAGTTTTGAGAGGAATTCAGACTTCTCCGTTTGCCCAGGTGGTTTCCAAAATGCTTTAGAGACTGGAGAAGAGAGACAGATGTTATCCATCTCTCTAAGGCAACCAGGACCTATGTGAACACAAAGCCTGCCCTAACACTATATACTTATTTAGAGAACAAAGCACCACAGAGCTCCACAACCTGCTGAAGGAGGAAGGAGAACTGCACTTGAGTGGAATTATGCTCCATGAGCAAAGGGAACATTTTCTTCGTTAATAGCAACTATTCCCTAAATCTGGGTTTAAGTAATTATTTTAGTTACAATGATTACTATTAACTATTATTTATTGCTACTAATAAATTATTACTATTGTATTGTGTTAAAATTATTAATTCAGTTAAAATGATTAAGTAACTATTTTAGTTACTATTAAACTGGGTTTAATAGTAACTATTCCCTAAAACACTGGGTTTAAGCACCTCTAATCCATAAATTTAAGGAACACCTTTCTAAAAGGAAAAAAAGGCTGGCATCTTTGATTCCTGTGCTTGTTCACCTCATGAGGGTACAGTAGAATGGCCAGCTGGATTCACCTGAGTTACAGACAGCACAGAGAGCTGCTGAGACTCTTGCTACACAGAAGGGCACAAAGACTCTGTGGTCCTGCGAAACCCCAGCCCATGGAGGCAGGTAGCATGCCCCAGCAGCGTGCTGTATCACTCTTGTGTATTGTGGGACCTCTTGGTGTACTCAATATTTCCAAGAAATAGTGCTTCTGGGTAGCAAAGATACACTATTGGCATCTTGAAGGCATGCATACTTAGAAAATAAGAACATTGCAGGTTGGGGTGCCGATGTATCTCTAGGCAATCTAGACAGTTCCTGCTTTTTGAAGATATTTGAAGAGGTAACCTGTATCCCTTCATATTGATACCTGTCTGTCTTTCTGTGCTCTAGTAAAGACCATGAAATAAAGAAAAATTTGGATGTGCTCGCAGGAGATTATTTGTAAATAAGTATGTGTTGAGCTGTAGAATGGTCTTCCAGTGAGAGAGATTGACGAGTGGAAGCCCCTTGACTTGAGTAATTTCAAAGTGGACAGGACAAAGCCCTTGGGACTACACAGTATGGAAAATCCTGCAGTGTCTAGGGTGCAGTATCACTCCAGTGTATTGTGAGACCTCCTGGTGTACTCAATATTTCCAAGGAAAGCCTTCTGGCCTCGGGCTCCTGCTTGCTGCGCTTCTTCCTGCAGAACACAGAAATGTGCCACGCTTGTATCATCTGCCTGACCCAGCCTGGAGACGACAGCTCTTTTCCAGCATAAATTCATGTCCTCCTAAGGCAGTCTCTCATCTTAACCACCTTGGCTACAGCACTGATGCCCAGGGCACAGGCACACAGAGAGCTAATCACCACAGGGTCTGGGACCCCTCTGCCAGCAGGTGAGATGTTTCAGTTCCCACCAGAAACCACCAGTACCCTGAATCAGGAGTTCTGAATTTGTCCTAGTTGCCTTGATGCATGAAATCTTGCTGCAGACATGCCCCAACCTGCCTCTCTGCCTCCTACTGCTGCCTCGCCCAGAGTTGACCATGAGATCTGAAGCCATTCCCTGGCATCAGGAAGCTCTTGACCTCATGTTGCATCCCTGCTTTTCCTGGCAGACACACCAGGCTGGGATGTCCTCTCTGTCCTTTATCCAAGCTGGTTGCCTCTCCTCGCAGTGAGAGATCTTGGGAATGGATTTGCCTCTCTCATATGCCATGAAGATCCCCAGGTGACACCATTTCTAGAAGAACTGTAGCTGTTTCCAAACTACCCTCCAGCCAGCCATGCCTTTGTTTTGTGCAACCTCCAGGAATGATCATGATCCAAAGGGGTACAGCTGGTAGGAGAGAATGCAATATCCTAGTAGACAATGCATGATGGTTTATTGCTTTGGACAGAGATCAGTAACATTTTCAACCTGCTTTGCCCCTTTTAACTCTGTGCTTAATTTATTCTGTATTATTTATAGGCAGGTAAGTTTGAACATTCATAAAACGTTCAGTTTCCTGTTATGTCTAGAGAACTGGTAGGAGGTATGGCAAATATATTCGCAGCAGCTCAAATCCCCTGTGTGGTTTCCATTGAGTGAAATATTCATCACTTCCTGTCCTAAACTCAGTGAAGCACTGCCAAAGTTTTAACAAGAGGCTCCCACAGAAATGTCTCCCTCTTCTCTCTTTCTGCCTCTGCATGTGCCTGTCTTTCTCTCCTTCCATCCTTCTTTCCATCCATCCATCCATCCATCCATCCATCCATCCATCCATCCATCCATCCATCCACCCATCCATCCATCCATCCATCCATCCATCCACCCACAAAGGGTCAGTCAGCACTAATCCCCACCAAAACCAGGTAAGTCATGCTACTCAAGAGAGGTCTAATCTATATTTATAGACTTGCAGGTGGAGGAAAGGGAAAGGGAGGCACCTCTCTCAAGAGGAATCTTAGCAAGAACCTCACTTTCAGCTACCTCCTTATATACTTGTGGAAACTGTAGAGGAACATTTCTGGGACATGCTCAAGAGAGCTGCCATTTGCTTTGGAGGTACCTTCAGACCCAAAAGGTCCAGGAGCTGGGAGCTGTCCCAGCTAGCAGGTTGGACCCCAAGAAGGTCATCACTGGAGTGGCCAGGAATAGGTGTTAGCTTTCCCAAGCTTTCACAGTGCCTAACCTGTTCGGCTGCATGGCCTCCTGTGACACTCAGTAATTGAATCCTACTTGAGCTATTTTCTCTGCTCAGTGTGGGAAAATTCCATACCATAATGAGGGTTAATAATAGAAAGTTCTTATTTTATTTGAGAGTTTGCCGAAGAGCAACAGAACCATTTCCGATCCTCTTCTCTGAGAATTTGATTCCCTCAATCATGTATTATTATTCTGGGAGGGGGAGGCAGTAGGGGAACAGGAGGGGGGCATGGTCCTTCTGAAATGAATGGCTGGGCTTCTGAAATAAATGATTGTCACCTCCTTGTTCATATGTATGAATCAGCGGCGCCTGTCCAGATGCGAATGGGAGCCAACACACCCTGCGCACCATCCCTTGCAGAGCTTCGAGCTGCTTAAATTTAATTTAGTTTCCTTTTCCTTGCACAGTTGAACTAAGAAGCCACAAAAGAAGCAGAGAGGAAACCAAATCTGGAAAATACGCATTCATCTTGAAAGGGATCAGAAATGTGTGGACAATACAATAAGACAGACAATACAATAAGACATGTATATGAAAAAGCAACATTGATAGAACTCCTCTAATTCTTCTGCTTGGTAGTCCCAGCTTAGGTCAGATTGTCTTGCAGCCTTTTTGAAGGTCGTAACACTCCCTCCATGAACACATTTATAGGGCACGGTTCAGGTGCCAGTTCTCTGCACGGTGAGATTTCCTTCTTTTTCATCTTGATTTCAAACGGAATTGTAGTGCTCTGTTTATGGAATTGGATACCTAAGACTGAGAAAATGGTTGAAACTCTTTAAGATTTGACTAATGCAAAGAGCAATGGACAGATACATAAACATTCTGAAGGGACGAATGACTTAGCTATTAGATGAATAGAAGTACACGTGTCGAGGAGAGATGGATGCTCTGGCTAGAAGAATAGTTGGCTAGAACGAAACAGGGAAGGAGAGCTCTGTAAATCTGTCTGTAGAAAGCTGCAGGCACTCTGCTAGGGAGGTGCTGTGTCTTGGAATCAGTAAGACAATAATAACAGAAAAGCTTGCTCCAGTATGTTTTCTGCCCCCACAGTCAGGTGGCTCCTCACAAAATACTTTCTATGTTGACTTCAACTTTATCCATGTATTTTTTATCTATTCAGTGTCCATGAATAAAGTTAGGTAAAAAGGTGTACTTGCACAAAACTTTGAGCTTACAACAGCCTCCATAGAATCTGTCTAGTCTACTAGGTACTCTCCATTGTTACTGGTTTTATTATTAGCTAGTATTTCTTCCCACGCTGTTCCAGGGAAGTTGTTGAGTTATGGAAACAGTCATTTTTGTTCTGAGATGGATTTGAAGATGTTCTTTTCATAATTTCAGGGCTGAGGAAAGGATGAGGATTACCTCAGGTATCTTTAAGCAGAGGATAGGCAAGGGAATTTAATTTTGCAAAATTTTTCAGGGACCTTAAATAATGGGTGACTTGAACACTTGGCTTTCAAGCTGCAGTTCAAAGACCTGTGGTCATCCATGGACTTTTCCTACTCGATCTGTGAAAAGCTACATGGTGTCTCCAGAAGGTGTGATAGAGCGATGCTGTGCTTTTTACATCCTCACCTGGTTGACATTTCAGTGGGAGTGTTCATAGAAGTCTGAAATGGCAAGAGGTTGAAAAACACAGACCTGGAGCATACATCTAAGCCTGCATCTACAGTGGAAGTTAGCGTTAGTGTCAGCCTTCTCCAGCCCAGACTGTTTACACCACCAACCTTCATGCCAGGCCAATGCTCACTCCCCAGCTCAGACCTAGGGAACCTGTGGAGCACGTGAGCTCCTTTGTTCTCTGTTTCATCACAGAAAAGATAGATGAGGAGATTTCTCCTAAATAAAACAGCCAGGAGCTGAAACTCCTCTGCCTTAGGACTCCTGCTAGGAGGAGACAACCGAACAACTTTAGAGAAGCCAGGTCTTACAGACACACATAGAATCACAGAATAGTTGACTTTGGAGGGACCTCTGGAGGTCATCACGTTCAATTCTCCTACTCAGGCAGGACCACCTAGATCAGGTTGCTCAGGACCATGCCCATATGTGTTTTTTTTTAATATCTCCAGCGATAGGGACTCCAAAATCTCTCTAGGCAACCTCTTCCACACACTTTTTTCCCTTGTGTCCAGATGGAATTTTAGGTACTTTAATTTGCACCCTTGCCTCTTGCACCACTGAGAAAAGTCCTGCTCCCTCTTCTTCATTTCCTGACTTCCTGTCAATACTCTTGCTACTGCAGCCCAGGACACCAGCAGCGTTCTTTGTTGCAAAAGAACTTTGCTGGGTCATGGTCAGTTTGCTGGCCACGAGGACCCCCAGGTCCTTTTCAGCAATCTGTCCAGCTGGTCAACCACCAACATGTAGTGGTGTATGTGGCTGTTCCTCTGCAGGGACAGGACTTCACACTTCCCTGAGACTAAGCTTCCTGTTGGTCCATTTCTCTAGGTTGTCTAGGTTTCTCTGAATAGCAGAGCAACTATCTGGTGCAGCAACCACCCATCCCAGTTTTGTATGATCCAAAAACTTGCTGAGGATGCATTCTTTATATGTTTGAAACTGATTTTTCTGAGGAGTCCATCACCTTCCTGGAGCCAATGAGAAGCTCACAAACTTGTTCCCCAAATCCTCCTTCTTGCCCTTCTTGAGGAGTGATATCTGCTTCCTTCTGTTCCTCAGGAATCTCTCCCAGTTGCCATGATCTTTTAAAGATAATCAAGAGTGACCTTGCAATGCTACAAGCCAGCTCCCCCAGCAGTCATGGGTGCAGCCTATGAGGCCCCACAGATTTGCATCCGTCTAGTTTAAGCATTCCCTAACCTGATCCTCCTACACTGAAGGTAAGTCTTCTTACAGTCTCCAGGTTTCCCCTCTGCTGATATACCTCTAGAAGACCATCCTATTGCCCTTTTGCCCCTCACTGGGTTCAACTCCAAGCAGCCTTTGGCTTTCCTAACCCCATCCCTGTATACTCAGCATCTTTACGTTTCACTTGGGTCATTTGTCCCTGCTTCTACTTCTTGCTTACTTTCTTTTTATATTGGAATTTTGTCAGGAACTCCTTGTTGATGCATGAAGTTTTTTTGCCTCTCTTGGGGTAAACCCCCTCCAGCTGTTTTATGCTATTATGAGGTCCCTTTTGCTCACATCACCCTTCACTCGCCAAGCTAGTCCACTACTTCCTCACTTGATTGATTCATTGCCTTCCATTGTTATTTCTAGTTCAGAGATCTCCTCACCACGTTGACCAGCCTTTTTGCTAAGATGCTTTTGCCCCACTTGGTCAGGTATATGTCACCATCCTCTAGTAGTCATCCGTCCTCAGAGAGGGTCCTATGGTTTAAAAGCCTAATCCCTGCTGCTAACACCAGTTGCATAATTGGTTGTTGACCTGCAGGTTACCTCCATTCCTTAAGCTCTTCTTCACCAGCAGGACTGAGATACCACCTGGCTCCCATGCTCTTGACCATCACCCATGGAACCAGGTAGTCCAACCTGATATGCTTCAGGTCTGTGTGACTATGTGTTGTTGCCTATATAGAAATGCATCAGGGAGTAATAGTGCAAGAACCAGACAAACCTCAGCAGTCTCTCTGCAAAGTCCCAGATCCAAGCCCTGGCAAGGAGCTAACCTTCCTTAGACAACAGGTCAGGTGGTCAGGTGGGGGCCTCCATCCCCTGCAGCAGAGAGTCCCATCACTGTCACTTGCCCCAGTGCTCCTGTGTAGCTCAAGCTACCAGCTCGGATGCTATTTTGGGAAGAGCTCCCAGCCACTTCTCTGCTACCAGGACACTGAAACTATTCTCCAGGTGCACATCTGCAAGCAGAAAAGGAAAACCAAGGTTCACTGCTGGACTGAGATGTATTTCCATTATCTTCTTCCTTTGGCCTCTTCAGATGTCAGCTGCAGGCAGAAGGAATTGCAGCACAAGGAAGGGGGAGCACCTGGCAGTATCCGTGCTGCAGGAGGAACAGGCAAAATTTGCTTTTTGCCAGTGTTTGGCCAGCTGCAGTGTGCATCTCAGCGTAGGCTCACAACACAGGCAAGTGACTTGGGGAGAAGACAAGGGCTAGTACTTGTCTGACAAAAATAAACACAGTCTCTTTGAGAGCTGGCACATTGTGGTGCCAGTTTTTCCTGGCTTTGCCCACCATCCCACACTTTCTTAGCAAAACCATAGCACCCACTTTTAGCTCTTTCCCTATGGCCATATCCTTCGGTCCCCAGGACAGTGCTGGGGAATGTCCCTAACACTGGTACCCCAGTGTCAGACATTTGTATGTTCCCAGGAGCTGCTGGAAGTGACCCTGTACTGCTCCCTTCCTTGCTGCACTTCTCATGTGCCAGGAGTAGTCACAGCGTGGTGGCGGCCCTTGCACAGCATGAGCAGACTGGTCTCTACTTTACAGCTGTCCCCAGGCTGTTGGTGAGAAGGAAATGGCATCTTCTTCAGCAGCTCTTCAATCCAAGTGGAGTTAAACCAGCACTGACCCATTTGTCCAGGCTGCCTGGTGTCACTCCACAGAGCAGCGCAGAGCTGAATACAGCACGACCACTGTGATAGCATGTCACAAGTGTTGCTCCCTATCCCAAAAGAGGGATAGAAAAAGATGAGGGAAGGCTACTAAGTGGCCCAGAGAACAATGTCCACATAGAAGACTGTCCTGGAAGTATCTTTAAATGAAAATAATCCATCCAGAGTGTTATCTCTGCCTTTTCCCCTGTGCAATTCCCATGGGAAAAGTTGTAGTTGCATTCCCAGCTTGGTTTCCCATTGCCATGCACTCTGTGCAGTCATTTATACTGGTGCATTCAACACTTTACACTGGTACCTACAGCCCAACTTTCTGTGCCTTAAAGAATGAACTGCAACACCCTGTCTGGATGCCAACAGCATTATGCCATCCCAGGCAACACACATCAAGTAGCTGTAGGCTCTGTAGCAGCTTTGGGCTGGATTCCTAAGGCTGCCTTCTTTCTGGAGACCACAGCTTTGCCAGGAGAGCTGGGATGGGGAGCCTAAATATAATCCAGCTTCTTCAAAGCCACGAACTTGGTGGCAAGGAGGTGGTTTAGTTCTGATTTCATCCAAGCTAGTAAATCTTTCCCTGGGCTGTATTTAATTTCAAGCCCTCCAGGGAAGTAACAAGGTCGCCAGGATTCTTGTTGCAATCAGTGGCTGTGGGTACTTGCTGTGTCTTACTGACTGCAGTGCCACATCCTCCTCCTTGCAGTCTCCGCTCTTGCTATCCTCCCACTTATTTTGGATGTTAATGAAATCAGTCACTGCAAAGATAAAGAAAACCCCTGACCTTAGATCTTACTATAGTGGAGCTAGGGTTTTTTTTCTTGAATTTTGTTTTTTTTCACTTTTTTTTTCTTTTTTCACGTCTACATTTTTTTCAAATCCAATTGTAATTAAGTGGCTATGGTGTATGTGTGTCATTGCTGCCCTCTACTGCAAGGAATCAGAAGTTATCAGCTGCACATCGTGAACCTGGGGGAGAGTGCAGGGGTCCTCCCTCCACTGGTCCAGGCCTTCTGGTCTCTGCTGTGAAGTCCTTTAGCACATGAAGTACCTCATGAGGCTTGTGTTAGGCTACGGGTAATGAAAACCCTGGGCTAACAGGACTGGCAGAGGTTGCCTATGCCAGGGCTTTTCAATCTCTTTTTGCCCTGTGGATCCCTAAAGGTGTTCCAGTGGAAGTGCGAGCCCCTGCGGGAGTTTTGCACATGAAGATCTCTGAGCATCACAGACAAACTTGTTCCTCTCAGACTAAAGTCTGCTTCACAGCTACCTTAGAAATAAACCACCAGCTCCAGGTGTGCATGGCTCACAGGTCGAAATCCAGAAATCTAGTCCTTCCTACAGACACCTCTAATCTCAACTCACCTTAAAGCATCCCTGACAGACCTTTCTAGAACATATCCCTAGAAATTACTGGTTTTTCCTGCTTTCTCAACTTAATTGTGGAAGTGTTTTGTAAGAGCTCATGAGCTGGCATAATCAATCCTATTGGAGACTTACAGTACAAGATAACTGACATGTTTTATTACTTGGGTTTGTTAAAATCTTCCTTCAGAAGATGCCGTATTCCAAGTTTGCCTGAAATCTTCTAGATCACCTTGAAAAAAGAGATTATTTGCAGAGCTCTGTGCATCACTCTTATGAACAGACAAAAGCAGATCAGCATCCTTTTTTTTTTCTATTTTGCAATGAACTGTGCTACCCTGCAGCATGGGTGAGGGGTATGATGTCCCTGGATTAGGTCAGAAAAGCAGATCAGGAAATGACACACGTTCCTAACAGGAAGAAATCAGGGGTAAAAGTAAACGATAATCAGAATAACCCAAACAAAGGAAAACTCACGTGGGCAACAATCTCCAGTGTGTGAGCTGTAAAGCTTCCACTCATCGGGGCGTATGGGGAGTAGTAGAGAAAAGGACTCGGAGGAGTCACTTTATACATGTATTTATTTAATTGTTTTAAGGAGCCCTTCAATTAAACTCTAGAACTGGAGAGGAGCCATCAGCCAAATGACAGCCAAGGAGAAGTTTTGATTTTTAACAAACAGATAAGCTTCTTGGAGATGCTACCTAAAACAGTTTTAGTTACTGGACACAGATGTGCAATTCAGGCTGGGAAGGACGCAACTTGCTCCTTGACTATGTCACTTGCTACAGCTGCTTGGTGCCTCAGTTCCCTTCCCTCTGAAGGACAGAGCCTGAGCCCCGGGGAGATAAAGCCCAATCCCAATGACGCCTGGGCCTCTCCTAAGAGCTGGGGTTTGGTGAGTGCTCCTTTGCAGGGTCTGATTACTTTCTGGGGGCAAAAAGAGGTCATTCAGCATGACAATGTTTGTCATACTGAATGGCTAAGTACTATTCAGTTCAAAGGAATTTCCTAAGTAACAATGCAGATGTTTATATGAATGAACTTTTCAGAATGTTTATCTAATAGCAACAAGCACTTATTCATGGTCAAAGCCTTTTACGCATGTTGTCTTAATTCCACTGACACCCCTGTGAGCTCAGCTGCCAGGCCTGATCGGCTGCACTTTGCAGTTAGGAAAGGTGAAGTGGGGAGAGTTTTCTCTAAATGCAGGGTCATCATTTAAACCTGGCATGCATCCTCAAGTGCTTTCTCCCCCGATTAGCCTGGAGCTGTTTAGCAGGGGTGGGGTCAGCACAGGAGGGGAGACAGCACGAAATTCCTTTATTAAGGTAAATTTACAGGCAGCACGTGCTGCATCAGAAATCTTTTTCTTCCTATCTCTAACAGATTTGGCTGGGAAATTGTAACTGCTCTCTGAAAGCATTCTAGAGATTTTTTTATTACTAGTATGTCATGCTTTAATTGATCTTTTTCACTTTTGTACCAAATAGAAAAAAGATGTGGGCTGCTACAGAAAAATTGTGACTCCAAGCAAAATATTTTTCAGCGTAATAGTAGTGGGGGAGAAAGAAAGGAGAGGACAATATTCAACTGTTAATTGCTTTTAGAGGAAATCCTCTGTATATTTAATCGGGGTGGACAAATAGAATATTTTTTCTCAGAAGTGGTTAGTGAGAAGCTCTCTTAATATTACAAAGGCCCTGATGGGCTTTAGCAGCATGTTCCTTTTATGCCTATAAATGTAACTTGCATGTCAGGTGGGTGACAAAGTTACTGCAATAAACCAAGACCGTGAGGTCCTGAGGTAGGAATTTAAGGGCAGGCAGCCTCCCCCAAACCTCTGAGCCAATCCCTTGCTCTGCAGACATCTGCTGCTCTTTCATCTGCTGAGGCTCATTGCCCTCCTTCCTCCCCACACCAAGCCGCTGCAGACTTTTGCTGCTCCAGTGGACAGGGATCTGCTGCTCCCTTCCAACCCATGTTAACTCACACTGAGTTACTCCCATCTGTTGTCATGCACATCTCCTTCAGCATAAACAGGTCTTTTACTTCCCTGCTATTTACCTCTAAACTTCGTTATAAAGAGAAATTTGGTCCTCATTGGCTTCTGTTTTGCCAGGCTGAAAGAGAATCCCTGTGGCAATACCAATGAGCCATTGCCCAGCACCGTAATACCCCTCTTTTTGGGTGACCTCATTTGGATTCTGTCACTTTGCATGTGGCTCACCAGACCGCTGCACCACAGAGCCATGGTCACCACGCTGGAGGGTTCTCACCTCTACCTTGCACAGCAGCATTAATGTTCTTCTCCCTCTACTGCAGGTATCTCATCTGGTAACAGCCTGGGGTCACCGTTACAGCTATAACAGGACTGTGGTTTGTTCTCCAGGTGAACAATGGTGGTGTTGCTTTCAAAGGTATTTAATCCTCAAAAAGTGTTGTTTCCAAGGGTGAAACCCCTTCTCATCCCCATCAGGTGAATTGTTTGCTTCACCTTGTCGCCTACAGAAAGGCCTTTGTCCATGAGCTGGACCAAGAAAAGCCTGGAAGTGTCAGAAGAGACCTTGAACAGAGAAGCTACAGCTTTCCTCATAAATAAAATGATCAACAGAGCATTCAGAAGCTGTGAAGGCAGAGGGCACATGACGTGTTCCATCCATATGATCGCACTGCCAATTCATTTCTCTTAACAACGACATGGTCCTCTCCAAACTGCCTACCGGAGCTGGTCTGAGCTGACTCCTGACCGGTGGCTGAGCATTGCTATACCAAAAAACATCTCAGGGACTACACAAGCCATTAAACAGCCTGGCTGCTTGCAGTCCAGTGCCCAGGGCTGTGGCCCCACTTGCTTCAGTGGCAGTTACAAAATGACATTTGGCTGGCGTGCTCCACCACAGCATGCCTTTTGTGTTTGCAGTTGAAGGATGGGTAGGAACAGATCTTTGTTTTGAAATACTATGGTTGCTTTTCCCCCAACTGCGAGTCTGCGAGACAGCACGCCCACCACATTGATGGTCTCGAGCTCAGGCTGACCTCTTCTACAGGCAAGATGAACAAGCAGGTCTGTGTTTCCAGAATTAAAAACAAACAAACAAACAAACAAACAAAAAACCAAAAACCAAAACTCTAGGACGACCCAGCAAGTAGAGGGGTAGTTTATCTGGGTCTCGCCACTCCTCATCACTCACCACTTGATAGCACCACTGCTATGTGATGCTGATTTGGAACAACAGAGAGATAACAACTTTGACAAGGAGCTTCTGTGTCAATATCTACAGTGCAGAAAAGTGAGGAAAAAGGGGTTGGAGGTGTTGCGACAGTCAAAATCTCTAAAACAATAGATGTACAGTATACTCTTCTGTTCCAGCTGTACAAAGATACAAAGATGATACAAGAAGGTCACATTTCTCTCTTCCTGAATGTATGAAGCAGTTTTAGGATACCTGAAATATCTCAGTTTCTTATTTTATCATTCATGATTTTCCAGTCTTGCAACAACATTGCTACATTGAGACTTATTTGCAATGTGTTTATAAAAAATAGCATTCAAAAGGGATAAATATTGTAACTGGTCAGCAAAGCTGGAAATAACTAGGAAAATCAAATGTTCCCTGCACTCTTCTGTTGTTCAAAGAAATTGCTGACAGCACTGGCCTGCTGTTTCAGGAAAAAAAAATTCACGCAGACCCCAGTTTGCTGGGAAAAAATAATCGTTTGCTCTAAGAAAGTTGAGTCAGAAGTTAATGGCTGTTGCCCCAGCACATACACTTTTGCCTTCTGAAGGAGCATTTCCCAACCATAGAAGGAATGCCACAAACGTGTCCAGAACAATTACTTTGAAGATATAGTATTTTAACTAGGGAGGCATGTGTGAAGCATCACCACTGAGTCTGTGTGTAATTTTCCAGCCCACTCCCTGTGGTTCCTCTCTATGTTGGGTCATCAGGCTGTTCCTTTCCTGCGGCAGGGACAGGCGTTTCTTGCTGTAAGTCTGCAAAGCAGCTAAACCACTTTTGTTACTCTATCAATAGCAGGGATAATAGCTGCACGGAGGTAGAAGGTGGCAGGACCTCTGGTTTTGCTCAAAGGACCTCTCGGGCTAGTTGGGGTCCTCAGGGAGGGGAAGCACAAAGGTATCTCTGCATAGTTGAGAGATTTCTACTTTTGCAACAGGAGCTAGGACAAGATCTGCATGTGGCATAGGTGGCACAGATAAGCCCCCTTGGAACAAGAGTAAATCTGCAGCACAGTCTGGATGTACCAACTAGGCTTAGTGCTGTCTTGGGGACTTAGGTTCACTGCTTCTCCCTGCTGTGTAGACATGACCAACATGGTCCAAAGCAGGCTGTGGAAGGCTGGTTCCATCATGTCTAGTTTCAACAAAGCAAAAATGTTATTAGGCAAAAGGGTTCAGCGTGGCACTTATTCAGAGCCCTTTAGGCAAGATCTCAGGTTCCAAAACTCACAATCCATAATGGCTGGCTCAAGACAAATGGAAAGTGAAGTGCTCTCTAGAGATGTGGTGACTCTGTGTCTGATCCTGGAAGACTGCAGTAATACCAGAGCATGTGAAAATGGAGAGGGTGGAGGAAGAAACACCACCAGAATAAATGTCTACTCAGTGTTTTCATAACTAAAAGGGGTTTCTTCAGGATTCAGCCTGGGGTTTAGGTCTAGCAAATGGAGCTGTTCCCTCCCTCCTTTAGCTCCCTAGTTCAGTTCATAAACGTGATTTGTCTTGTGTCATTTGGGGATATCAGAGAGCTCTCTTTTCATGGTTATTTTTCTTTCTATAATGTCTCACGTTTTCTGCTGTGCTTGGCAGTTTCCAGGAGCTGGATGAATATTCAGAGAGGACTACGGTGACTCCATTTAAATTGGCATGATAAGAAGAAATGCCAGACAAACAGGGGAGTTTCTCACTCCAAGGCCTTGCAATCCATACTGAACAGAATCCGAAAAAGACTTCTCTATACGATGCACTCTACAAGACTTTTTTGGTCTTTCGCTTTAAATGCTCCTAAGTGTTTATTCTAGACTATGTCTGAGCATAAATTACAGAGCATGCAATTGCCTCAAATGTGGTAGGACTATGTGTGCACATAATTAGCAAGACACATGAAGATGCGTTTTTCTTAGACACACCACACCTAGCTGCCACTTCATAGATTCACCAGTGTTGCATGCCGTAAGCAAAGAGACTTGTGGCATTACTGGAATTGGTTGATCTGATTTAATTTTGATTAAAAGCTTTGCTCCCCAGAATCACCTGGGCTGGAGGTATCATCTCAGCCATGCATGAAGTGCATGCTTCCTGGGACAGCCCAAGAGCTACTTCAGCAGGAAAAGGATGCAATAAAGTATGCCTTTACTGGGGAGGAGCTTTCAGAGTTATCCTTGCTAGCAACGTGCCAGGATAAGAGCATGGGATGATCAATGTAAATGTGGATTATTGTTAAATCTGCAACAGCTTTGGGCAGTTGCTGCACTGAAACCAGAAGTGAAGCCTGATTATTCAATAGAAGTCCCTCCAAAGAGCTGCAATCTATGAGGCTTTTTGTGCCTTTAAGTGACGATGTGGAGGTGTTCCTTGGACTGCCAGGCAGGGTTTGTATGAAGCCATAGGAAGCCTGCGTGGCCTGCTGAGGCAGGCTGGTTCAGCAGGGTCTTTGAGCTTTTTCAGAACTTTTAAAGCCAGTTTGTCCTTAAAAGTATATAACCTCTTGCTCAATGCCAGGAGGATGCTGAGGTTTTTGTTCTTTCTGTTGCATCAGAGGTGGCTCTGTCACTGCAGGCGGACTGGAAACATCACAACTGAGCTGTGTGCCATGGGGACTTGACTGTTTGCTCCTGGAGCTGGTCCAGGAGTCTACCCTGATGCTGACCCAAATTGAATCCCCACCCCCGACCCCACCCCCAGTTCTGACATCCTACATTAGTAACCTACTCCAGATTAGCTCTCCATGGGGAAAGAACAACATTCACACCACCTTAACAGCAGTGAGCACCAAGGTGTGACTTATGCCACCATATATCTGAGTCTATCTTTGGAGCCACTCAGACCCTTTCCACTCACACATGAAGAATCTAGTCAACCATGCTGCCTACTCATCTCGCTTTATGACAGCTCAAGAGTTGTTGCAAGTCTCATCTTCGCCTCTTGACTTAAGGCAGCCTGGCTAGGTGGAAAGAGCTGGGCTTCCAGTGATTTCACCGAGACCACACACAGAGCTTATGGACAAGGCACTGAAGGCAGCTCTCCCAGGATCCAGACTGTACACCAAAGTATCTCTGAATTCCAAAGCTTCTAAAAACTTAGGATTCATGTTTTTAACCTTTTTCTCATGCTCAGGAAGCACACTAACAAGGAGGGAATAGGAAAGAGAGAGAAAAAAATTAGTAAAGCGTGCCAAGATCTGTCTGTTATCCCCTACCTTCACAGTTTGAGGAATTAATTACCCCCAGTAATAGATCTCAGGGGGTGGAGATGGTTTTTACAGGAATTTGTACAAGATGAAGTTTGTATTGTCTGATGCTGTGTCATGGTGACCTGACGCCAGGCTCACATCTCTTCTAACCCTACCGTGAACCTCCCTGTGCTCCAGAGGGAAGAATTCAGCCTGCAGGGAGGGGACTTACCCTCACAACCCGGTGGCCTTGAGTCAGGAAGACTGGTGATAGAGCCATCCAGGACATGCTATAAACAAATGAGCCAATGGACAAAAAATTAGTTGTTATGTCCTGGGGATGAGGAGATACACACACACACTCTCAAAAGATTAGGTTTGGGTTTTCTTGTTGTTGGGTTTGTGGTTTGTTTCGGGTTTTTTGTGTGTGTGTACAAGTTCCTGAACAGCACCATTCTCAGAGGAGTTGAAGTGATCCACGTACTGAAACTAAACTGACCCTGGCTTACCCTGGATTCATGTTTCTGTTGCTGTCAGCTTGCTGTCCTCTATGGGATATGAGTTGCAAAACACAATTTTATAAAAAAGATACACTGTACAGCCATCTATTTTAAACACAATGTCTATTTTTCATTGCATATTGTAAACCACTTGAGCATTTCTAAAGTGATTCATTCCTTTATCTTCTAAACAAAGAGCTTGTGGCTGTTCAGGGCTGGGAGTTTATGTTTAGCAAGTAAAAGGATTTCCAAGTTAGGACTGAAACAGGGATGTAAAGAGGTCACTTGAAAGCAATGTGTTGCTAGAATATAATAGCATTATTGTCTTTTAGGATAATTTACTTGTGATTGAACTATGCAATCGTAAATCAGTGTATGCCTGCAAGACATACATTAGACATGACAAGGGGAGAGGGAAGAACCTTCTCAACAAAGTTTTCCTCACCTCTTTCAACTGTACCTTGGCTATCTGTGTACAGCATTTCCTTGCAAGTAGTGAACATACTCAATGACTTTTTAATGATTAGACCTTTAGGCTATCACACCCAGCAAAGAGTTTCTTGAACATATAGCTAAGTAGGTAGATGGAGAGAGATGAAGCTAAATCCTTTCATAACAGCATGACTCCATAGGCTTTCTCTATTTTATAATCCTGTAGAGTTTGCTGTCCTCATCCAAGTCTACACTTCACTGTCTATAGAAAATTCCTGGCTCTGCCCCTGGTGTTGTGCTTCCTATGAAGTTACTTTGAGAAAAAAGAATAATCAATTTTTCATTCTTTCCAGTCTAACACATCATGAATGTATATTGTAAATATTTCCCTTTTTTCTTTGTTTCTGTTCTTCCTTAAGAACAGACCTTCCTAATTTTTTTCTACCAAGATACTTTTATCATTTCAATGTCTAATTTCATATCCTGAACTCAATAGTTCCAGGCATTCCATTTTGTTCCCCAGCTCCTTCATTAGCACAGAAATGTTTGCAGTTTTTGACTGACCATAATGAGGGCTCTGCGTAGATAAGGAACAAGAGGGGAAGACTGGAACTTTCTGAATGTGAAAAATCTCAATCTCATGGAAAAGGAACATGAAGACAGATCAAAATCCCTTCAGAAGAAAACAGAAATAAGCAGGGAATCCTGAAATAACAAGAAAGGTGAAAAATACAACAACAATAAAGTAGACTAATTAGGCAGGAAAGCTCTACCTGGGAGACCAGCAGGCTTTTGCATTAATTGTGCATTGTCAGGAAAAGTTTGATCTAGCCCATCATGAGAGTTATTAAAATAGAAAGCAGAAAGCTTTTCAGCTATGCCAATAACAAGGCAATACAGGAACAAGAAATGCAATGACTACTTATTGAGTATAGCTTAAATAAAAAAAAGTTGCTCAGAGTATGGCATAAAAAATAAAGGAAAAGCGTCTGAGTCTTCACTAAAACTGGTGATGCTGTACACAGGAATGAATGAGGGAGTTGCCATACTTGGAGATACTCAACACCCTAATGGACAATGTCTTGAGCAACCTGCTCTAGAAATACAACGACTACTCATTGAGTATAGCTTAAATAAAAAAAGTTGCTCAGAGTATGGCATAAAAAATAAAGGAAAAGCATCTGAGTTTTCACTAAAACTGGTGATGCTGTACACAGGAATGAATGAGGGAGTTGCCATACTTGGAGATACTCAACACCCTAATGGATAATGTCTTGAGCAACCTGCTCTAGCTGACCCTGCTTTGTGCAGGGGGCCTTGGTCTAGATGATTTCCAGGGGTCTCTTCCAAACTCAATCATTTTGAGATTCAGTGAAGGTAGAGTATGAGGTGGAAGCAAAGCAAGATCTATACCATGATTAGCGCTGCAGATGGGAAGAAAGGAGACTGGACCTTCTCCATCCCTGAATGCAAAAGGAATTGGCATGTGAGTCTGCATATATGATAACATGGATATTAGAAACCTTTATCGAGGTGGGACTAAAAATGTTTGACTGAACAATAGCAAAAGTGGGTCCTAACTTTACAAATGGGAAAACTAAATTTCTGGGAAATTTCAGTATCTATTATTCTTATCTCAGCAAAATAGAAATGAAATAATTTATAAATAAAGGAAACGTAACTCATCTTGTATGTCCAGAGTTCAGTAAAGACTTTGAAAGGGTGCTACATGGGTTGTCTTTAGTTAAGAAGAAGACAGAGATTTAAACAGTGACTGGAAATCACATCAAAACTGTCTAAAAAGGGGTTGTCAAAAGAGACTCTCTAAGACTTGAAAGAGGTTAGGGTAATAGAGCAGTTTGAGGATGATTTATGGAACCAAATGTATTGAATTTAACATCCCTCAGAGAAGTGGGTGTGCTGTAATGAAATCTGCTACTGAGAGAGAGGTGGGAAGCACTTTCATTACAGAGAAGGTCTGCATTATTGGATAGGAAGTTAGAAACACACAGCCTTGGCAAGTGGCATAATGAAAACAGCAATACAAAGCCCTGCAATTTAGGATTGATAGCCAGAATTTCTGCTTTTTCTGTTGGACATAATGCAAAGAAACCTCTCTGCATTATTAATTAATTTTGAAAAAGTGATGCCTTATTAGCAAAATTCAGTTATTCAAGAGGGATGTACCAAGCGAGGTACTTCCAACAGTGATGAGACAGTCTTCATGCCTTTCTTGTAGGTATGCTCAGACCTTGAATTGAGTCCTGGAGATTTTTCATCATCCAAACAGGAAAAGCTGACACCAGATGGAGGATCAGGAAAAAGAGAAATTGTCTTCCAAGAAGGGACTACATAACATCAGTTTCTCTGACTTTGCAAAATGAGAGCTGAGAAAGTTGTGATTGTGTTTGTCACAGACCTGGCTGATGAGACAGCAAAGAGAGGAGCAGTGCTGGCAAAGTGGCTGTAAACTGGCTGCGGATAAATTTAGGTTGGACATGAAAGTTTGTGTGACCGCAGAAGCAATGAGATTCTGCTGTTATCCTCCGAGAAGGCTATTTGGAGCAAATAACCTCAACATTTTAAATACAGGCTTGATCACTTTAGGAACGCAAAAATACGTTGTGGTTGCCTGGGTTTGCTTGGGGCGGATTCACCGGACCATAAAGGATTTTCTGGTTCCATGTTCTTCCCTTCACTTTTTTTTTCCTTGGTTTTTTTTTCCTTTCCCTGTACGTGTCAACTAATGTCTTAGTGTTTCCCTTCCGCATTTCCCTCTCCAAACAAAGATCTGGTTTCTGGTGAGCTTAAATTTTTGTAAATGGATCTGGGAGCTATGAACTGAGGAACATTTTTTTGGTCTGGCATATTGTTTATTTAATTTTAGCAATCTTTCCAGCCTAAAACCAACAGCCCCCCCAGCCTCTATGAGTCAGTGTTAGGTGTTGATGTGTTCATTCTCTCTCAAGGGACCTTGGAGGAGAGGGAAGGGGATGTCAAACACATTATGCTAATACCCTCTATTCAAAGGCTGAAGAAAAGAGAAGGTAAATACACAACAGCTGGGGTTAGAGTGAACTTAGATGAACCATGATTCCAGAGGACCTGGTCAGAGGAGAGTGATTCACCTGCAGGAGCATGACCTTGCCTAGCTCTGCAGTGTGGTGACAGATAGGATCCTCTGTCAAAGCTTTCAAAGCTCTCCTCCTTTTCTTTCAAGAAGCACAAGATAAGCACAGGGCCAGGACGTATCTAGCACACCCTCTTGTTCTTGTGAAGAAATCACCAGGGCTAGAGTCTGCAGCAGACACAGGTGCAGGAGGAGAGGTCAAGGAAGAGCAGAGGTTATGGCCAAAGGGCAGCAAACTTAGGATATGTGTATATGGAAAGTGTTTTGGAAGATCAAAGCCAGTGTTTTCACACAGTTGTAACAATTTTTGGTTACAGACAGAGGCAGAGTCTGCATTTAACAGAGTGGGGATGTGGGATGGCTGCATTGGTAGTGCAGGATGCAGTGTATGTTTGTGTCTGAAGAACAGGCACGGTCCTCTGCACAGTCAGAATACTGGATTCTCTCTTCCTCTGCCTGCTCCTGTTCCACTGATCATGCACACTGCACTTATTGTTATTTATTTATTTGTGTATGTGTTTATTATTTCATGAGAAAATTTTCTCCAAGACAGACTTGTGGACAAGTAAAAGTGGTTCTCACCACAGACACCTTCCTACAGGCAGAAAGTACGAGACGGGGCATTTCTGGATCTGTTATGCCCATCTTCTTCCTGCACCTTGCAAGGTCAGCCGCCACATACTGTGCCATAGGATGGACAACACAGCCCTCAGATGCGGCTACAGATGAAAACACCACGCTAGTGAGCTGGACCCACGTAACTTGAAGAATTTTGAACTGCAGAAAGCATCGATGTATTTGGTATTGTACCCTCAGGGGTATGGTCTTTGCATTGTAGGCAAAGCTTGTTTTAATCCACACCTCTGCCCCAGAGCTAAAGCAGGATTCTGGGATTCTGGCTTTGAAGGAACGTTGCCCTTAAATCATGCTTTGTTGCTTCTTTCCAGCCTACGTTTGGGAGATGCTTGTAATGCTTTGCTGCCATTGACCCAGCTGGCCCCACAGTTAGGCTGTTTTCAAGCTTTGGTTTGTCCATGGTTTGCAAGCATAAAGGCATGAAATTCAGACTTACATCCATGCCCCACAGTTCCTCAAAACCCAGAGAGAGCAAAGTTAGAGAAGGAAGAAAAGGGTATTTAGAGAACCATCACACTTCTGAGTCAGTACTTTAAGAAGTCTCTGGTCTTAGGGCTGTTATTCTTGCAAAGACAAAAGCCAGGGGCAAAAAGATAATCGTGAATTGCACGATATTCAGAGGAGCATGAGTGCACCTATGGGAGCGAGCTGTGTCCAGAGCAGAGATGGGAGAGGAAGCTCGTTCATAGGAATAGATGAAATGTTCAGACCTGGCTTACTTTGATATCTTTTGGTACCTGCAACATTTTCATGCAAAATTGTCCACCTCAGGACACATGCCAGCTTCTAACAACAGTGAGTTGGGAAGTAACTTCCCAAGGCAGAGCAAAAGAAGAAACATATATTATCCTGCAACTGTGGGCTTTCTTACATTTCCCTATGAATTTCCTAAGGAAGGAAGGACATGCTGAGGAAAAGAAATTAATTTATCTTCATTTGAAGATAAGGTTTTATAGCTTTCTGAAAGACACGCTTTTATCCAGCTTCTGTGAAAAGAAAAGGTCAAAGAAAAGTCCTTTTGCAGATAGATGCAACGAACAGCAACAGGGTTAGCCTGGTTGGAAACAGCTCCTACCTCTCTGCGGCCACTTGCAGTGCCGAGTCCCACATAAAAAGAAGCTCTCTGTGCCTTGCTTTTGCAGCAGATGGCTGTCACCTTTGGTGCCCTGAGCATCCCTTTGCAGGCTGAATTTCAGTGCTGCAGGGGACAGATGGAAAGAACAAACAAAAGATCCCCTAGGCTATTTATGTACTATAAATAATATATTTTTAAAGCTGGAAGGGAGCCCAGGAAGAGGACTTTTTTTGGTCTCAGCTGCTGGTCCCAGGGGAGGTGAAGGTTCTAGTGGGGTTTGGGGCTTCAGGGGAGGCCTCAGACAGCTCCTGCACACGGCAGGATTTTTCCAGATTTCACTTCTCACTGGAGCGAGTCATTGAAAAATATTTAAAGAGAAGGGCTTAATTCCGCTGCTTCTGGGGGTTACACCAGGGCAGCCAAAGGACACGCACCCAGCCAACAGCCCCTGAATTGTTTGGTTAGGAATTAACGTGTGCGTGCACACGTGTGGGAGGGAGTGGGGGGCCACAGAGAGGGTCACCAGGACTTCAGCTTTGTTTTTTGTCAAAACAGATCGCACGTGGATGGCAGGCAGGCTTGAATGGGAGGGGTGGGGGGACATGGACAAATTACTTAGCTGAGCTCTGGCTGGGAATACCATTAGCTTAGTAAATAGCCTTTTTGAAGGAAAACTAACAAAAAGCTGCCCCCCACCCTGGAAAAGGAGGCAGACACTATCCTCCTCCCAGTCATTCCTTACTCCATCCTCCTTCTCCCCTTCTTCAGATCACCCCGTGTTGAAACCTGAAGCATCCCCCATAGCAGCTACTCTTTTTACTGTTCATATTTCCCTTTCCTTGCTCCTTATTTTCTCTCATTTTTTTTAATTTCTTCCCAGTCACCCCTTCTTCCCTTTTCCACATCTCACAGATAAGTTGTTAATTACTTTTTTTTTTTTATTCTGGGTCTCTTTTGCCTCCCTTCTGCCATTCCCTCTCTCCTTATGTTATAGCTGTGCTGTAGGTGGGTATACTCAGCCCCTGCTGAACAACCTGGCTTCTCCCCAGCAGCAGCAGCAAAAAAAAGAGCCACACTTGCCAAGACCTTCCTTAGCCTAGAGGATCAGATACACCTACCCCCAGCACAGAAAGAGCTGGTGTGAGCACCACACAGATTTATCCCCTACACCAAGATCAGCTGTGCTGGAACTCAGCTGATTTATATCACCCGGGGACTGGAGCTGAGCTATTTCAATTTGTGCCAGCTGGTAACTGCTGTAAGTTCAGCTGCTATTGCTGGAGGACTGTATCCTGCTCTTCAGGTTTGGCTAACAGCTCATTCCTTTTTCATAGTGCTGAGCACACAGTCTTGACTATTTTTCTTTTAGAAAAAGCTTGTTTCTGCATGCATGTTCACTTAGCTAGACTGAAGTATGTAGCTGCTGATATGGTGCGTTTCTTGTGCTCAAAGGTGACTCCAAAATTTCAGAAATATTGCAAAATACAGAAATACGTTGCCTCCATTCTAAATGTGCTTTTGAGGAACTCCAGAAGCGTTTATTTGAAAGCATCGTTTAAAGCATCCTTCAAGCTTCTCGGTGGTCCTCTGGCATTGCACATCATAAAGAAGAAAATCAGTAGGCTGTGTTTCACTTTTTCTTCTCTTGCACATTGAAGACTGAAGCAGGAGGTCCTGGAAGCCTTGCTGGCCTGGAACGTTCCCCGGTCAGTTGTGTACTCATCCTACGTGCATGAGTAGGTGTTGCCCAGGCCAGCTGACTCCCAGTCACTGCAGTGTCAGGGAATCCAGCTCCAAAACAAGCCAGCTCTTCAAAGGTAGTCATGCCTCAACTATCCACTGCATTATAGCTCTTGGATTGTTTCCCAATGTTACTTCATGGTGGTTTTCTTGCAGATTTGGCAGCCAGGTAGCTTACCTGAGATCCTCTTGTTCTCAAGGCTGCAGCCATCCTACAGACTCTGTGGTGGGATTTCTTTCCCTCTCCTTCATCCCATGGGAATTTGTTCAATTCACTTTGAGTTCAATCCCATCATCACTTTATCAAGAGGTAAGTGGGCTTCGTGCACAAAAATAGCTGAAACAGGAACAGCCTCACATCCAAACACCGACATTAACTTTCCTCAAAAAGCATGGTGGTCTTGACCATCTGCTCTGCTCGTAAAGGTCTTTGATTTAAATTAACTTCTGAACAGAGCCCGGGCATTTCTAGGGAGGCTTACTTGTACTCAACTAAACCCACAGAGAAGGGAAGAGGATTAAGGAGAGATCTTACTGCTCTCTTCAGCTGCCTGACTGGAAGATATGGAGTAGGTGAAGGCACACTCTGGAAAATACACAGCAGAAGGGCAAGAGGCAATGACAGAAGTTGCCCTAAGGGATGCTCCGATTACGTATCGGGGGGGGTGGGGTGGGGGGCAGTGGGGAATACTTTTGCCATAAGGATAATCAAACACTGGACTGGGATCCAGAGTGTTTGTGAAATGTCTATCCTAACCTAAGCTGACCCTGCTTTGGGCAGGGGTTTAGATCAGACACCTTCAGAGGTCATCTTCAACAGTTTTTATTCTAAAATGATATTGCCAGGCCACCAGACCATTGCTCAAATCTGGCTTTTTGTCATAATTTTTTGCTAGTATAGACAAAACCTTGAAGTTCAAAAGAGCTTCCCCATTTTTCTCTACCCGCTGTTGTTCTCCACACGTCCTCCTTGTCATTTACTCACCTATTTTTTCCCCCAGTTGTCTGGGTTTTGATATGTCTATTCTTTCAGCCAATTCCTTTCATATGTTTCCTCTGCTGCTGACTGTCCCACCTGCTGCGGCAGACACTCTGGCTTCGCGTTTTTCACATAGCTCGAATACATCCTGCTGGAGATAAGGGGCTGTCAAACGCTTGAGGAATCCTAGTATTTCTTACAAAGTCATTCCATTTAATCCTCAGGGTTTTATTTTGTTTTCCTAGGGCATTTGCTTTCCAAAGCATTGAGATATCTTGTTTATACCTTTGGTGGATTTCCAGCACTCACAACTGTGTGTAAAGGTGGAAAGAACGTCTGAGCTGAAGAGCCAGAGTTTGATCTGTCAGTTGTAGGTTTGCAGTGATCCAAGCTCCTGAATATCAGCAGCTGCCTTGCCAATTCATGATACTATTTCCTGCTGAATTTTCTCGCCAATCATGATTCTGCCAAGGCACATGAATAAGTTCACCTTTTGTAACCTTTTGCCCTCTAAAAGATGGTCTTTGAGCTGGAAACTGCTGGGAATCTCATTGTCGTCTTATTTTCATCACAAACTATTAGCTTCACATTGGATTTTGTAATGCTGGATGATGGTTTGGTTCGTCCCTGTGGAGCAGCTGGGCTGTTGCCTAAGAGAGCTGCCATCAGTAAAAATTACGTATTTTGATCATCTACTCCAGAACCATCTCCGCTTTCCCTTAGAGAAGTCAGTGGTGGTACCAAAGAGGACAGGTGATGCAATTCACCCTTATTACACATCGGTATCGGACTGAAAACAGACTCAGGACTGCTTTTCTTGACCCATGAAGGCTGCCCTCTGACCACAAAAAGACCTGATGATGTTGATTATTTTTCTTGGAATGCCCCAACGCTTCAGGGTGTCCCAAATTGAATCATAAGGAATTCTGTCAAATGCCTTTTCAAGATTTGTTCAGTGTGGATTTGGCCACTTGATACTTCATTTGATGGTTATTCTGAAGGTGAAAAATTTGTTTGACACGTGATCTTCCCAGGTGTTGCGGTTTAACTTCAGCCAGTGACATATAGCCATGCATTCACAGAGGGATGGAGGGAAGAGAATCAGAAGGCTAAAAATGAGAAAGCTTGTAGGTTGGGATAAGAATCGTTTAATACTTGAAATAAAATATAGTAACATTAATAATGATAGTAATAATAATGATAATAATTTCAAAAATGTAGTGAAAAGGAAAATAACAGAGAGAATTAATACCCAAGACAGACAAGTGATGCAAATGAAGACAACTGCTCAACTGACTGATGTCCAGCCAGTCCCCGAGCAGCAGCCTCCTGGCCAACCTGCTCCCTAGTTTAGTGCTGAGCATGATGTCATATGGTATGGGATATCCCTCAGCTCAGGGGTCCTGGCTGTGTCCCCTCCCAGCTCCCTGTGCCCCCCAGCCGGTTTGCTGCGGGGTGGGGGTGAGGGGCAGAAAAGCCCTTGGCTCTGTGCAAGCGCTGCTGGGCAGTAACGAAAACAGCCCTGTGCTACCAATGCTGTTTGCAGCACAAATCCAAAACACAGCCCTGTCCCACCTACAATGAAGAAAATTAACTCTACCCTAGCCAAAGCCAGCACGCCAGGTCAAACTGAACCTTGTCAAAACAGAGGGAAAAAAAAAAGGCACTGAAGCAGAATGTTTGAACTGAGCTGAAGAACAGATTACATGCTCTAAGAGGCTTCGGATCCACCACAGGAAGTCAACATGGGCATATTCTGGCCTTGCACAACAGCAGCTGTGGTTGGTTGGGTTTATGAACGGCATACCTAACATCTGGGTCAGAGCGGACTTGTGGCACTGCATGAAAGAAAGAAGAGAAATCAAAGAAAATATAAAATAAAGCTAAAAAATGTGTCCTGAAAAAAAGTATGAAGAAACTACCATAAAACAAAGGAGTCCAAAGTAAGATGGGTGGATAATAATTAAAAACGTGATTAAAAGAAATGGCTGCAGAAAGACATGAGAAAAAGCTTTGTTGGATTGGCAAAGTCTCTTAATAACTAGCAGTCGGTGAGAAGGCTAAAGGTTGAAGAAGAGAGTAAAGACATTGGGCTTTGGAGCACATTTAACAAACACTAAGCTCATGAACTCCTAAAATATCTGTCAAGAAAATGAAGCACCTGAAACTAGCCATTGTTGTCATCACAAACCATGCACACAGGAAAAAAAGGAAAAAAAGAAAACAAAACCCCCAAAAGGTTTGGATTATGGCTGCATTACTGAGGTAAATTGTGTGTGATTATGAGACTTTTCATAAAAGCATTGGAAACAAAATATGGGGCTGGAATATACCTGTAATACAAAGGGTAAAATATAGACACCAGAAAAAATGTGATTAAAGGGGCTGCAGTTTTTAAAACAGCTTTTGGGAGAAGCAGCATTTTTGGCAAAATTATTGTAAAGGGAGCAGAGGGGAAGTTTGGAAACAATGATCATTGAAACAAATAAAACAAGCACTTGAAGATACAACTCCCTTCCAGCAAAAGTTTGAAATGCATCCCTGCTGCAGTCTTGCTTACACCTCAGTGATAAGGGTGTCCCTGAAGTCCAGTGATCAGGTCTCCCAAGGCAAGTGCTGCTGAGCACTGGCAGGAGCTCAGTTTGTATCAGGGCAGAGGCAGGAGGCAGTCTCTGATCACAGAATCCCAGCACAGTTTGGGTTGGAAGGGACCTTAAAGCCCACCCAGTCCCACCCCCCTGCCATGGGCAGGGACACCTCCCACCAGCCCAGGTTGCTCCAAGCCCCGTCCAGCCTGGCCTGGGACACTGCCAGGGATGGGGCATCCACAGCTGCTCTGGGCAGCCCATGCCAGTGCCTCACCACCCTCACAGGGAAGAATTTCACCCTTATATCTGATCTGAATCTCCCCTCTTTCAGCTTAAAGCCATTTCCCCTTGTCCTATCCCTAGATGCCCTTGTAAAAAGCCCCTCTTGCAGCCCCTTTAGGTACCGGGAGGTGCTCTAAGGTCTCCCCGCAGCCTTCCCTTCTCCAGGCTGAACCCCCCCAACTCTCCCAGCCTGTCCCCACAGCAGAGCTGCTCCAGCCTCTGACCATCCCTGTGGTCCCCTCTGGCCCCGCTCCAACAGCTCCACGTCTCTCCTGTGCTGAGGACCCCCGAGCTGGAAGCAGCGCTGCAGGGGGGTCTCACCAGAGCAGGGCAGAGGGGCAGAGCCCCCTCCCTCGCCCGGCCGCCCACGCTGCAGGGGATGCAGCCCAGGGCACGGGTGGCTCTCTGGGCTGCGAGCACACAGTGCTGGGTCATGCCCAGCTTCTCATCCATCAGCACCCACGGGTCCTTCTCTGCTGGTGCCCCATAGGTCTGGGGGAAAAAAAAAAAAAGCGTAATTTTCCATCCAAATGCTATAAAGGTTCAGATTGTCACTGAATTTTTGCTCCACTGTGGATCTTCTGAATTCAGGACATGTCAAAGCAACTTAAAATATTTCCAGAGTCAGGCAGCTCTGTGCAGTAGCTGTTTAAATAGCCTTTTTTTGACCTAAACTCTGCATTGTCACTGAAGTAGTGGGTGTCGATTCCACCCTAGATGACTACACATTACATGAAGTAATCTATCTTTCCATCTGTCTGCCTTGTATCTATGCATCTCATGCTGTTTGTGTAACCAAAGTGTCCCTTGATAGTCTGAAATTGTAGGTATCAACACCATGTTCAGATCTGACTCCCTTTATAGCCCCACCTTCAATTCTATTTCAATTTATTATTTTTCTAATGCTCCCTAAGAATAATACACAGCAGCATCCATTGTCCTCATACATGCATAATCTCCTGTAATTGAGAATTTCCTTCAATCCATCCTGTCAGCTCAAAAACATTGAATGAACTAGCTGTCACAATCAGTTAAGCTTTATTAAAAACTGCAACCCAATATCTTTGATGTTGGCTCACTGGGAACTGTCTGACATAATCCCACAAATTCTTTCGAAAGCACGGTCATAGGCATGCCCTGTATGTTTTCCCAAGAAGTTTAGACAGCGTAGGTCTGCAGCCATAAAATCACAGAAATTAGAGATGAGGAAAGGACTTGTTATTATAACATCATTTTGGACATTGATGGGCAAATTTTCAAATAATGGCAGAGCTCCAAATAGGATGCAGGTGCTCTGTCTCCTGGGATCAAGAAACTGATCAGTAAAACTCATTCTCTTCTACACATTTATGTTAGGCCGACTTCTGTAGAATCAATATATTTCTTCATTGATAATTTTAATTTACGTTTGATAGTACAAAGTTCAAACCCTATTGCAGCCAGCTGTTTTGAGTTCTGCTTAGAAAACCTTTGTGCTTGTTTAAGATTGTCTTCCGACTCTCATGATATTATAGATCCAAAGCCAGAGTTATATGATATTGGAGAATCTCAGTTTTCTTTTCAAAACAGAAGTGAGAATCTAGCCCGTCTGTCGGTAGAAAATGCTCAGCTTTTGAAAGCCAGAGAAGAAATAAAACCAATCCATAATTATCTCCTTTTTTCCTAAACTCATAATTTTTAAGCCAACTGGAAGATGTGTGCCTGGGGAAGAGGAAGGGAGTGTTGCTTCATGAGTTCTGAGCTTTTGGAACCAGTGATATAAAACATTCAGGCTTTTGTTTCTCTGCACAGAATAACCTTTTACCCTTCAAACCTCACCCGACAGCTTTACATAAGAACTGTTTCTGTGCCACGCAGCTCGCCGCAGCGGACACCTCCCCTCTGCCAGCCTCCCCTCTGCCAGCCTCCCCTCTGCCTCTGGGTGTTCCTGCTCTGCCTAATTTCCAGTTGCAGGTGTGAAACAGGGTGCAAGTTTCTACCCCCAAGAGAAATGGCAAAAAAAAATAAAATAAAATTCAGAATGTTATCGTTTGGGTGCTGAGACAGAAACATTTTCTGGAGATGTCACCAAACCACTATTCTATGGCTCTAAAGGCTTGGGAGGGAGAGGGGAGTGGAGAAGAAGGACATCTCCATGGCTTTTGGACAAGGGAACCATGAGATGCAAGGTAGGAAAAGGAGAGGGACAGAGAAAGGGACCAAGGAAAAGTCAAGAAGAAAACACAGGGAAAGATGCTGCCAGTCATTAAAGGCAGACAACTTTCTCACTGAGTAAGGCTGTAGGCAACAAATAATAAATAATAATAAAAAATCATACTTTTTACTACAAAAAGCCCATATTCTGGACCGGGTCTCTGTGCACCCATCACAGTGACGTCAGTGGGAGCTTTGCAGCTGGTCAAGGGGTGTTTACAGCCTTCCATTTTTATCCCAGCTCATCAGCCAGGGTACATGTTTAACGAAGCATCACTAAAGCTGGAAGGCTGCCCTTTCCATGGGAGCTGTCAGTGCGTGCTCTAGAACCTGGGGGAACGTTTTGCCGACAGGTTGCCATTTCTCTCACCATGTTGGTCAGTAACGTGGAGGCAGTTCTTTTTCCAAGATGTTCAGCCACGCTTGGCGTTCTTTTACATGCTTGGCAGGAGAGCAGCCTCTCCGCAGCTTTGCAATCTCTCTCTGCTCTCATTTTCCTGCGTCTCAGGGTGCTTGCCAGGACTCTCTGACATGCTGGGCAACTTCTTTCCCTGCAGAATATCTGTCAGATGAACTTCTCCAAAAACTGTGAGCCAACACAGCCAACTTGCGTTTTTAATCATCGTCCCGATGAACAAGTGAGCACCGTATCTGTAGGAATTGTGGTCTTATTAAGTCTTTTCCTTTAAACAGTTGCCCTACATAAGAGTTATCCCTTGTGCTACTGCAAACAACCATGCAAGCCACTCGCAGCCTAACTAGCTCCCTTGTGTGCTATGTTCACAGAATAGGAATATTTCCATTTCTTGGAGCGTCTTCCCAAAAAAATGATTCAGAGAGCTGGAGGAGAGGTCTTGCAAGTGGCTGACATTTCCAAAACCAGTGGACAGTGGTGGAAAGATACCGAAACACCCCATCTGCTTTCATAAGATGCTTGGAAAGGCTCAGACTTGGGTTGTCATAAGGCTGAGGACATTTTATGCCTTCTGAGCTTATGCCAAATAATGACTTTATCACTGCTGGGGCACTAGTGTGCTGTTAATGATGTGTGAGGGTGCCCAAAGGTCTTGAATCAGATACTGCCTTTGTTAGAGTAATCCAAGTTAAATAAATAAATCAATGAATAAATAAATAATGTGCAGCTATCAGTTTGTTCAGCCAGGAAAGGGACTGTTGAGTCTTTATCAAACGTCTTCCTTCTTCTTTGTGGCTGTATCTCTGAGCTTTGGGGAGCCTTCTCTTTTAGCAGAAGACAAATAGCTTCATAGAATCAAACCAGCAAAACCTCAGCCTGGGTGATTCTCCAGGCCTGTAGCAACTTATTGGTCCCACATAAAACCTAAGATTTCAGTCGCGACTAGTCTATAAAGAATTAGTAAACTGTTCACAAAGAGCTAGAGAGTATTATACAATCCAACAGTGCAGGAAATTGAAGTATTTATAGTGCTTTCTACTGATGTGCTTATTATTGTCTGCAGCTCATGATGCTCAGACTCGTAACTTGGACAATGTTCATCATGTCTGCTGGTCATATATTTATCCTCCATAAACTGTCACTGAACAAAGTCTTAAAAAGGAGTGTAACCAGTTTATTAGAAATAAGGGTTTGCCTGTGGGAAAGCCACAGTGAAACCCTGTCAAGGCAGAGTCAGGATTTTGGTACTCCTCACAGCATCACTTCAGAGACCCCAGGTATTTCCTGCAGTAGTGGTTTCCATTTTTTCTTTTTTTTTTTTTTTTAAATTTTCAAAATTCCAGATACTTCCAAAGGATGTGTCATTCCCACTGACTGACCTGAAGTTTTCTGAAAATAATTAAACACTTCATAGTTCTCTTGCTCATACACCTTTGGAGTACTCCAAGGTTTTCCAGATACCTGCCAACCATAGCTTGGAAACGACCTTCTTAAAGGCAGAGATTGTCTGTTAAGTGTCTGGACATCACTTGCCCAGAACTTCTCTGTACCTACTGTAACTAATATTGCAGCAATAAACATCGCTCCACTCTCTAGAAAGTGAATGTTTCTTTGACAGACACAGTATTAGACTCTCAATACAGGCTGATAGCTTGAATATACAAGCCTGATACACAGATGAAATTTGTAGCTCATGAAAATTTATTACTACTCTTGTTCATGGCAGGACTGCACACCATCTATGTGTGTTGTCAGTTTGCATTCAAAAAACGTTGCCTTTGCAAATAAATCACCCCCTCTTATTTCATACATTTCCAAAAAAGGCCATGATTTGCAAGCAGACAGCCGTCCCCTCCAGTCTTTGAGAGCAGGTGGAAGTCATCTAGTACAAAGCCATCAGATACCAGTAGCTCTGGGAACATGCCACAGCCTGGGGGCAGGATGGGAACTGGTGACATGAAGTCAGAAATGGGAACATTTCAAGGGGAGGGAGGAGATGCTCTTCATTCAAAAGTCGGACTCATTGATGTACAAAGAGTTGTTCCCAACTTCCAGGAGGCCCCAGCATCAGCTCCAAGCAAAACCTACTGGGTTGCTGGCGGACTTATGTTTAGTTCATTTTTTTTAAATACAAGTGAAAAAAGATTTACATGTCAAGTAACATGAGACAATTTGTGTGTGTCTGTGTGTTTTTCCTCCTAAGTTGGTGCATTTTTAGAGAAAAATATATTCATGAGCACGTTTGGCAAGTTGAGCCATTTAGAAAAATATATTAAAAAAAAAAGACCCAAACTGATATTTTGGCATGCCATCAAATCCCATTAAAAAGAGAGAAAAACCCACCCTAATATCTTTTTCATAATCCAAAATGCAGGGACATGTTTTAGTCATTTATGGCTTATGGGCTCAGAACTCCCACAACTGCTTTGAATTACGAAGAGTTTTTGGTCCCATTTTCCCAGATTTCATCCTGTTACAAATGCTTGTTTTCTTCTTCCTTCTCTCCTTTTTCAATAAGGCAACATATGGATTTGTGTGCAGATTTAATCAGTTCGGCAGCATTCCCATTCGTCCCCTTTTCCCCATCTCTAACCCAGGTGACCGTGAGCAGGTTTCACAGCAAAGGTGAGGAATTGCCTTAGGGACAACTCCCTGTTGCTTGCCGTGTGCTTCGCTTTGAGTTAGAACAAGAAATGTTCTAGAACAAGAAATGTTGGATCTGCCATGCAAAATACATCCGGCTTGGCCATTCAGAAAGAAAGATTTATTGTCGTTCTGGACCATCCTGGTCTTCAGCCCTGCAAATGAATGTGTGGACTTTTCCATTCTGGTGGAATGCTGTGGATAACCCACAGAAAGTGCAGGACTCTCAATCTGCCTGGACAGAAGCCAGTTCGTAAAAATATAAATATGGCCATAGGTTAGAGGAGAGGTCCAGCTAGCCTTTTATCCCATTCCCAGCAGTGGTCTTGGTGGATGCTTAGCACAGCATGAGGACATGACATGTATTGATTGAGCTTTCTTTCAGTCTCTTCTCCAACCTTCTGGCTGTCAATATATTCAGACCTTCTTGCAACTCCTCTATGGCTCAGTTCTGCACTCTTGGATGTCCATAAGATTTCTGCTCTCTATTTCAGCATCTGGTTCTGCTAAAAGAGAAGGGGAAGCATGGAGAGAGCAAGATTTATTAGTAAGATATTTTTCAGGTAGGGGTGGTGTTTGTTTTTTTTTTTTCTGTCATTGAGGTAAAAATCCTTTAAGGTTTAAAAAAAAAAGGGTTGCATGTAAACATGGAAGGGATGACTGTGTTCACAGAGAATTACTACTTACATTAAAGAAAAGGAAACTATGGAGCTGAATTTCCCCAAATCAGGAGAAATGTTGGGGTTCAGGAAGGCATAGAAGTAGTTTTAAACCAGCTGTGCCCACACTGGGAGTGAGATGTAGGAAGGTAACTCAGCATCCTCTTTGACTGATATAGGACATAATGGTCTCCTGCTTCTGGGAAAGAGATAGGGATGAATGGCAGCTTTTCCTTTTTGTGAGAGTGGTTTTGGGACCAGCAATGAAGACAAACTTAAGCCTCACTGAGACAAAACCACAGTCCTTCTGGCTCCTTCAGCCAAAATCTGGTCTCCTTTCTCCCTGGAGGTTGTTCCTCCCACTGCCTGTAACCCAGCTTTGCACGTGGGGAAAAGACTTGAAGCAAACTCTGGAAGGACAATCTGGCTGTTTTTTCCTGGTCATTCAAAAGCAGCTCCCTGTGGAGCAATGGTACATGGGTTTACCATAGAGCATCTGGGTGAAGATGGTAGAGCCACAGCCCCTGTTCACTAGGAAAGTTGAGGTGGGTTTCTAAGGATGCTCACTGTGTTAAAAAAAAGACAGATTATTTTTTATTGTTCTTTTTTATTAAAATTTGACATCCAGAAAACTTAACCAGCTACAGAGCCCTCATCCTACCAGCTATAAACAAGGGCAAGTTCATAGAAATTATAACTGCTTATTTGCTTCCCTTTTTATTAAGAAAACAATTCAGAAAGTTTAGAATAAGTTTTGACCCCTTGTAAAGAATTTAGTTCAGCAGAAATGGGGCCCTGAAAATCTTAGTAAAACACAGACATCATCATGAGGTTTTTACCACAATGTTTTTCAGGGATTTAATAAGGATGAGAGGCCAAAACCCTACATATTTTCTGGACTAGAAGCAGCAAAAACCCATATCCATCACTGAAATGGCATATTCCCACTGTTTCTAGATCATTTTATATTATTGCCCAGTTAATATTATTATTAATTACAGGTGGCAATGCTCTATTATTATTATTGTTATTGTTATTGTTGTTATTATTATTATTATTATTATTATTATTACCACCAATATCCTTATCATTATTGGTACTACTGATGAGCCTAGTCATGACTAGGGAATGTTTTTGCTTGGAGCTGTATGAAAGTATAGAATAAAACATTCCCGTTCCCAGGGATTTTGTGCACATTGGCTGTTAAAAGCATTTGGCAAAAATCAGAAAGAAAGGGACTTTCTGGTTACATAGAGAATAGAGATGCGCTCTGCTGTCCACTGCTTGATGTGCCCAGTTTGGGTCCCCGTCAAAAAATTGTGAAACCAGGGTAGTTCAGCGGAGGCCATAGAGTCAAGGGGATAGAGCATGTGAAAGGCAAGGAGGGGCTGAGGGAGCTGGATTTGTTTGGTCTGGAGAAGAGACAGTTAGAGGGCAACCTAGCATTTTTCATAAAACACATCAGTGGGATTCAGAGAAAGGATAAGCCAAGCTCTTCTTAGAGGAGCGCTTGAGGCAATGGATAAAAAGAAGGAAAAAGTTTTATGATGAGGGTGGTAAAGCATTGCGACGGGTGTCTGGAGTGCTGGTTGGTTGTGCTGGTTTTGGCTGGGATAGAGTTAATGTTCTTCATTGTATCTACTTTGGGGCTGTGTTTTGGGGCTGTTTGCAAACAGCATTGGTAGCACAGGGATGTTTTTGTTTCTGCCCAGCAACGCTTGCACAGAGCCAAGGGCTTTTCTGCCCCTCACCCCACCCCGCAGCAAACAGGCTGGGGGGCACAAGGAGCTGGGAGGGGACACAGCTGGGATAGCTGACCCTGACTGACCCAAGGGATGTCCCATACCATATGATGTCACACTTAGCATATAAAGCTGGGGAGGAAGAAGGAAGGGGGGACACTCAGAGTGATGGCATTTGTTTTCCCAAGTCCTCATTATGCATGATGGAGCCTGGCTTTCCTGGGGATGGCTGAGCATCTTCCTGCCCATGGGAAGTGGTGAATGTATTCCTTGTTTTGCTTTGCTTGTGTGCGTGGCTTTTGCTTTACTTATTAAACTGTCTTTATCTCAACCCATGAGTTTTCTCACCTTTACCCCTGCAATTCTCTCCCCCATCCCACGGCAGGAAGAGTGAGCAAACAGCTGCATGGGGTTGAGTTGCCGGCCAGGCTTAAACCACAACACTTGTGCATCACCACCCTTGGAAATATTCAAAATTCAGCTGGAAAATGCACAGAACCTGATCTGACATTGGATGAACCTTTCTTTCAGAGGGGTTGATCAGAGACTACCTATGGAAGTTTCTGTATGACTCTGCAGAACACTGGCTTAGGTGACAATATCGCCTCTCTACCCTTTACACTGTATTTTACATCCACTCTGCAAATAACTGAACTGCGAGACAGGGGAGCATCAGAAACCGAGCTCTCTGCTGTTTCAGTCATTGGACCTCTGCTAATGCACACCAGTTCACTCATGCAGACAGACAGAGAGCTTTGCTGGGAGAGCTCAGCTACATCTCCTGCACCCTTCTGCTAGCCCATCCCTGGGGATGCCTCGTAGCTCTCTAAGCCTGGCTGAGCTGTGACAGGTCCAGATTCACTCTGCCCACATCCATGAGCCCTGTTGGTACAAGGACTCGTCAGTCACAGTTTCTCAGCTCTTACCACAGTGAAACCTACTGTAATCGAATATCCAGCATTCTCACCCAGACTCTCAAGTCTTTCCACTTTTCCCTCTAATTAGTTTAATTGTAGCCTTAAAAATAAAGCAAATTTCAGGTCACAGACTGAACACCTTATGTACTTCACCTCTTTGGAAGTTTTTCTCAGGCTATCCTCTTAAGAGTTTCTGTGGCAGAGAAAAAAAAAGATCTTTGTGTGTAGGGCTGCCCACCTTGGAAAAGGGGTAGCTGACTATGGCATCTATCCAATAAACTACGTTAGACAAGTACCTCAGGTGTTTACCAAATCATGGGTAACATGAAGAGTAGAGTGTTATTCACCCTTTCTCACAAATGAAGTAATAAGGGACAGTGAAAGAAAGTTAAAAGTAATAATTTTACAACACAGAAAAGAATGATTTTTGCATAAACTGCCTAATTTTGCTGTCAAGCGCGTTCTCACATAACATTTTTAGGGTAATCGGTATAAAAAACTTTTCCAAAGTGAATAGAAGAAATCATGGAGACAAAGCCATCAGTGGCTATTAAATGTGATTATTTGGCATAGGACATCCCTAACTCACTGCTGACCAAAAGCTGGAAACTTGTGTCTAGAAGCAGGGTCACTTTTGCTCCACTCTTCCACTTTTTTTGCTAAAACCTATGTCTGGCAGGGACAGGACACTGAGCTAGGTGAACCCGCAGCCTGGGCCAGGATGGCCCTTCTTACCTCCTTACAACTGCAAATGCAGGATGAGGTCTTCAGCTGGTTCATATTGACGGAGCTCCATGGATTCCCCTGGCTCTGGGATGCTTTACACCAGCCAAAGATCTGTCCCGCAGAGTTCGGATCCTTGTAACTAAGTGTTTCCCTGTAGTTTATGATGATGAAACAATAGCAAAGTGCCCATCTGCTGCTATCAAATCATAAGCCAACATATTTTCCACAGTCATATGTTAGTGCCTGAAAGGCCATGACAGATTTACTACAGATTTAACATAATAAACTTTGGGTTATGTTTTAGTAGCTCTCTGCCTAGTTAGTAGAGTGGAGTGGAACTGTAATAGGCACAGCATGCTAGGCCAGGACTAGGTCTTGTGACTCAGTAACATGTGTTTTATTGTTCCTTGAGTTCCTGCTGAACAGGTTTTTGTTGGACTCACTCAAGTTTTTGACCAGGTGAAGGCAATATCCATCAAGAAACAGTTATTATTCTGTGGTGCTTACAGGGCTTAGACTAATGCCTGTGAGCATGATCTCATGGGGTATGAGCCACCTGCCAAGGCCCCCATGAGGTGCTGGGATCCTGTGAGCACAGCACAGCGGACTTCAGATATGGTCCATACTTGCCTCGGAAGCCCCACAAGTGGTGCTGGATGTCCTACAGTTATTAAAAGATGAGCAGTTTGAAGCTCACTAGTGCTTGGGGTGAACTCGGGAAGGAAAATGTAGTGAATTTGCAGGTTAAGCATGATTAGACCAAGCTGCTTTCACTAGCTGGTGTTTGTTGGAGGCTTTTCCATGGCATAAAGTGTCACGACATAAAAAAGATACATCATGGTCTGCGTGATGCTGCCAGTACGTGGTCCTCCAAGGCTTTACTATCCCTTTCCCTCCCAACTCCATGAGCAGAGCTGGGGGCAGAACCAAGCCCTAGTTTTCTCCTCCTGTTCCTTAATCACATTGTGACTGGTTATCTGCGGTCTGTTCCCTTGTACACGAGCTTGCACCAGAGCAGTATGAGTCTGAGTTGCTTGTAGAGAGCAGAGGGGAAAGTTGGTGTGATACCTCACAGCAAAAATACAAACTGGGCTAGCTAATCCAGTGGATCACCACATACCTTTGTGGGGGAAAGGTCTTAATGATGTTCAGTGAATTTGTTTCAAAGCCATGCTTTTGGTTAATTTGCAATCATTTTCCTGCATGTCCCAGTGCACAGAAACCTTAGTCTGAGTAAGTGCATTTGTTGTCCTGGTTTAACAATCCACCCAAACAGCCCAGATGGAGGACGTCGTGTTTTTTGCTGTTTGGTTTTCAAACATGAACTTTGTACATGGTGACTGGGTCAGAGCAGTGATGTCCAATTCCTGCTTCATGCTCAGTTTGCATTTGGACAAGTGACAGGCTGTAACACCCAGACTAGTATAACCCCAGTGACTTTCACCATGATTTCCCACCCTTTCCAGGCTGGTGCTTCCATCAGAGTAGGGTTTGCTTTACTCAAGGGCACAAAAACTCAGAGTGACCCCAAAGCCCCTTGCACCAACTCTCCAGTTCTGACACCACCTCTTCAGAAGTGCCATTTATCTGCACCTTACCCAGCCACACACCACGGCTGGGTGAATTTCTCTGCTGATATTTACAGCTGGGAAGAGAGGAGCACACAGAACCTTTGGCCCACACAATAGTGTTTTGGGCAGCTGATCTCAGTTCTGAAGCCACCAGACTCTCTCTGACGAGTGATTTATGTCCAGGAACTTATGAGAAAGATTACCACATGCAAATGTTAACTAACCTCGATTACAGGGAAGGAAAAATTAATGCATGCTGGTCATTAAGCATTTTCTAAAGAAAATAGTTCTAATCATGAACAGAGATGGTTTCCAAGAACCAGCTCTCCACGCTGGGCTCTGCAGTGTGGCCTGGGTGCAGTAAGAATAACAGATGTGGTCATCTTCTCTCAGCCCTTTGAGAACAACAGTACCAACCCAGTCACACCGATATGGTGTTACCAGAAAGCCTTGGGATACAAAGGTGTTATCTCTGCCCAGCCCGTGAGAGCTAGGGCGGGGAATGCTTTCCCATCACTTCCAGTCTGGGCAGTGATACACAGGAGAATGGTGTTAGCTGACATTTAGGTGACTTCATTTGAAGTGTATTTCTCACATTGTCCATGCCCAGTGCTGGTATGTTGGAGTTATTTAATCCAGGCTGGAGTTCATGCTCTCTGTTCTTTCTCACAGTCATTGATTAGGAAACCAAATCTTATCACTCGAGCGGGAGAAACTCCAAACACCTTGCAAAAGACCTTCAGTAGCATTGGACCCATTTTACAGGTAAGGAAGCTAAAGCACAGAGACCTGAAGTGACTCACACGATGGTTTCTTCGCAGAGCTGCCCCACATGTACACCTTTCCTTCAATCATAGTCCACAGGGTGGATCTGGGGGGATGAAATAAGACTTTCCTTACAATGAAATGCAGCTGCCTATGGGGTGGAGCCCAAGAGTTCTTTGTAATCAATACATACATATTACAAACATCTGTCCCCTAAACACAGAGTCCTTTCCTGTAAGATTAATGTAACATTCAACTGTTGCAGCAAATTGTCAGAATCTACAACTAATCATCCAGATGACTATGAGAGCTTTTGCAGCTCTTTGTGGCAATAGGATCCCGCAAAGAGGGATGGAGGAGCATGGATCTGTGGGCACACAGCCTGCACTTCTTCTCATGAGTCTTTGGGTGACTCAGTTTTTCTCACCATGCCTCTGTACGTTGCTCATCTGTGGGGAAAAAGGTGCAGAGGAAGGTGTGACTTTCCCAGTTCCAGAAGATTTTTGAGATACTGAAACATTTTCCACACTTGAAGTGAAGGGGAGGGAAAGAAGAATTTCCAAAATAATCTGGGACCACAAACCAGTGTGGAAAACAAATCTGAATCTAAGTAATTTCATTTTAATAATTAGGAAAAATCCTGTTGCAGCTCAGACCATAATATATAGTTTCTGCTCTGTTAGTTTACATTCCAAAACAAAAAGATGTTTACAACCAGAGAAATAACATTTATCTTCTTCTTAAAAGGAAAAATATTGATATTCTTTTCAAGTAATGTTCATGTTGCCATCTTTTAGGAAAAAAATATTGATAAAGAAAAATCAGTATTTTTCAACAGAAAAATAATAATATAAATACTTGCCAACTCTCAAAATCCATTTACAGCTCTAGAAAGTACGTTATCAGAACAATGAGCAATTTCTACTCCTGCAGCCATGCTGTGTGTTTGAAGGGATGTCTGCCAGGGTAAGTATGTTTACATTTGACTTTCTGTCAAGTAACTCTCCAGTAATTTTAAACCCTCAGCCCCTTTTTCAATAGACATGGGGAGCAGAGGTCTCAAAGAGATTGTGTCAAACAAGGCGGATGAAAGCAAGCAAGCAACCAGGAGAAGGTTGTGCTGCAACCTCAACCACTGTATTAAACGCTGGAGAATCTACACAAGGCACATTATGGATGCTCCAACTGCAAGACAAAATCTTCTGGGCGATTCTGCCCTTTACTCAACATTGCTGCCAAACAGCCATTGAATGCACTGTTCACAGGAGTCCATATTTCCTTCCAATGGTCCCAAGGGTCCTCATTTCCACCAGCTCTGCCAGGCTGTGAAAAGGAGACTGGGAGAAACCATCCAAGCTATTGCAATGCTATAAATGCCATGTTGCAGCATAACTTGCAAATACCAAGGAAATGGCTCTGACAGCAGCTTTGTAAATAAATAAATAGATGAAGAGATGTTTGCTTTCTCACATCATAATTGCTGCACCAGCCTCAATCTACAGAGCCTGGAAGACAGGGATGTTTGACTCGAGGAGGAGATCCCACCCCTGGGACCCAGCATTCCCACGCCACAAGCTTCAGCCCATCTCACCCACCGGGGCTGCTGCCACTTGCCAGCAGGCTGCCAGGAGTCATATGCACTGGTGATGGGCAAGAAGCCGTCTGTCCTGTGGTCATGGGCACTCCAGAGACAATGCTTTCAAAGCTACATGGATGTTGTCTAAAGCCAGCCCTTCTGTTACAAAAAGAACACAACATTTGGATGTGAGCGTGCAGACTTTTGGGATTTTGGAGCCTGGATCCAACACACAGCTCATCTTGTGAATCCCTTCCGCTGATTCACTAAGAGCTGCAAAAGGAATCTGGAGGTTTGGTTTGTCTCTCTTTCAGAAGAGAGATGTAATTTCACAATTTTTGTTTAGTATAGGAAGAGTATGAGCACTTGAAAAGAGTTAAACTTTGTGCTTATCAAAGTCACAGCCAGATGCTTCAGAAGGACCAGGCTGTCGGAAACATGCCATAAGCTGTCTGCACGGTTTCTCTTGTCATCATTGGTCTAGTTGTTTGGTTTTTTCCAGTGTGGAAAATTCCCATAAAATGGAACCAGGATAAAATTGATCTGATGATAAAAGAAATTAGCAGGACTCTATGGAAATAAATCTTAGAACTTGACAGTTTAATAAAGGAAGCCCTTGTATAACTCATTAACAAGAATACAGCTCACTATTTGAAGAAAAAAAAATCACAAGATGGGATCTGCTTATAGCCAGCTCTGAGCCAGTTGTGTAGATGCCCCTTTTTTTGTAAATTAAGAGACACCAACAGTTCCCTACAGCCGTTCGTCCTCCCCCTTAAACCAGGAGTAACCCAGGTGTGGTGATGCATTTGCTGAAGGTGTTTCTCCTGGAGTATGGAGGGAACACTGAAGAGTAGATTCAACTGGACTTTGAATTTTCAGAGATAATGTTAGGGAAGAATAATTTCGTCTCAGTATCTAAAAATGGAACCAAAGCCCTGGTGGGCTTTTCCTAATCCTCCTTGTGCCTACTTTCCTCAGCTCATAGATTGGCATGGGAGCTGGGCATCTATACATCATAAATGTTCACCAAGTGCTTTGCCTCATCACTTAATGGTGCAAATAGCTTTTGAAAATCCAGCTTTCCCTTCTTTGGAACTCAGTGGTCTGTAAGGGAGATAATGCTGTTCTTCTGTCTCCTGGAGGTGCTAGAAGGCAAATCATGCCAAATACTATGAAGTGCTCACGTAACCAGTCATAGGGCTGCAGACTCATATCCTATGTGAAATCACTGTAGGTATTTCTGACCGTCAGTTAATTTTTCCTCTCTGACTTTGCACACGTTATCCATCTTGGGGAATCCTGGCAGAAATCATCGTCATCGTCATACCATTTTTTAGCCTTCCCACAGCCATCTATTCAGATGACAAGTTTTCAGGGGAAAAAAAAAAAAAAAAAGCCACCACACCACCCCCCAACAAATGCACATAACATAGAGATTTTGACAAACAAGTAAAATATTTGGAAAAAGGTAAAGTTTTTTTTTTTCCAATCAGCAGTTCTAATGTAATCTTACAGATGTTCAGACAAACTATAAGACCAATTGTTTTCTATTTGTTTCTCTAGGGCTTTTCTTTTTTAGCCACAAATGAGAACCATTTCACATTACAGAAGTTGAAGGCTGTTCTCTACTATCACCATACTCTGTGTATTTCCCACTAACAGGACATAAATAATTCCAGCAAAAAAGCACATTAAGAGGAACATGATTGCCAGAGGATGCTGCTTCCCTCCCTGGTTATAATTACAAGGATGTGTGGTTTTGCTTAAATGGGAAAACAAATAGATTTCCCCAGCCTTTCCCTTCCCCTCCATCTAAGTAGACACTGCCTTTATCATAAGCTAAAAGAGAAATATTTATAGGAAAGCCTTGTTAAAATGCTGGCACAGTATTACTGCCTCTGGCTGAGCCATAAACTCACTTGGGGAAAAAAAAATCACCCTGTGAAGGATGCCAGCAAAAAGCCAGTGTGTTGTTTAACTGCCAGGCTTGAACAATGCACGGGTCTCGCCTCAGATCTCCAGCCCAGCCTGGATTTCCCCTGTCAACAAGTCATTGAGGGCCAGATGGTTCGTGCTCAGGGCTGTCTTGGGCAGGGCTGATCCTTCCCTCTGGGGAAGAGCAAGGGACTCAATGGCCATAGAGGGTTCCTGGTTCCCTGTTCAATTAATTTCTGAAGAGGGTCAAGCAGGCAATGGGAAGGTGAGGAGCTGAAAGGTGCAAAGACATGCTAAATGCTCTCCTGAAGTTTCAGTGTTGTATCCACCAGGGGGGACCACAGGTGTAATGGCCACGCAAGCAATCCAGTCCAGAGAACCGCAGCTCTCACGTATGTCCTTTTTCCCAGTATCCCAGACTAAGGTTCTGGGCTGCTGTGTAAACAGGCTACTGTGCAGGCTTTTCACAGTGGACACAAAGACATCTGGAGCTGCCCTCATCAGCAGAGCACAGGGTGAAGAGACTCCACATTGTGAGGGCATCTGCAGATGATTGACTTCAAATGCAAAATGCTGCCGTCCCATCAATTGGTACCCCACGCTGCCGATGCTCGTCTTGCTGCCTGCCAGCTCCCAGCTCTGCACCACGCTGCAGGTGGAAAGCAGCAAGTCTTGCAATGCCTGGAGAAGGGCTTCTCCACCAGCATCAAAGCAGCTGGCTCCAGGACCTTTAAGACTTGGTCTGGAGCTGCTCTGGCAGCTCCACGTTCCTATAATGAGCCGTGACCTGCCATGGAGACAGACTCTCAGGAAGTCTGACCCCATTTACAGGCTGAAATAGATGGCAATCCCTCGTGGATGGAAAGCTCAGCAGTTCTTCAGCCAATGCTGCCAATAAGAAACATTTTTAAATGCCTATACGTGCTTTCACTGAGTGCTAGAGGAATCTGTAGGGAAAAGGCCAGTCATTCCAGGCGTATATTTAGTCTCTTTGCTGTTCTATTTTCTCGCTGTCCCTGGAGGAGAGATCAGAAAGGTTGTCTGTTGCAGTAATGCCTTCCCTCCCACCACTGCTCCAATAAATCGGAGGAGGGAGCCACACGCATCACAGAGAAATCCCTCTGCAGCCAAGGGCCAGGCACAGACTGCTACCGGCTGGGCAAAGTAGCAAGGGGCTCTGCACTCTTCTTCAATGAGGACTGCTCACCAGCTTTAAAGATAAGCAACAGTGCACTATGTAAACATGTTAAAAAAAAAACAAAACAAAACCCAATCAGAAACAGCAAACTGGACAAGTATGGGCTCAGCTCTTCATGCAGACTCAGCAGTAGATCCTTATTTAATTTAAGAATGGTGGTATGAGAGATTTTGCTGACCCATGGTTTAAGGAAGTAGATTTCAAACTACATTTTTTTCCCTAATCCAGAAGTCACAGAACAGCTTCCAAATGAGGCTCTTCTGCATCAGGGAAACTGAGGCACAGTGAACAAGCTTCTCCACATTCCTTTCAGCAGACCAGAGCTGGAATAACGTGTCATACTTCTGAGCCCAATCCAATTTTCCAAATCCAGTGCAAACAGCCAGCATAAAGCCTACATAAGCACTTCTAGGATTAGGCCAGGAATGCCAACCAAATCCTCTGCTAATCTGCACCGTAAAGTTCATGAAATCAGGCTTCCTCTTGAAATGTTTCTTGCATCCAGCTGTGTCAGAAACACCTTCCAGAAAATTAACCTCCCCAAGCTGGAGATCCTCTCCCAGGCAAAGCCAATCCATTGGTACAGAGTACCACTTCAATGTAAAGTTGGTCTTTTGGTCAATTCCTGTACAGAATTAAACTTGCCTGTAGGTAAGTGACAGAGGGACATATTTTTCCTTTCAGAAGCTGCTCAGCATCACTGCTAGTTCTATTTCAAAACCAGGTAATGAAAGCCCCTGAATTCAAAGATACAGAGCATATGGAACAGGATCTTCAATTGCTTCTGTCTGAAAGAAAGGACAGAGAGAGATTTGGTCACGGTCTTGCAGCTGCATCTCCATCCCCATATTTGTCCCACCTGTGTCCATGTTTACTTGGAGTTGGGGGTCAAGCCCTTTGCTGCACCCGGGTGAGCTCTGAAGGAGTATGGGGACAGCAACAGCCCAGAGGGCTGCTCAGCCACAAGGCAAGGGATTAGTGCAGGAGGCACTGGGTGATTTTGTCTGGGCTGGGCTATGCAAAACTGCACTTTTTTGGTCTAATGGCCCATTTCTCTCCGGTTCAATGAGACCTGCCCCACCAGCAGCTTAGTAAGACAACTGCCCTGTATCTCTGGGGAGGTATGCCTGACAGGAGAGGTCAGAGTTCTGGATTATAATGCTGCTGAAGTGCCTGGTGGACACTGCCATCAGTTTTGGCTTCTTACCCTGTTCCCTTGTCATTGATTGTGGCTGCAGAGCTATGCCTTTGTTTTACCCCCTGGCCCAAGGGGAAGGGTCCCATGGGCTATTCAATCCCTTCAGATCTTGTAGCACCCCACCATTCATTTATCCACCACCTCTTAATGAATATTTCAGATGCTCGGCTTCTGCTGCCAGTGAAACTTCTGTGTAGCCGGTGCCCCTGGGAGTAACGACTTGCCAGAGCAGTAGCTTGTGCGAACCTTCCTATTGTTCAAGCTCAGAGCTAGCGTGGCCATTGTTACTTATCAGTGGCTGCTGTTTTCCATTACAGCCTGCTCGAACATGAACTGGATATGAGCACTGGGCTACAAGCCGGGCTCCTAGGCCTCCAGAGCTCTGCTGAAGGTCTGAATTACTTCCAGCTCCTTCTTAGAAGTCACTCTGTGTTCAGTAGAGAATCACACTCTTGGGCTCTTCACTTCTCAGCTTGTTTCTTGCCAGAGAGTTCAAACCAACCCTACAGTTGTTCTTGTTCCACTAGAGCTGAGAGGATTTTCCCAGATGCTTGTGAATTGCTCAGAGCACATCAACAGGCACAGAAGTTTTTTCAGGCCAGAAAATACATACTAGCTCCATGTCTCCACAGGCTCAGAAACTGAAATTACACATGGAAGGGAAAGTACAATTCTAAGTTCAGGAATACTTTGCATTCCTAGAGCATCCTCCTTCCTGGGAGTGGAAAAGGCTTCGTTACCAATGGTGGATAAGCACTCATTCAGAGACAGGTTTGCAAGCAGGTTAGAAGCCTCCCCTCCTGTATCCCCCTTTTTGCAGCAATGAGTGCCCCATGACACAGGTACTGCTCAAAGAGAAAGGCAATCACAACGAGGTCCTCTGTGGCACCCCTTTTATTTAGAATTTAGAAACACTGCAGAGGGAGAAAGGGCGCATTACTCAGCAGGTGGGAAAATTGCTGGGAGATCCGAGTGCAGGTTCTAAATGACCCTCCAGCCTCTATTACCATCTCAGCCAAACTTCTTTCTCCTAAACATGCCCAGCCCAAGTCCCTTCTAAGGCCTGATGTCTAAAGTTTTCTGGAGACTAGCTTTAGGCTTTCAGAAGTGCCTGGCCTGTGGGAAAAATTACACACCAGAACTTGGCCAGATTTTAGCTGAGCTTTACTTTCTATAACTCCTCCTTCCCTATCTGTAAAACAGAGAGAATAAGGTTTCAGACCTGGTCACCAGAAGCACAGCTCTCTGTGAGCATAGACTGCATCTCATTAGTGGGTCTGGCTGTTCTGGGAAGGTAGTAAAAGATCATCACTGCACAGGAGGGCTGACAGTGTTAGTAGGTAAGGTACTCAAATAAAGTTGTTTATCCCAATTTAAGAGAAGATAAAAAAAGAAAGTAAGATTCTGCACTCTCAGCAACCATTCCCAAAACCTGAAATCCTTTGATAAAGCAAAAGGTGAAGGGATGCAGCTCCCAGCAGTGTGAAAAAAACCCAAGGCTGTAGCTCTGTAGCCTCTAACACCTATTCCCACTGGGTCTGCACTGCTCCCTCTTGCAATTCCACAGGAAACACAGGGACTTGAGAGAAATCGATTCTGCTGCCTAGAGAGTGAAATTCCATGGCTCTATATGACAGATTTGACATGCAAAAATTTCCCCACATGTACTCATTCCATCAGTAGGTCTTTATAGGGGTGCTCTGAGCTTGAGACGAGAGTTATTCTGCACAACCTCCCTCAAGCCTGCTGCCCCATCCTGCTTGTGCTAGAAAAAGGTACATTCATTCTTAAAATTCTGCATCTTTTCCAAAAAGGCAGTAAGCCGAGCTGTAGCTGAACTCCTAGAAAAGTGGACCAGCTTAGCATCAAACCAAAACAGAGATTTGTTTCTATTTTTATTGTGTGGAACAAAGAATACTGTATTTTTACTTCAGAGCAACTCCAAATGTTTTGTTTCACTCCAAGGTGCTTTGTTTTGTTTTCAGCTTATTTAATCCTTGCAAGGAATTGTTTAAATTCCATGCTGAGACAAGGAATCATTTTGAAATAGAGAATTTCAAGTGCTTCCTTCTTCTTATTATTATTATTTTTAAAAAGGCCTCTGAACTGTTTTTCTCCCAGAGGAAACAATTCCCTGAATTTCTGTATCATTTCCATCCTATTACTGATGAAAAAAAGTCATTCGGCTCTCACTGCAAGTCACTGGAAGAATTAACACCAGATGTGTCCGCATCCTGAAGCCCGTTACTTTCGGGTTGCCATTAAGAAAGCACCTTCTTTCCCGGCATCCCTCTGTCTCTGTGTGCACAATATCCTCACCAGCCCCAAAGTGAAGTAATGGCTTTTAAAGGGGGGGGGGGGGGGGGGGGGGGGGGGGAGGGGGGCGGGGGGAAATAGGACACAAAGACTTTTCCTTAATAACCACCAAAGGCATACCCAGAAGATTGGAAGGCAGAATCCAGTGAGCAGAGGAGGATGTGTTTGGGGAAGGTAAATGATGGATCTGGGAGATGAACCACCATGGTGTTTCTGCTCAGACACCCTACAGTTGGCATTTGGAGCCATGAGGCTTTCCCAGCTCTCCTGGAGAGGAGCCCTGTGTCATGGCAGGACATTTGCTCACTGTTGCTGGCTCCTGCTGCAAACCGAGGTACCTGCTTCTCTCTGTGGGGTGGAAGCAATTGCATTAAAATGGCACAGGGACCTGGAGAGAGGAAACGGTGATTCCCCCATGCTGCTTCCTGCAGGAGCATCTCAGTGCTGCTCTGTCGGGAGAGGGACATCTGTAGCAAGCTTCATTCCCATCTCCGAGGGGGTGATTGCTGGGCCATCTGATCCCTTGGAAAACAAGCCAAAGTCTTGCATTTTAGAAAGTCCAAGCCTTTTTAAAACTAACGTTTCTATTTGCACTTTATTTTTTGTGGGTGCTGGCGGACACAGAGATAAAGCAGCATTTCCCATAAAAGCACAAGGTGCATTCAAAGGGCTCCCTCCTGTCACCAGCACCTATTCACTGCGCTCCTCATGTCCTCTGCAAAGCCTCGTGCGCTTCTCCAAAACCTCTTTCCAATCCTGGCTTAGCACAAAACATGACTCACCCCTGCCCAGCCCTCTTGTTTGTCTCCCCCACATCTGGAAGCCATCTGGGTCACACTGCCAAGCCGCCCCAGCTCCCCCTCCTCACTGCACAGGCAGCCCAGGAGGAGAAGCCCTCCTCCAGCCACGGTAGTTTCATCTCACATGGGCCCCCACTTCCCTGGCTCTGTCCCTACAAGGCTGCACCAGCATTTCCCATGCTTCTCCAGCAAATGATTGTGAGCTGATGGGACTCATGACTCTGTCCCTGTCATAGAATCATAGAATCAATCATAGAAACACAGAATAATAAAATCATAGAATCAAAGAAACATAGAATCATAGAATCAACCATCGAAACACAGAATCAAAGAATCATAGAATCACAGAATGATTTGTCTTGGAAGGAACCTTTAAAGACCATCCAGTGCAACCCCACTGCCATGGGCAGGGTGTCCTCTGAGCTCTGTTTCCCCCCCAGTTGTCCTCCATATGTCCCAGCTTCTGCAGTGGTGGGCTTATGGGCTATTGGACACAAGGCTACAAGAGGAGCAGTACAGAGTTGGATGACATTTGATTAAAGCATATCCCATGTGCAGCTCTGGCCAACACCAGATGCTTGAGAAGGAATAAAAAATGAGGGGAAACAGGTGATACTTCTCCAGAATACTCTCCCAGACACAAGCCTATCCTTTCTTAGGCCTTCTTGCACCAAAGGATCTATTCTTTTTGTTCAATAACCTGGCATGGGTGTTTCTTCTCCAGTTTTCCTTTTTATTTTAGGCATGTAAGCTATTAGTTTCTGCAACATTGTTCAGGGAGGTCCACATCCTCATGGCACAGTATGAAAAGGACCACCTTCCTGCTTGTCATCCTTCTCAATGGCAAGTGGCATAATTTTCACGGCCACTTCAGGCCATCCTGCTTTGCTGCCAAAAGGCTGCCAGTGGCACCCAATTTTCACACCCACGCTCACATTCCCTACAGTTCATCAGTGACTTCAGAGACTGCTCAAAGCAGGAGCAAGGAAGAAGAGAAAGCAAATGGCCTTACCCAGGACATCCAGCTCTGTGATCCAAGGGTTCCTTCATGTTCGTGAAGTTGTGAATCACTCTGCTCTATGGATCCTTGGCTGCTGCAGCAATCCTTGAGGGAGCCAAAGACAGCTGTGAGCATAATTTACAGCTCCCCAGAGGCCAGTCTGTAGGTCCTCTGAGTGCCAGACCAACTTGAGTTGGCCAGAAGAGCAGGCACGAAGCCACCTTTGCCCAGCTTTGTGCCAAGCACAGCTCTGCTGGAGCATGAGGCCCAAGTAATTCTCTGAAAAAGCATCCCTTCTTTTTTCTCTTTCTGTTTTAATTACTGTTTTTTCTCTCACATTGCTCTTCTGTCCTTAGATGAGGTGCAATGTTAGTGCACAGCCTGGGGCTGGGCCCTGTAATGGGGGGAAAACAATTTCAGAATAAGAGGGCAAAATCAATTTTCCCCGAGACCCCAAATCCTCCTTTTAAGTCTTGCCACTTTCTACCCCAGTTTCCAGATAGATGCAAACTCAGATCAAAGCATATACTGCAGTGGAACATCATTCCTCACACAGATCCACTGGGCACTGGTACTGTGGCTGAGCTCACCAGATGCCCTTGACTCCACAGAGATGTTAATCTGGCTCTGTCTCTCCTTTGCCTGGCTGCTAATTATCACAGCACTTGTAAGAATTTCAAGCACTATCGATGGCATGTAGACACCCACACTGCCGGTGCTGGTGCCTTCTTGTGCTAATGACCCATGCTCCGCTAGCTGTGCAGTCAGAGAAATAGCGTGTGACTGCTCTGAACAATCTTGTCTGCTTTCTGGTGAGACAAATGTATAGCCGAAGTCATCATTTCTCTCACTTACCATAGCTCTGCTGGAGGCATCTCTGCCCTGCAGGCATCAATCCCACACTCAGCATCTTTGACACTTTCAGCTGCTTTGTTCAATGGTCTGAGCGTTGCTGTGTTCTGTTTATCCATCTAACTGATTTTTGAAAGGCTTGAAAGTTGGGAGAAGGAAGGGGAACAGACACAGGCATTGAAGATGCACTGATGGATCAATCTCATTAGGAACCATCATGAGAAATGGCTTACCAGGATCCTGATTATACTCTGCTGCTGAAAGAGCCTGGTAAGAGCAAAGGTGTCCACAGCAGTGAGACTGCAATTGTAACCTCCTCCCAGTCCTTGCTGGAAAACCTCCTTTCAGGGCTGGACCAGAGGAGAATTCCTGCAGAAGGCTGCAGCTACAGCCAACCAGAGACAGCCGGGTCAAGAGCATAGCAGTGAGTGGTCCCCCCTTGGAGGTGAATTGCTTTGCACATGGAGGTGCCTACAACAGCCCTACAGCCACAGCAGTCCTGGGGTGAAGGCAGCCTCTGACATCCTTGGGTCTCTCCAGCATTACTTTGGGACATGAATTACTTCCCTTTCTCTCTGCCATGGCACCATTACCGCCTGTGTCACTCTGGGATCTCCCGCTGCTTGTTCAGGGCAGCGTAAATTCCCTGGGATGAGTTGCGCCATTGTGGTGTGGCTCATTTTTCCCTTGCACTCTCTCATTTGCAAGCTCTGCAGTGAAAGCTGCGCTTTCCATATTGAGAGTGAATATTGGGCAAGGTGCTCCGTTCCAGAAATAAACTTAAACGCTTTCCTAATTTCCTAGCATAATATGTTTTTCCCTTTTATTTTAATAAAAATAACAATAATAAAACAAAGCTCTCATTCTCCGTTTCTTTTTCTTACACAAACACATAATCCTGGTGCCTTAATGTCTCATGAAGAAAATCCAGACTGGAGGCTGCAGCCAGGACTCTGTGCCACCTAGATATTTTGGACACATATTTGGACTCACCTACACACATACACACACACTTTGCCTTCCTTGCCTCAGCAGGACAAGACTTTAGATCTTTTCTTGCATTCACAAACTTGAGTGGATAGACTAAGCCTCAGCAGGGAAAGGTCATTTCCACTCATTGACATTCAGGCTGTCTCACCATTCATACCCTTCAAGTGATATTTATAGTTAAAGAGCATCAGCCTGGCTGAGGAGAGACCTTCCGTTTGTCAGGATTTCTGGGAAGAGGGAACTTTCACACCTGTAGAAATATGGGTTTTTACAGAAAAATAAGCAAATCCTAATGCATCTTGTCCTAATGGGCTTGCCCCATTACTGGGTTGAAGCTGCTGGCTGTCCTGTGATACGGTTTCCCAACAATAGCAGGGTTTTGCGAGAACATATCTTGTGCATGGGTGTGTAATCTGCCTAGCTGTCAAACCATTTTCCCTCTCTTCAGTTTATAACTTCTGAGCCTTTTGACCAATTTCAATCCAATTTAATAGTGGAACTGCATTTCTTTTTAACAAAAGAATATGTTCCTGCATTAAAACAGCCAGGGAAAATAAAGAAAAATCTAGTTAGTTAACAAACTAGGGGAGAGGCCAAAAAAGCTCAAGCCTTACCAGACACAAGAGACTGACACAGAGAAAGAAGGAGCTACAGGAACAGCTATATTCACTTTGCTGCCCTGGGAACATGTTCATGCTTTTCTTCATGACCTGAGAACGGCGCAGGCACAAACATATGAAGACCAGGGTACACACAGACCGATGCCAAGATGCTACAGGGTAAATGCATTTATACAGCTCATTGTACAATGGGATTGCAAATCACAAATAGGATTCCTACTTACCACAGCAGTAGAGATGATTTGGTACATTAATAATTCCAGTAATAACACTGTCAAAGACTAACAACTGAGATGGGGAGGGAGACTTAGACGGAGTGGGGCAGTTGATGTGTGCTCTTGTTCAGTCCCACACCCCCATGTTAAGAAAGATACTCAGGCTGCTAGAGTTGCCTAAAGAGGAGTCTTTTAGGATGTAGGTGGGCAACAGAGTCCCAGCCAGTCTGTAGAAGTGATCCCCCTATCACAGCTTATGTTCCCACTCCAGAAGGAAATCAGCCATTAGATCTTCATGGCTCAACTATACCCATTTATGGGATGAGGCTGGGATGGGGTAAATTATTCTGGGTATTACACATCAGAGGGAAGTTTATAAGGCAGAGCACACCTGAGCCTGGCAGCCCAAGAGCAGCTGGGGAGAGCCAGATTTTGGTGAAGATGAGGAAGAAGAGCAGGCTTGGTTTAGGAGATCAGGATGTAGCAGACATATGCTGCTCAAAGGGTAGGTTAGCTATGAAAAACCCTAGTTCTCTCTTCCTATCACAATCCCCATCCATCCACTTGTCCTCTGCCTCCTCAACCTGTCTCATGCCACCAGCCAGAAACAGAGGTCCCGATGGCATACCCCATTATCCCAATGCAATTCACCATCCATCTCTCTGTGTGCTTCCAAGGCAGCAGTGAGCACCACTCTCACTGTACCAAGAAGGAATGACTTACCCCAGGTCACCCAGCAGCCCCACATCTGTGTCAGGAACAAAATCCAATCAGATAAAAATGTCAGAGAGAAAGAACAGCCAAACTGCACTCCAGACTGGTTGGCCAGATGAGGTAACAACCAGGGAAAGATGCCGATGGAGTTTGGCAAGATGCAGGAGTCACACAGGCCTCCCACTTTGGCAGAAATCAGAAGTCACTCAGCCTTTGCAGGTCTGCTGGCTGGAGGACTCACCCAGCACTACACAGGTTCACAGGAGATAGCTGGGGAGGATCCACCACCTCCCCGAGCATCCCATGCCTTCCCTCCCTCCACACACAGCAGAAGATGTTAAGGAAGTTATGACACAAGCAATGAACTCCCCGCTGAACTCCCCACAGAAATGTTAATTATTTTGGAACCCAGGTGTGCCAGTAACTGCCCAGAGATGCTGAGCAGTCTTTGTCTTTCAAAGTTTTCCAGGTGAGACTGGATAAAGCACTGAGCAACCTGGTCTGGCCTCCTAGCTGACCTGCTTTGAGCAGGAGGTTGGACTAGGCCTGTGGTCCCTTTCAGCCTGAACTATCCCGTGACCCTGTAAACTGCAAAGCTCAGCCACACCTTCACCATCCACGGAGTGATGCCACCCAGCTCTCCTCAGTAATAACAGCAGATAATCTGCAACAGCACAGCTAGATAATAGATAACCATCAGACCTGCCTGCACGGAGGTACACGTCCCACACATCTCCTTCCTCCCAAAAAGCAGTAATGCTTGGCTGGTTTTTGCACGCATTACCTTATTCACTGTCACTTTCCCTCAACGTATAGCAAATGCGGGGGAAGTTGGTTTCATTTAGCATGTAATAAGAGCACACTGCATTCAGGTCACGGGCAGGATCTTGCTCGGTCACTGTAACCTGACCATGAGCCAACGGCTCTTCTGCCTCAGCTCTTCACCCTGGGACTTTCCAGAGTTTTGCTAACCCATCCAAGAGGATTTTGTGATGTGAGCATGCCGTTTTCACTTCTGACCTGAGGAGGACCTCAAACCAAACATCTCAGGCTTCAGCCATCAGCCGTATCACCTTCCTTTCTTATTTTCTATCATTAACTCCCTCCTGTTACCCTACTCTACTCCCAGGGCTAACTCATCCATTGCCGAAAGTCTTCCACCGCTCTCCCTTCCTTCCATAATCCCTAAGACCGCAAAGCCTTTGATCTCTCCTCTTTGGAAAGGCCAAAAGGATAAGCCCTTGGCCCGCATGGTGGAAAAGATCTCACGCCAGGTAATCCTATTGTTCCTCGTCCCCCTACCTGACAGTCTCATGGTGTTTTTCTGTGAGATCCCAGACATTATAAGATGATGAGGGAAGTTCAGCTGCATACTGACGGCTCCAAACACATTAGTATTAAATTCTTATGCAATCAAAGCTGCCCACAAAATAAAGGCAATGATCTACCTGATTTGGATGTTCTTGGCACAGGACAATAGACTGCAATTTTCCAACAGAATCGACTTGTTATAACTTGAGGATTTTTTATTTTTTTTATGTTAGCTTGTTTGCCCTCCTGCCAGATTTTGTTAGTAATACTGTGGCACCAGGCCAACTTGCAGCTTGTTTGGAGTTCATCTAAAAACCTCTAGTAAAAGGAGATAGAGGTTCCACATTTCCCTTGGAAGATGGAAAGCTTCAAAAGGCCATTTGTGGAGGCATCAAGCCGACTGTCTGGGGTCCCAGTCCTCAAGCAATTACCTCATCCTGCTAATGAGGAGTTTGCTTCAGGCTGTACTGAATAAAGTTCTCATTCTGACTCTGGATTTTAGAGGAACAGTTGCTCAGTCAAAGTTGGCCAAACAAGTTCTCTTACTGGTTTCCCTGTTTACCTATCCTTTTCAAAGTACAGACATCTAAAGGGGAGCTGAAAGTGGATTAAATGCACTCTGATTTTCCAGCTCAGGATAATCCATCTTTTGAGCAAATTAGCTTCCTACCACAGTCAGTTTTCATTTGTTGCATTTTGATTTTTCCTTTTTCTGAGACAGATGTTTTCATGAGTGTTTCCCAGTGGTGATAACCAAAACATGCGGCATTTTTAATGCTCTTCCTTTGACAAGCTGCTCAGTGATATGGGGACAGCGCTTCCAAAATGCAGATGTCATTCCTCATGGCACAGTGATGGTGACAGAGGACAGTTACATTTTCCATGGAAGTTTTCAGAGAAGTTACATTCACTTTCTTGGTAGATTCTGCTTCTCTCATTTTTGGCCTCCTTACAAATCCTAAGGACACCTGGGAGACATCACTTTCTTCAGATTTTGGCTTGATGTAAGCCCATTACCTTTGGGCTATAAGCAGATGTGAACAAGGTATTCATATAAAGCCAACTCAGTAAACAATTCTGTTGGTGATGTAGAATCGCAACCTGACTCCAGATCCTTCCAAATCCCACACTTCTGTCTGTTTTACAAAAGTCAAAGGCGGTGAAGAAATCTGTTTTACACAACGTTAGCATCCTTAACTGAACGCAGTCTGTCTGCAGAGTGTTACAGTTGGGTGTGAAATGGTTTTCGTATTCTGTGAATTTTATTTTAAAATCTCAGCAAGCTTCCCATCATAATTGGTGATAGAAAGCTGAAATATTTAAAGTGCTGACACCCAAAAATCTAGTGATGGAGAACAGGGGATTGTGGGCTTTGCTGAAATTGTCTGGGTCTGAATTTTTTTGAAGAAAGCTTAAAAGCTTTCATTTTTATTTCAACCCCCTTGATTTATGTATACAGTTTTGTTGCAATTAGTCTTATTTTTTCAAAAAAAAATCCACATAATTTGGCCATTTAAAAGATCATATTCATAAAACATAAAATACCAAAACAAACCCATTTCAGTACTTAAAATTTGATGTGAGTCTGGAACTTCCTCTTTTCCCCTCAAAAAATCAGCTTGAAGGAAGAAACATTTTCTAGCAGAGAAGAGGTTGTGCTCTAATGCAGATGTGGTGGCTGAGACGTATTTTTTACAGAATTTCTTGTCCAATGGGAGAAATACTGAATTCTGCAGAGCCAGATGATTTCCTGTAACACCAGATAAATCTGCAATGGGTAGAGATTTCTTTACTAAGGCCTGGATAGAAACATTGAACACTTTTGCCTGGAAACACTTCGAGTCACATCTTAGCATATCTAGTAATAATTCAGAAAATAATGGAGTCTTTGCCACAGGAAGTCCAATGCCATCTCACAGCTCTGATGTAAATGCATACAGTTGTATTTCTTTTCCTCATCTCTCCTCCCAGCATATCTCCAGCCACTCTGGTGTTTAATTCATGTGAAAAATGAGCAGTTCAAAGCCGCCCTTCCTCACCTGGAGTATTTTGGAAAAAATGGTGAGTTAGTGTTTCCACTTGATCCGTGGCTTTATCTAATCCTATCACTTGCTGGTTCAATGCAATCTAGGAGACAGTTGTGGGCAGACACTCCTCCTGTAGAGGGTACTACCAAAGGACATGAGCATTAATACTCCAGGGCTCCATGAGTACTGGATTTCTGCTTCCTTCCCACTGTCCCTGTTGAAGAAACAGTGAGGAAGGACACTGTCTGCCGGATTAAATCGCTAAGGTTTGCTTTAAACCACAGCATCCAAACTTCACCACATGAGCAGCCAAGGATGGGACCACAAAGGACCTTCCAAGTGGTAAAGTACTTGAAGAGTCCTCACAGCATGGTCTCATCACACCAGCAAATAGTTCATGGGAGCTTGCGATAGCTTCTCCTTGTTCCATATGTCTTCTTCAGAGGCACTGTTCCAGGACACAGACCCCCACGTTGGCATTTCCACACAAAACTGCTTTGAGGTTTTTATTTCATTTTGTCTTATTTTTCATTACAGTGTGTTAGACTGAAAAGGCCTTTCATTGCCCTCACCGCTTGCAGTTTCTACTCTCCCCTCTGTCTTTCCCTTTGTGAATGTCAACCAAAACCTGAACTCATATTGAATTCATTTCCTCTCTGGATACCTCAGCACCAAACATTCCATGCAAAAGAGACTAAGCTGACCTTCTCCTGTTGAATTAGGGGCTCCCCCTCAGCTTGGATCTCAGTCCTGTCTGGATACTGCAGTCCTCAGCAGTGCTGCAAAAATAAATGCACGTGAAAACCAGGACCATGCATGTAAGACCTGTTGGCTTTGAGGGCCTTCAAATCACCCTGGTCCCTGCAAAACCCCGTTGACTCCCTCACCTACAATTGAAGCCAGTTAGAGCAGCCAGCAGATTGCTCAGTCTTTGCTGAGTGTCCAAGACCTGAGGTGGCTGCCAGATGATGCAGACAAAAGTCTACATGGCCCATTATCAGGAAATCAGGACAAGCCATCAACAGCCCCAGTGTTCCTGGAAAGCCTGGTCTACATAAGCATCAGGAGCCACAAAGGGGAGTCGAAAGGGGGAATCATTTATGGAGGTTGGAATGGCTGAGACATGGAGTCTGGATACAAGGAGAATTGGCACTTCCCATTCAGCCATGGGAAGGTTTCCTAAACAAAAGTGCTGGAAACCCCAGAATATATAAATTTGAACAGTCCAAAACCAGGAGAATGGTTATGTTTGGACCTAACCTTCATGACTGGCTCTTGGCTTTAAAATAGCCGTCTCTCCCCAGGTTGGATCACACATCTCTCTGAAACAGAACTTCCCAGCCAGAACGCAGTGACCTCAAGGTAGGAATCAATGGATGAAATCCTAGAATTAAAAGGAAAGTTACTGCTGTATGATCATACTGGCCCTTTACAAATCTGTTTATTAAAAAAAAATAATAAAGGGATCCTCAAAGTTTGGAGCGTTGAAGAAGTTTGAACTCAGATTCTGATATTTTGGCTGAACTCCAGCTATAGAAAATACAAAGCAGCAAACCATCCTACAGCATAAGCTGGAAGTCAGAAAGCCCTTTTTCCAGAGTTTAAGAAATGGGAAGATCAAGTTAAGGGTTTTTCATACAACTGGTAAATCTTAGAAAATTTAGAGGTTTAGGTTTGGACAGTTGTCAGACCCTGACTGCTTATCATGGTTTCATTTGCTTCAAACATCCTTGACTGAGAAAATTAGACAGGAAATATTTTGCAGTGTCCAGTACTTCCTGAGCTGGAGGAACCAGAAATCCCACAAGAATAATTCTTACTCGTGGCATTACCATTACCTTAAGGCTTGACCCAAAGCTGGTAATCCACAGAATCCAAGCAGAAAAGCAAAAAGAAATAAAAAAAGTGCAAACTTTACCCTAGGGCAAAGTACTCCTGTTCCTCCTGTGTGATGTCCCAGAGCCCATGGTCTGCAGTGTGTGTAGCTGCTTCCAACATTGTGGTGGGACTGGAGAAAGGTTATACGCTTTAAATGGGCACATATTCTATCCTTCTCCTTCGGTGCCTACAACGATAGGCTGTTAACAGCTGCTAGTGTCAAACAGTTTCAGAAAGAGCTCGTTAGAAATAAGCCCAAATTCAGTTACACTTTTTGTTTGTTTTATTTTTTTTCCCCACAATGGAAAATAGTTGTAAGAAATCATGGATCAAAAGTTTCACTGAGCAAACACCTGGCTTGCTGCCAGCTCTGGCTGAAATTCCTCAAACACAAGGACATGAACTTTCATCTGTGAAGTGAATGTTCACTTGTGAATTCGCACATTAATACACCCATACATTTCCTATCTGCTTGAACTGGATATGTGCACAGTGGGAAGATGACAACCTGTATGCACTGGAGAGATGTTAAGGAATTACGTCTTTGAGCATCAGCAGGGGTGATTATGTCTTCCATCTTGACACAGGCTGTGCTATACTATTTAGCTACTTCTGGACTGAGCCTGGCAATTGCACATGATTTGCGATGAATTCTCTGAGTCAGTGGAATCAATTGCACATGATAGAGCACATGGATTACAGAAATGTCTATGATAGTCCCCACCTGGTGTCTGAGGGCTGCCAAGGTTTCAGACTACCAGGTGGTGATGTGGGGTGGGCCACTCACCTAAGGGGCTACCCTGGCTTGTGACAGACCTGTTGGTCCTCCTGCAGGTGACTAAGCTCAGTCCAGCCACAGCTGATAGTGCAAGAAGAACACACAGGCAAGAAAAAGTCTTCCCCTTGGGTCCGCTGCACCTTGATTGCCTACACGTACAAAGGGGATTCAGATGGGAAAACCCTTTCCTGCAGAAGTGAGAGGATGAACCCATGGAGAACCTCAGGCATGGATCACTGAACCTGCTTCTGCTCAGAGTAGCAGGGGACAGTCATCGTGACCGTGATCCTGTGATTGTCACAGTGCTGTGATCCTGCAGGGAAGGGAGTTTCCATGCCTCCCCTCCCCTCCCCTCCCCTCTCCTCCTCTCCTCTCCCCTCCCCACCTCTCCCATCCCCTCAGGACTCACCAGGTCTGCTGGTGGCAAGTGTCCAGCCCTACCCACTTCAATTCCTGCTCTGGAACTGACTTTTCCTGGGAAATCAGGGCTTTTCCTAACCAGTGCCTCAGAAAGGCTCCATCGCTGGTGGAGTCTGAGAAGAAGGGCTGTAAAGCCAGGCCTGCTTGCAGCAGTGGGAGCGCTGCCATTGCTTTCTTTGGTTCTTACACTTCACACTGCTCTGGTTTGTTTTTCAAGTTATTCTATTTTCTTTATTATGCCCAAACATTTTCTTTTCCCCATAGGGATGGAAGATGCCAGGGGCTGACACCAGGACCACATGTTCACAAAGGAGCTGCTGCCCCCTCCTTCCTCATTTTTCTAAACTTGAACTGTTTTGACCCAAGCAGATTTTTCTGGTTATTTCCAGGAGAAAATTATCTGCGATGTTAACAAGGCACTGATGGAAAAGTCAAGCCGGCTGGAGAGCCTCTCAGCACCCCATCCTATTCTTCTTCCGCTTCTCTCCTGCGTGGGTCTATAAGAGCAGGGAATGCAATCAGTCTGGCCATGCATAATCCGGAGCCTGTCCCATTTTCTCCCTCTTAAGAAAAAACAACATTGCCCTCCATTGAAAAGATTTCCTGATTAACAAGGAGAGAAGACATTGTCAACTAGTCTGAAAAAAATACACACCTGCCTGTCGCACCCCCACCCCACCCCCAAGCAAAAAAACCCCAACCAACCAACCAAACAAAAAAAGGTAGAAGGAGGATGTAAAAATCACAGATGATGAAAGGATGGTCCAGAGCAGATACAGTGAACAGAACACATGGAAGTGCACATTCCCCAGGTGGCACAACCACAACCAGGTGAAAAAGGGTTTTCACCAGAGATTTCAAAGTAACCTGCGATAACGACCCAGCCTAAAATTCTGAGGAGTTTTCCTTTCACCTGATCTCACCTGGTCAGGGTGAATCCTTACAGGGTTGGTACTTTCAGGGAACATACAAGAGGGAGACAAAAGTGTATCAAAAATTTAAATTCACAGAAAATCAAGCTGTGGGACTGATGCTTCAGAGAGCATCTACCCTGCAGTTTCCAGCCTAAGCCTATTAACATGACACTCCCACATTCTGTGTCCTCTAATTAGCCCACAGCAAACAGGAGCCTAGACACACCACATCTCAAGCCTTTTCTGAATTCCCCAGCTTCCCTTCTCCTGATCCTATAAAAAAGCAGCCACCCCCACTCAAGAAAAACCTGCTGAGATGTTGCTCAAGGCTGGTGGGGCTGGCCCAGGGTACAGCGCTGAGGAGCCTGGCCAGGGGAAGGCAAACTCCTCTAAGGGGACGTATCAAGGTCACAGAGGGGAAGATCGGCTGAACTCCAGTTTTCTGAAGCCCCATCCAAACAACTGACTCCAACCCTCTTACGGCAAGGAGCCGTCAGCTCCTAGCATCTGCAAAGCTCTGTTTCCACTCGTCAATAAGGAGTGTTGGAGTCACCTGACTTGATTATGTGCAGCAGCTCCCCAAGGAGCAACTCCGTCCGATGGGAAGCTCATTTGCAGAAAACCTTCTGCAGGGAATTTCTGCGGGGTGAGAAGTGGAGAGTGTGGGATGAAGCCAGCCCCAGCTGGGTGAGGGCCGTTCTTGGGACAAGGGTTCAGAGAAGGGTGCGTCAGCGGGAGGAGCTCCACGTCTGGGAATGCAAAATTCCCCTCTTCCAGTGGGGTTTCTTTGAAACCCTTTGAGTGCATACTTCTTCCTTGAAGGCCTGTGCCAAGAAACCCCGTTGGCTGCAACATCAGAGGGAACCTAATGCAGAAAAGATTGCAAGCCCAAGGGGACAGAGTTTCTTTGGAAAGCCCACGCCAGGCGCGCGCACACCAATGCTTACACGCGAGTCACACACATGGCCGCCCATGTGCACACACAGCACAGCCATGCATAGCCGGGAGCCTCCTGGGGAAGAGACAATACTGCAGGGCTGCCCGAGCCAGAGAAACTTTCATAATGCCAAAGGCAAAGCTGCCTGCTTGGATCAGGCTGCAGCAGGCTGTGGATTCCCTTCTAGGCTCAAGCCATGATTGAGATGTGCTGACCAAGGCTAACCCAGGAATGTTCCTATACAGTTTAGGATGACGTATACAAGCCTACCCTGTCACATCAACAGTGTGTACACATACAGGGGTTCCCACACAGCCGTTTGCTGGCACGCTGACGTGGTCTGTACCTTATGGCATTTCTCTGACCACTGGGGATACCACAGGGGCCAGCCCAGCAGTCCCAGTGCCTGTGGGATAGGAGCAGTGACCCAGGATGGTGCGGAAAAGACAGCTGTTATTAGTGGGGCATCCCTGGAATGAGATGTGGGACACTGTCCCCAGCCACTTGTGGTCGGACAGGCATTGCAGGGCGTTTTACACAGACAGGGAGATAATAGCAGTTTCACGATCCTAACTCCTTTCTAAACAGGGAATAGTTTTGACCAAACACAGCCTCTGTAGCTTGGAGCAGATGCTTTGCTTTATGGAAACGTCTGCGAAAATGCCACCGGTGCAGAATGTCAGCTGTGTCCCCAAGGGAACAACACCCATGCCACAAAGCCACAGACCAGCAAGGAGCCTGCCCTGGGTCATCTGCAGAGGCCCACGCACTGCTTTCCTGAGAAATGCAAAGGCTGGAAGTAGAGTTAGTGCCTGAAAAGCAGAAGGCAATCTTGCCAGGGTTAAGGTAGTAGGTTTTCCTATCTAAAGGAAAACGCCTATGGTCCAGGTCTGCTTGGTCCTGAACTCCTTATCCCCTCTGGGAGCTGTTTTCCCTGAAGTGCTCTCTTTGTGCTGTCTATGTGATGGCTCTCTCCATCCCTGACAGGGATGCAGCTCTCAGAAACTCCTTGGTGCTTGCGAAGCTCCAAGCACCTGGACTCCTGGCCCTGGTACCTCCCTCTCCAGGGAATGCAGTCAGGAGCCTATTTATCCAAGCAGAGAAAAAAAAGGAGAGGACACTGAATAAAGGAAACCAGCCCAGCTCTGATGCTTCAGAGGCATCTGGGAAAGCCACCTGGTTTTCCGCAGAGCAATGGCTGTGCCACTCACATTTCCAAGCCGAGTGCAGTGATGAGCCGGCTTGTTTTCTCTGCAGAGCCATGCTGATCCCTGCTCGTGAAGAGCTCAGCTGCAAGGCAGGCTGCTCGAGGAAGGTTGTCCCTTTAACAGAGGACCACAGCAAGGGATTCCCCCATGCCAGTCAGAGACAACGTGGAGCCTTCCAGGCCTGAGCTTGGCCATGTGTTGATGTGATGCTGGGAAAGCCAGTCCCATGCAAGTGCAGCCTCTGAGACAAAAACCTTCCTCTGAATGTAGAAGGCAGGAGAACTCTGCCTGCAGAAGTGTTCCCAGGCACAGGGAGGTGCAAGAGGTGAGCTTCTTCCTGGTGCAACAGCCACAGGGCAAAGCTGCCTCCATCAGTAGCACCCACAGAGGTAAAACCTTTCGTCAGTGACCCTTTGCCTCTGCTAAGTCCATCAGCAAAGCAGCCACACATTGCAACAGGAAAGTTTGCAGCCTGGATGCATACGCCAAAGGAATTTGGTGAAGCCACATTGTGTTCGGTCTGTTGACTTGGATCTGCAGCTGGGGCCAAATTACTGGAAGTCAGTCAGAGCTTTGCTGGTAACAGGCCATGGACTAAATGGCTCAGCAGCCTGTAGACTGTTCCCTGAGCTGTCAAGGTTGGGGAGTCAGGGTTTCATCCCTGTTCCTTAGAAGCAGGAAAAATTTATCAAGCTGTATTTCATGGAAAGTGCATCAAAGTAAAGACTTGCAGTAACTGTTAAAAAAAAAAAAGAAAGAAAGAAAGAAAGAAAGAATAATAATAAAAAAAACATTAGAATGAACAAGTAAACAACAATTTGTTCCTGAGATGACAAATCTGACCACTACCAAGTAACACCCCCTGGTTTTCCAAGAATATGGATTTCATAGAACCATAAAATAATTTCCATTGAAAGAGACTCCTGAAGGTCCTCTGGACCTCTGGTCTCATCCCATATGAAGTAATCAGGCTTGCCATATTGATCATCAAGAGTTATTTGAGACCCTGCTGATGGATGCGGGCAAGGTCCCGTTACAGCCAGTGCTTACCAAGCCCCTGTGCTGCCTGTCACCGAGCTGCGGGGATAAGTCCTGCAGGGAGCCCGAATTTCTGGATAGCGATGTACCAAACTGAGTCAGAGCTCCTCCAGGCTGAGCGCTTGTAGAGGCAGGGCCCATCTGGTTGTGATTTTGGAAACGGCAGATATCAAAATGATCTCTGGCAGGGAAAGTGTGGGAGGATTCTGACAGGCGGTGGGGTGGCGATGCTGTGGTCTGTGAGGTGGATTGCCATCAGTGGTGGGAACTGCCAGGACAAAGCAAAGCTCCTTGCAGCTCCCTGCCTCCATTCCCTCCTTAAATGGGTGAGCAATTGCTGTGGCCATTTCTGCCATGACCTTGATGCCAGCAGACACACTGGTCTTGAGGTGCCACACTGAGGTCTTGGTTATCTGATAGCTTTTCTCCCTTCAGGGACAAAATCCCTTAGGGAGCTTACTTAGAGCCACCTTAGGGAGAACGGCATTCCCAGCAGCCAGCAGTTAGTTGTTCCTAGAGCTAGAAATCCTGATCTGGTAAATGCTGCCATCCTTGAGTTACACAAGCATATTGTTTTTGGCTGGTGCTGTGCCTCAGAGCATGAGTTTCAAGACAGAGGCTGAATCCCAAGCACTGGGGAAAAAAAAAAAAATTGTAGCCAAAGGAAGAAGGACAGGGATTAAACAGATGTGGGGGATGTGGGGAATGCCACATCTGATGGTAGGATGAGGAGGGGAAAGAGCCTCCATACAGCCCCATGACCTGTGGAAGAGTTTGCAGCTTGGTGAGGCTGTTGCTGGGAACAAGCCTCAGAGACTCACTATCTCTCATATCCTCGACTGGAGTATGATGACGCAAATGCTACCAGCCCCCAAATATCACTCAGTTTTGAAATTTCCCAGGGAGCCATTTTCATGCACCAGCTGCTGACTGATGGACACTTGATTCACTGACTCAAGTGTTATGAATAAACAGAGGAAAAGAGAGGTGATGAACGTAACTTAAGATGATGCAGGGTGGCCGGGCCCTGGGTCAGAAGGACACAGGACCTCTCTGGCAGCAAAATTTGGGATTGACAGGCAAAAGCTCATTTCCTTCTACAGCCTTAGAAATCACATCTGATTATGCAAGATTTAAGTGACATATCTTATTTTGTTTTAGTGCTGCTTTCCTTTTTCTTTTTTCTTGTCTTTTTTTTTTTCTTTTCTTTTTTTTAGTGTTTTATCCATGCAGTTCATTCAAAGCAGATGCTTTGACCCGGTTAAGCTCCAGGCAAAGTCTACTTGGGATGCTCAGGATGCGTTACCATCCTGATGATCCAAGAGTGCTTGACTCTGCATGCTGGCAATGTACTGGCTCAGAGCAGACTGAGCTGTGTCGTATGGAGAACATTTCCTCCCGGAGATGCCCACTGCCAGCCAGACCAGACTGACTTGGACCAGCTTCACTATTCCCTAGTGCTTGCCAAAGATCTGGGACAAATCATGTTTCAGAGAATCTCTCCAAAGGGCTTCCCCTGGCTGCCCAGCCTGCGATGTGAGCCTGGCTTCTCCCTCCCATGTCCTTGCTTCAGCAAAAAGGGATAGCATTGGTGCTGGTGAGACCTCTGGTGACGACTGTTGCCCCGTGGTCCAGGGCTCTACAAACCTTCCTGGTTACTGGTTGCTCCTTCATCAAATGCACAGAGCAACCAGAGCATCTCCAGTGATATTTTTCTTACACAGCCTTATTAAGCTGCGAAAGGTCCTGTGCTATTAGGATTTACGTGAGAGAGGCTTTGCATAGCACTGTGAGCTCCTTACAGCCACTGTGATTTCTCTGTCCACCATCAGAAGGGAGAGGCTGAGATTTCAGGACAGGCTGCCTGAATCCTCTCCCTTATAGGGGCTGTGAGCATTGTTTTCTATGTCTGCACAAAACACTCAAACTATTGTCCACCTGTGTATTTATTCTGCCTTCACCTTCTGTGCACAAACGTACTGTCATTTAATGGTATACTCCACACTCTCCAGTCTCTTGTGCCACTCACTAGGTCTCTCTGTACTTACGTACATATGTATTTACACGTATAAAAAGCAGTGGTTACATTTGACCTGTCGATCAAGTGTTCTCAGAGAGAGGTTGATCAATTTGAGCTGTTACTATTAAATGCCTTCATTAAGGATCAAGATGAAAGGAGAAGAAATCCCAGTAATGAAATTCAAAAGTGGGACAAGGATGTGGATAGGAAAAAAAATAATAAAGAAAATGTTCTGGAGGGATCAGTAGCATGGTCAGGAAATTAATACACAAAGTCTTCCACTTGGAAAATAAAAGTTAAGACTGCTGGAGAAAGATGATCTGAAACAGCTATTCGGCCCAGAAAAGTAACCTGGCAGGCATGAATTTTGAAATTAATGGAGCAGGGTCAGCTAGGAGCAAGTGGGGCAGGCAGAGTGCCCTGTCACCCCCCTGAAATACCATTTCTCAAGGGTGCATGTGCTGTTCTGAATGGGGGTGACAGTTAGGATAGGCAGAAAACATTCCCTTGAAGTTGTTATTCTTTGGAAAATTGGATTTCTAACACATGAAAACATTTAGCAAAACAATATTTTCTTTCCCTGACAACCTGGCTGTATTTTTACCTTTTTTTTTTTTTTTTTAATAGATGTATAGATTAAAAGGTGAGGAGTGTCTCTCTTAACCTTTTAATGTTATGTGTTGATTCTAACTGGAGCTGAAAAATTCCATCTGTTTACTCTGTATCATGCTCCATGATTTGGGTTTGGATAAAATCTGTTGCAGGCAGGTATCCTACAGATAGGGAGAAACTTTTGGGGTTTGGATGAATTATTTCAGGTCATATTTTGTGACGAGTTTAAATACTCTGCAGATACTTTTGGGGTACCCTTCTACAGAAGGGTAGAGGAGCCATAAGAAGGAATTTGATAATCTATGTTTCCTGATTTGTATCAATCATTAACAGAGGTATTGGTCATTGCCAATGACCAGAGACACTAGCATCACTGGGCCATGAAAGTGTTTCCTTGGAGATGCTTATTTTAACAATGTGGTAAAAGATTCAGAGAGTAATTCAATCCTGCCCGTCTCTAATCTTCCGTCTTTCCTTCTTCCCATTGTAATACTGGCTTAGATGAGCTAAGCCTGTCACTCGTCCCATGACACAGCTATTACCACACTCCCTTTGCCACAGCCACCACAGAAAAACAACGTTTAAGCCTCCTCTGTACCTACCCATTGTTGTGGTTGAGCAGCGTGTCTCCAGTGGGACCATCCAGCTTCACGCAGTGCCATTGAAAAATCAGCACTTCATCGTGGAAGTGAGATGTTTTACTGCTGCCAGGGTCAGGAAATACAAACCCAGAAAAAGAGAGGTGGAAAGCAAGCAAGCAAGCAAGCAGGAAGGAAGGAAGGAGGAGGTGAGGAAGGGAGGAGAGAAAGAAGGAAAATATATTCATTATTCAAATGCCACCTTCAAAGAGATCCCATAGCTGGGAATTGCCATCAATCTCTCTGTCACTTGAAGGTATTATACCAGATTCTTCTCTGGCTCTTCCTCACTTTACCCCATTTCAGATGGATCCATCATGATCCATTCCAAAGGAAAGATTTTTCTTCATTTCAGTGCATTGTAGCTGTGGACCCGGTTACACACATTGCAAGTAAATATCACCCACCTGGCACCACAGGGTGCAGCTCCCAGTTCACCATACAGGCTGCTATAGAGGACAGAAGATGATTCATGTCAGGAAGAAAAACGAGGACCCAAAGACCCGAGCTGTGGCAATGCACAGGAGGATGCAGGTGATGCAGGGATGGAGTCCCACGCGCAGCAGCAGTGTGCAGTAGGCAGCCATGCACACCACATTTGGGGTGCCGGTGGCTCTCCCCAGAGCAGAGGGTCATCCACGACACTCAGTTTTTACCTGGCTAGAGATAGAAGAGCTGAAACCCTCACCACAAAATTATCCTCAGTCCCAAAATTATGGCCTCGGTCACAGCTGAGATACACAAAAGTGGTAATTCTGGCAGAAAGGAGCACCCACCCACCCCCACCCCCCTCGCCGTTTTGCAAGTCACAACAAGATTTTTGAGACGGGATCAAAGTACAGAGCACTGTCTATCAACCTCCTTCTTTGGGACTGAATTAGTGTGTTCTGAAGGGGGGAGCAGAGGGGTTCTTAACCAAAAGGTAAACAACAAAACAGCCCAGCCATTCATAGGAAATGCTGGAAAAGGGGCAAGTGCTGACCCGTGTGCTGTGGGAATAATTGACTTTTTTGTTCAAACCACCTCATCTCAGTCTCGTTTCAAATCTACAAGTTCCAAACCATCTGTTTTCTGAAACCTTAAGGTTAATAAGCATTAAGAGCTCCTCCCCTAAGATTAATAAGAATGAAAAGCTCTCCTTTTCAGGGCTTTTCTCCACCTACAGCACAGTCCGCCGAAGAAAGCCAATGTGTGCAAATTCATCTTCTCCATGCACGTCTCCAAACCCAGTGCTCCAAATCCATGCATGCAGAAGGAAAGTAAATAAAATAACATCTCCAGCGGCTGCCAAAAAATTCCGCAGTTTCTGAGCTGTTGCAACTGTATTCGTCAGTGAAAAAAAATTTCCTGGAAACCTCACTCAGATGGTGATGGCAGGAGTGGGGGGGCTGGGAGTCGAGGGGTGGAGAGAGTGCGGTCAAGGCCAGGGCAGAAGTTCATGCAGTTGGTGGTTTGTGAAAATGTGTTTTGTTTGTTCTGGATTAGGTTGTGGATTCTTAAAAGAAAACATGTTTTAGTAAGCTAATTTCAAATCAGGAGGGGAAGGAGCAGGGTCAGGGGGAGAACAAATTAGCATCTGGATGTCAGCAGAGTGAAAGGAGGATTCAGATGTGGAGGAAAGTGGGTTACTGAGGCTGAGGGCAGCCAAATCGCCTTGGTTATACTCCCCCTTAATAAATAAATAAATAAATTGCAGCCTCGCACAAGCACACAGACGAGCAGCAGCACACCAGTGCAGATGTAGCCCAGGGAGCAGCCCCTCTCCAGGCAGCAGTGGACAGATGTCGAGGGGGATGCTGTCAGGCTGCCCCCGGGAGGGCGATCAGCTCACTCTCGGGCTGCACTCAGACACTCCTTGGGATACACGAGCAGCTTCTGTATCTGACATTTGGGAGATGCAGAACCTCCTGGGAGGCTGTTTCCACGATCAGACCAGAGCCTGATGAAGGCAGGGTGGAATCATCCTATAAATCCCTTCTCAGTACAATCACATGTGTTGCTGCGGGTGAGGAGGGAGGGAGTAACCTCCTTCCATTAAAAGCACGAAAATACACGTGTGGCCACAAACAACATTTGTGGCTTCATCTTCCTCTCTGCTTTCTGGCTAGCCCCTGGCTGGCAGCGAGTGGCAGATGCCTGCAGCCTCAGAGGCATGCACAAGGCCATCACTCCCGCTTGGGCAAGAAGAAAGGGGAAGGGGGGATACACACAATCAGATACAGCTGCTGTGACCAAGAATTTCCAGGCATATGCAGGTGAATAGCTCACCTGCAGATGAGAGCATAAAGATCAGCTTGCTTGTGATCACACAGAACAAAGGAATCACCTTGAGTTTACCAGAGTCCAGGTATTGTATCCAGGCACTGGATTTGTCCCAGAAGGACTCTTCCTTCTGCAGTGGTGCTTTCCTACATCTCTCCCTCATCCTATGCTGAGAGGCAGGTAACTGAGGTTGGACATGTGACTGGGCTCTGATCCAGTGTCCCCATCCAGCTCTGGTTGATTCACGCCATGCTCAGGCCCCTCTCTGCAGCTCAGAACAGACAGATCTGGGCAGAGGACATTGCCCATGCTTTGCACAGTGGTAGAGCATCTCCCCGAGATCTGAACTCTTCTGTATGTGATTCTGCAGAAGTCATGAACATCTGGCCTATTTTATTAACTTTTGCAATTGTTATTCTTGGTTCTATCTATTTTATTAACCTTTGTAAATGTTATGGGGTTGGTTGTTTTTATTTCCTTTTTTTTAGGTTACTACAAGAAATACTCTGCATTCTGCAGATGGGTATAATGACAAAAGGAGAAACATCAAAGAACAGGAGTATTTGGGTTTGTTGTTTCTTGGTTTGGCTGTGAAGATCAGTGAGTGAGACTTCTGTGATGGTGTAAAGAGTCTAAGTTTAACATTTAGTCCTGTCCTATTGCCTCAGCTGTACATTTACGCTTTTGCTATGAGCACTGAGAAACAGGAAAATCACTCCAGTGCATCGGGTCAGAATTGAAGCCTTTTAACCCATCTCTGACAGTGGGCAGCACTGGATGTGCAATAAAAATGTAAGAAACTCACTTTTGTGGAATTATCTCTCTGTAAGGAAATAATTCTGTGCTGGTCCTTTTAGATACCAGCTTTCAGCTATAAGTTTTATGTTGCACCCCTAAGGTGACGCTACTTTTGAAACCTTAACTCTGCATAGTCCTGGAAATACCTGTCTCATAGCTCCATAGCGCTCCATATGGAGCTCATAGCAAACTGAAATCATGGTGAAAGCAGAGACAGCACCACACACAGATCATGGTTTTTTACACTTTTTTTTTTCATATTAAGTATTTGTTGTCTTCTTTTCCATCTCCTCTGACCTTGCCTTCTACACTGACACCTTCCCAGTGCTCCATTCCCATTCTCCTCCAGTTCTCCAGCCTTCTCGCAAACCTCTCATCTCTTTTGTCCCTTTCCTGTCAGTGCAAACACGCTATGGTTTCTCCCAGACCTGAAGTCTCACTTGGCTCTCCCCATCTCTTCTCCTGCACACCTTTTGCAATCCAACACCCATCTACTGCCCTTCACTGGAACTGGTACCATTACACTCTTTATCAAGCTCTTCCCAGCCAAGCTTCAGGCCCACGCTGGATGCATGGATGGCTCAGACCTGCCAGCCCCATCCATGTGGTCACTGGACATACTCTTCTCTTTGAGATCCTGTTCCTCTTGATTTCTATTACTCTTCCCTGTCTTGGTTCTCCTCCCAGTTTTCTAGTCACCTACTTGGTGTCCTTCACAGGATTCTCCTGCTCTGCCCACTCACTGCCTGCAGGACTATTACACATGAGGCTTTGCACATGGTCTCTTTTTCCTCTCTCCATCTCTCTGGGAACCTCATCCACAAACACACCCTCTGTACAGATGACTCACAAATCCACCTCTCTCTTCCAATACTTCACTCTGTCTGTCCGGACTGAAATTTCAACCTGTGCTGGCTTCTCCTCATAGACATCTTGCCAGCATCTCAAATCTAGTCTAGACTGGGCTTTTTTTTTTATAGTTCAGGGGGAAACAAAAAGGGACTTTCAGGCACAATTAACCTCATTGTGATGTAGATACCTAAAACAAGTTGGATTAATCACAGCCTGTGAGTTCCTGTTTCTGCTGTGGAAGTCTAGATGACAGGTAGAGAAATCCACACTGTTGACGCCTACGTTCGGATAAGATGGATTCCAGCTGGTGCGATCCAGGTTACAAATGAAGCCCTGTGAGGTTGCCCAGATGAATGTGTGACTTTGGACTTTACGTTCCGGGGCTGGTAGAACACTGAAGCTGAAATGTTTAGTGGCATACATGACCACCAAAGACCCTCACAAGGCAGCTACTCCAAGGCGAAATAGGAAGAGACAGAGACCAAGGACTCCATATTCCTCAGGAAAGGATGATTTACTTGTGTGCTGATATTCACCAGCATTAAGAAGTCTCAGGACATGTCTAGTGTTGGTTGCAGGGAGGCTCACACAGGTTTTACAGCCTGTTTTACTCCTAGGACTGTCCTGTTTTCCCTACAGTGCTGAAGGGGCTGCTCAGGGATTGCACATGGTATAAGTATCCATGAAAAGCAGCTGCAGCAAGGCCTGCAGGCCTGTGCATGGTGCTACCTGAGTGCTAGCACTGTCACTACTGGGGAGATTTTCAATGACACCTGCAGAAACTGTGCTTTGCCTTTGGGAAGCACGAATGAGCCGTTTCTTGGTTTTCTGTGGCACCTTTGATGGTTGTCCATTACCATCTCGTCTGGACCTGTGTTTATACAGATTGAAATCATTTTATTCATCTCATAAGCTGGCCTGTGCAGAAGCATGATTTCCAGGTAAGGGTGACTCATGCAAAGCTTTCTGTTCCCCACAGAAGCAGCAGTATCCTATGTGGGAAAGCCCAAGTCACTTCAAAGTCGTCTGCCAGGGCTGCACAAGATGAGGAGCCATCCAGTCAAAGGATGTCATGCATCTTCCCCTGGCAAGCAGAGGTGACCTGTGCCACTTTCATGCCATATTATCTGCACCTGCATCTGCCTTCTCTCCGGCTCCCTCTTCTCTGTCCAACCCATCTTTCCTCTTCCTCTTCTAAGGTCTTTCCTGGCCAGTGTCCCTGTAGCTCACAGTGAAACTTCTCACAAATCTCTCAGACCCCTAGCACATGCTGCTCCTCACTTCCACTGAGATTTCTCCTCAGCACCCTGTTTCAAGTCCCCCTCTACAGCTCTTTTGGTGCAGCCCCTTGGCAATAACAAGGCTGCTGGGCTGCTTAAATGATGTTTGTCATGCCGACTAAGAGTGGGCATCCTTTCCTTGAACTCTCCAGCTTGTGATCACAACATGCATGACATTGATGATTAAGTGCTGTGGGGAAAGCATCAGCTCTTCAGGTGTTTGCACAGCACCAAGACCAGGGCTGTCAGGCAGCAGAGGAGAAAGGAGGAGAAAAATGCCAAGGTAACTGGAGCAGGGTACAAGGAGCCCTTTTTCTGCAGTGATGATGTCATGGTGAAACAGGCAGAGAAGACGTCCATGGAACTGATGGTCCCTCAACCTGCTTCCTCCTTCACCTGGGTTTCCCAGTCTTGATTGCGGCTCCTCACGGGCTCCTCCAGCCTGTCCCGTCCAGCCCCTTTGTCCTGCAGGGCTGGCTCCTTATTGGGCTATGCAAAGTGAAGTGCTTCAGAGTAGAAGTAGAAGAAAAATTCAGTTTGGGCTTCATTTGGGGTGAGAGTTAAAGCCCCTTCAAATCCAGATGCCTTCCAGTCCTTCCCTTGTCCACATTCCTTCAGTTCCTCCCTGTATGCCACCATTGCCTCCCGGTCTGTTGTGAGTCAAACACACACATCCCAGCTCAAAGCACAGTGAAGCTCTTGGAACAACAGAAAAATAAAGTCTCCATTCAGTAGAGTTTACAGACTGAGGGACAATTCCTGCTTTTGCAAGCATGGCAACATCTACATTTTGGGTCTATTTTTGGGATATAATTTATTCTTGGGCCAGAATCTTCTCAGCCAGGGACCTGTTACACCTTCTGCTGGGCAGCTATTGCAAGAGAGATGCTGACACAGTGGGAGGCAATGCAGGGCTTGATACCTTAACTAGTGTGATGAAAAAGAAAATTAAAATGCAATGTCATTGAAAAACAAGTGTAGGTGTTGTATCCCCCTGGGGCTAAAAAAAAATTATTTATGTGGCCCAATCCCGTGAGCCTGACTGCTGGGATTCCTCCCACCTTTCCTAAGAAAGAGGATTCAGCTCCATGTCATAGACCCTAATGTTAAGGTGTGCATAATGCAGATACCTATATGTGCATTGAGCATCTGTGCTCCCAGACAGTTGCCAGAGACCCAGTCAGGGCAGTCTGCAGAGTTACAAAGCATGCTTTAAGTGGAAACCTCTCTTTTCGTTTGGGTTTCAGAATGACAAGCGTTTGCATGGCTTTTCTCAGGGATGCACCTTCTCATGTCCTCTTCTCAAGGTCTGTCCCTGGGAAATTCCCTACTCTGTGTATTTATCTGTGGAATAGCTTCACAGAGCAGGAGGAGGGTCATGATTTTGCTTTGTCAGGATATGAAGGACAGGTCTTGGGGAGAGCCATCAGGGACAGCTGTAGGACTCGCCTTTGTGAATGGACGGGTTATGCTGTCTGCTGTGTCTTGGTGGCCTTTGCAGCTCAAGTTGCCCCCACTTTGCCTGGTTTCAGAGCTAGACCTGCAGTCTGAAATGAGAACTTCATGAAGAAAAGGGTTTGACCTTTCCAAGGTAAAATAGGGCTTCCAGTCTAAAACTAGATACCTCTGAGAGTTAGGCACAGAGTTAGTGGTGCTGGAAATAAAATAAGTTGTTAAACCAGCCATGAACGTGGTGACTCTAGTTCTGGATCATTACCCTGCTGGCTGGCAGCAGCGAGGTCTTCGGCTTCTGTAGGAATTTCCACCCTGAGACTGGTGAGAACAAAGCAGCAGTAGCCAAGTCTCTATGCATAAGAGCATGAATTAGGACCTGCTAACTGCTATGGCCATGGTCACGATGGGAAGGAAATTCCAGCAGCCACGGAGCCTGTTTTATGGGGATGCTGAGGAGGTGTCGGGGGAGGGAGGTGGTGGAGTTAGAAGCAACCACGATAGGATGCTGAAAGGGGAAGAAACAGAGCAAGGAGATGGAAGTTCCACCAGACTTCTCTTTTTTTCCCCACTGGAGGACAAAAAAGGTGGTGGTGGGAGGGGATTTAGAGGGAAAATAAACAAAACCTGGCTTGTATTCAGCGCTTCTGAAGGGTGCTAACAGCAAGGAGCTGAATCTGCCACAGATGCATTTTAAGCCCTTCCAGCCCACGAATTCTTTTTCCAGAAGTTTCCCAGAGTAAGTAGAACTAGTCCAAGACCCAGAGAGCTTTGACATTTGGCCATAAATCTATGTGTCAGCAGCCTGGGAGTGAAAAGGGGAAAAAAGAAGGAGAAAAAAAAGAAATAAGAAAACCCAAATCATGTAATGAAAGAGGGATGAGCTCAGCGCCTGGAGGAGCGAGGCTTGAAGTTGGGGCACGACGTCGTGAGGGGCAGCTGGGGGAGAAGGAGGGACAGACAGGGCCGGGGGAGGCAGCGGTAGCACAGTGTGGCCCATGCAGGGGTGGGACAGCACTCCTCCGGCAGGAAAGCCAGCGGGATGATCGATAGGCGTCGAGCACTAACGGTGCTGTCTGGAAGGAACAGGATGGTTAGTGTAATCCGAGTCCCACTAGGGGAGCAGCCCACAGGTCACCCCGAGCTGGCCACTCGCCACAGCCTTCTTATACATCTGAACGTGTCTTCCGAGTGAACTTTCAGAACTTCAGGGTTTGGTAGGGCTTTTCTTTCTCTTCCTTTTTTCTGGTTTTGTTTGTTCGTGGTTTTTTTCGAAATACAACAGAATCTCTGTTTGTGCATGGTGGGGGAATAAGGGATGAGGGCTCAAACAGCTGCTATGGATGCTATTTAGATTGGGGGGGGGGGGGGGGGCAGGTCCTGAGAGGATGATTGATGGCTTCTTTCAAGACAACCAGGAACATAAGCCTCCCCTCCCCCTGATCCAGAGGTGGGCTGCACACATCCAGTGGCTGCTTCAACAAATGGGATCGAGGTTAAATCCACCCAGATGCAGGCTGAGAAGGCAGATAACCAGTTTAAAGAATCTTGCAACCCTCAGTCACACTGTCCCTCAGAGATTAAGGCCTTTCAAGTTGAAGCAGCCAATATGGTTTCGATCAGTCCAGACAGATTTTACAGGAACTGCTTTTGTCTTGCTTTAAGCCCTCAGATGCTTGTGTTAAGCTTCTTCCAGCTAAGTGAGGTCAGGCTGGGTTTCCAGGGAAGGGGTTCAAGGAACAAATAGGGGGAGAGGAGATCTGCGTTGCATGCCAACAGGAGCACTCTTATCTAGCTCAGGGCTGCAGCAGGGCTGGCCAAAGGAGATGTCTGAAGTCCCCAGGCTATAGATCACTGGGCTTGCAAAGTGCTGTTCCCCAGAGCAAAGTTATTTGTCCCCAGTGCCCCTCCTGAAAGCCCTCAGTATGGATTTGGGGAGGCTGTGGTTATATTCAAGTTGCTAGTGAGGAGTTTTGCAAAAAGCTGTTAAAGCAGCCACCGCTCTCCATCCCAGAGACTTCCCCGTGGAGTGGGAAAGGGCTCTGGTTCCTCCCAGTTGGAGTAGTTTGGGCAGTCAGGGTGCACCACAGCCTCAACATCCTTCCTGGCAAATGCCTTCCCATGAACATTCCTTGCCTCCTCAGCATATCCAGCTTGCAAGGTCCAGTGTGACAAGGCATGAAAAATAATTTGTTTTGGTGGCTTAAATGTGCGTCTGAGGCATTAACATCATTTCATGGAAAATATCAATGTGAATAAACCTGGTCCCCCTTCCCTTTCTGGCCGCATTGGTTTTATTTTCGCCTTAGAACTTTGAAATAGATCCCTGCAACTTGGCAGAAGCATGTTATGGTTCTTTTTTTTTTCCATGTTGTCTAATCACAGAGATGATGGGACAGACTGCACCCTAAGCAAGGTTGTGGATGACACCAAACCAGGGGATGACTTGTTTTTAGCTGGGGCTTGGAACAGAGACCAAGAGGTTCCTTCCAATCTTATTTATTCTGTGATTTTGTAATAACCCCTTTAAATCTAAAAATACAGCACTTCCCCAGACCATCACTGTGCAGGTGAGAGCCGAGGGTATGAACCCAGCCATGAAATGATGGGAGAGGAGAAGCCAGCTGTACACCATGCTGGGAAATCTTGCCATTCTGTGCAGGCGATACGATTTAAACCTCACTCTGTTCCAGCACTCCTCCAAATAATCTGTCATGTCTTCACTCCCTCCCTCCCCTCCCCGCCCCCCCCCCCCTCCTGCTTCTTAGCCTAAGAAAACCTTTTACCCTAAGAAGGTCTAGCTTTTCATTTAATGAGAAAGAAGTGTAGGTTTGGGATGTGCAGCAGCAGAGAGCCTGAAAACAGTGATAAACTTCAAACCATCACTTTAGAGATGGCTTCTGCATTGTGTGCTTCCATGGGCATTTACAGACCCTCCCAAAAAACATTAATTTGCTTTGTATTTAAAATCTATATGAATCGATTCATAAACCACAGCTATGTGAAACTACTGGAAGGCTGGAAACAACTTCAAATAGCCATCGGTCGATTCTTTTGTCTCAGCCATTCCGAGGTTTACCTAAAGCATACGTGGAAGATGAGAAGAGAGTAGAGCACATCAGCAGTATAATGACGGGACACAGGTCACTTCTGGGCCAGCAAGTCTTTGGTGAATAAGCCAATACATCCAAAAAGTGCAATCAGACACAGCAGATCATCGGCACTGAGGGTAGATCCAGAAAACCTTGCTGGTCCCTGACACCTGGACCAGCACCCACTCACATCCAAGAGGCATTTGCAGCCCCATTTAACACCCACCCCGCTGCGCCCCCCCAACACACACGCTGCGCTGGATGAGGGCAGCGCAGGCGAACTGAAGCCTGGCTGGGTGAATAAACACACTCGGCTTTCAACCTGCAACAGGGGATTCTTCACAGCAGGGGCTTTGCCGCTCTGCTTCCCTTGGGCTTGTTCTCTAGCTCGGACCTGGTTCAAGGCAAGTTGAAGTCCAGATACTGCAGGGGAGGGAAGATAACCGTTACATTTTTAACATAGTACCAATTATTCTTCCAAACTCTGAGACGGCAGCAGCCTCCACGTACCGGCAGGCGTTTACTTAGTAGCAGGACGCCTGAAATTTGATGCTGTCTCCACAAAAATCCTCAAGTACACTTAACAATAGCCCTTGTTTACAGCCATCAAGCCGCTTGTTTTCCTCCCTTTCCTACAGTGATGCAACAGCCACTACTGAAGAATTTGCTTTCTGAGCCAGAGGCTGATTTTCGGTGCGTTTCAGTCCACAGAGGTTTTGGGTTTATTTCCAGATTTACAGGGAGCAGATTCTAGCTTCATTGACTAAATTTCTTCTACACTGTCAGAGGGACGCTGACCTCCCCAGGGGGTGATTCATCCTTTCTGGAGTTCCTGTTCAAAGGGGTGCATAAATGTAACTCAAGAACAAGGTTGGGAAGCGAGAACATGGGTTTTCAGTCATGTTTTCTGCAACAGATTTCCTGTATGGCCCTTGGCTCTTCTCTTAGTCTTATTGAAAGCAGCTCAGTGTCCAACCATCATGGGAAATGACCAGTCTCTCGGGGCCTCTCTACATCTTCAACATGGGTATCATCATGGTGTGCCCAAAAAAAGAGTGGATATACTTACCTGAACACAGGTGATGCTCGGAAGATGCACTGAAAGGAGCAGTGTAAGCACATCTGAGAGACTGCCATGGGGGTGTTTTGGTGGTGAAGTCCTCACTCAGACAGTGTGGTCCAACAGGCACAGACCTGCTGGACTAGGACTCCAAAGACCTGCTGCTCTAGGTTTCTCCCCTCACTTCATGGATAAGAACAGACGAGACACCCTGTGGGGTCAAATCTGTGACTCAGCTAGCCCATACTCTGGGCAGAGACAGTGGTCATTTTTTGGGCCATCTTCTGTCATCTCCTCCATGATCCAACAGCAATCACAACTGCTGCTCTGGGGAGGTGAAAGTGTCCATCCCTGCTTGGCCCCTTTAGAATTCACTTATTCCTTTGTCCTTCAGTTTGTCTGATCTCTTGCTGATCCCACCAGCCTTCTGTGGCAGCCACTTCCAGACATTGACTGCCCTCAGTGCCGAAGTACTTACATCTGTTTGAAATATCTGATAGTTTTCTTGACTGCCTTCTAGCTCTTGTATTGTGGGACTTGGTGAACAACAGTTCTGCATGTAGCTGACTGATTTACTCTTTCCAAAGTTTAATTACACCCACTAGAGCATCTTCTTTTCCAAACTGAAGGCTACCAACCATTTCAGTCTCTTCTTATAGGATGATTCAAATACCTTTGGACAAGTCACTACAAGCTTTCTGTGCCAAAGTTTTCAGCCTTGCCATCTAGGATGTCATCCTTGCTAACATCCATCAGCTGCTGCTTTCAGTAAGATCCCTTTTCTCTTGGAAGCTCCAGTCCATTCATGAGCAAACAAAATTAAACACAATAACAGCAATCTTCTGCTCGTAGTGCAGGGCCCAGGACCCAAGCTGTGCAGGTCTGAATCCACCTCTTGGGAGGCAATGGACTCCTATTCTGCCCACCTAAAAAATTATACCTCCTGTTATTTTCCCAGAAGAACTGGGATTCCAGCAGCATTTCTGAAGGCTCTCCTGGGTTATTCTACAGACACCTGTGAGAAGAAGACATTCCTCACGAAAGAAAGGGCAGAAGATAAGAAGGTCCTTGGTGTGGTTTTCAGAAGAAAGCTCTCTCACCAGCTTAGCCCAAAAAAGTTCCCTTGCAATGCGATGCATGAGTGAATTCTGGAAAATGCCTGAGGGCTGCATCACCTGTCTTGTCTCCTGGGTGTCAGAGAAAAGAGTATTGCCTGTCATCTTGACAAACAAGACACCCATACCCCTCAGAAGATCAGAGTCAACTTTGCCAAGTTAACTGCTGGAGGATGACTCTCCTATCCTGTCCCATGTGTCGAAGTACTCTGCTGTGACAGGGTGGTAGAGTGGGGATGGGGGCGAATGGTTTATCATGTGGCAGCCCTGCCACATCACCCCATGACTGCTTCCAGAGCCAAAACCACCCCCATCATACAACCCAGGTACAGCACTGTCTCGTGCTTAAAATAATAAAAAATTAATAAAATAAAATCTCTGCAGAACATGGGTGTCTTGTGCTGTGTATGCAATGCAAAACGATGGGAAGAAGATATGAAATGAGCATTTCACTATGTTTCTAGGTAATTATCACCTCCTGTCACCTCCCTGTACAGGACTTCCCTGTACTGTTGTGGCCTCCTTGGTTTACAATAAAGTGGGCAGCATGGATAAAGCATCACAAAGTCTCCAGATTTTGTAAGTTTTCTGTATCTGCCCTGTGAGCAATGCAGATACTGACTTCTCTAAAGGCTGAATGACAGACCTCTCCACACCACGCCTGGAGCCAGGGCCTCTAATCAACAACTTTCTTACGAGGGTTTGCAGTATTTCTTTGTACTTGGTTGTTTGCAGCTGTTCCTAGGAGCTTGATAACAGACGTGGACAGAGATGGCAGTTTGTTACATTTATCTAGCTGTCCTTCCAGGTTGCAAGTGACAGCTGCCTCTCCTCCAGATCCACAGGGCACTTTGAGGAGGAGTGCGATTATTTTAAAAGACTGAAAAGTTGCCATCTTTCAGCATCAGACAGGAGAAACAGAACAGAAAATATGTGCTGTGTACACAGTTCTGTGGATGAAATGCTGTATTAGGACACAGAAAACTGGCTTCCTGAATCTGTCACCTTCATAGCATCACATTTCATTTCCATGCGTTTATTTCTAATCCTATTTTTTTTCCTCTTTAAATGTCAATTTTTCACACTGTGGTTTAGTTCTGGCAAACACACCTGATGGTATGCTTTATCACAGAACAAGTAAATATTGGTCAGAATACCAAGTGCTTACAATAAATAGGCAGGAGACAGGAAGCCACATTCCTGCCTTACCCCAATGGTCTTTGCAACACTTTGGGGAGGAAGATCTAGCCTACCAAATTTTCACTCCAGCAGCATTCAGTGAGGGTTCATTTCACACTTCATTACTTGAAATGCAGCCACACGCACCTGTATACCAAATATCTGGGCTCCTGTTGGCATTTGAAGTCTGCTTGAAGACAGTTGTGTTGCCGAGGTGGACAATGCTTGAGTGTGGGAACTTGTACTTGCTCTGCTTCATCAGGGGACTTGAGGGATGTGACCAGGGTTTTTCAGATAAGACTGAGATTTCGTATTCAGTTTCAATCCATAGTAAAAATAAAAGGTCTGCAGAAAACTCTAGACCAAGCCAAGCTCAGTGGAGACCAGCCCTTCAGTGATCTGGAAGGTCTCATTCTGAAGTTGATGGGGAATGCCAATGAGTGCTTTTCCCTGCAAGGGCTGATCAATGAACATGCTTGTGGCAAACAGGGCTGCATGGTGAGTTGTGCAAAGTGAATCACTGGCAGCAGGTGGGACCCACTTTCTCCCAGCCCATCCCTCTCATGTCCTGTGTGTTCACATTAATGTGCAGTTTTACCCTTGCTCATAAGCCCATCATCTGCAGAGATGCCTGATAATATACCTGAATGAGGTCTGGATCATACCAAAATCAGAGAAGCACATGGCTCCCTGAACCTGGCTCCAGATGGAAGCACAGAGAGTGGTGAGCAGGACCCAGACCAAGCTATACCTTCACAAAAAAATTTTGGGGACCCTTGTGGTGCCAGTGCTATGAAAAAATAAAACATGCTTCTCACTATCCATCCACCCAGCACCTCTCAGCAGCACAAAATCCTATTTAAATAGACAGGCAGGAAGGAACGATCCTTTATCTTGCAAAGCAGTGAAAGGCAGCATTGTTGGGCCAGATGGTTTCATTACCCCCTTGTGTGCGATTCTGTACACCAGAGCTTATGTTCCGAAAAGTGAAAAATGACCTGTTATGTGTGTGCATGCATGCATACACAGCTTCTCGCCATGGCTCTGCAGCAAGGCACCCAAGCAGGCTTGGTTACTTACATAACTTGTCAAAGGGACAAAACCCCACTCCGTAGTGCTGCGTTTTTTGGATTCACTCTGTATTCCCTTGTCTCCACCAGACAATTAGGAACAGGCCTCCAGGAGTGCACCGTGCTCTGAGAAACCCAGAAAAGCCTCTGCCAATCCCCCAGTGACCCCACGACCTGGAGGTAACATCCATACTAAGCTGTTTTTAAGACAAACAGAAGGAAATACTTAGGTGTAAAATTACTTGGCAGAAGCCGACCCGTTTCCTTTTTTGACAGGGGCAAAATAAATAGAATAATCATCCACTATCCTGAAAAAAACAGCCACCCACTAAGAGAATAGGGGGGCTGCATGCTCCTTTTGGATGATACTCTGTACCCCTTAAACTGGCGAGGCAGGACTGTCCTAAGCTCTCCTCTACCATGCAGCCAAGCGCACAAAACAGGCTGGGAATGGGAGCCAGCCAGGTGAGCCTTGCTTCCCCATCATCCATTTATCAAGACCCTCCTCTCCTCCCTCAAGGGCTCTTCTGCAGGCTGCAGGGCTAGAAACCCAAGGAAAAGGGCTAGGATACTGTCTAGCTCCCCCAAGATCCTTTGAGGTTGTTTTTAAAGGATTCTGGGCAAGTCCAAGTAACTTCTTCCCTCTCCTCCCTCTTCCCAAATGCAAGTCATGTGGAAGCAGCAGAGATCTGGTGGGGAAGAAATGCAATGAGCTATTTCTCAATGTGGCACACCCCTTCTTGGTTGCCCCAAGGGGGCCATCCACCCCATCCATGAACCTACAGGAACATGAACACCATGTAGGTCACAGGAACAACATGGAGACAAGCCCTTGGTACCTCTCTAGCATTTGAGATCTCACTCTCTGAGCAATATAGGACACTAAGGCAAGCACCACCCCTCTCTGAGTTCATTGTCTAGCCAAAGCTCACCTTCTAGACAAGCCTCATGAGTCAACAGAGGGAGAGAGACATCTCCAGAGGTTGCTTTGCCCGTTCTGAGGTCTGTACCTAAGACAAGCAAGGCAAATTCCCTCCTTAACATTCAAAACACCTAAACTTGCAGCAAACTCATTCATGGAGCCAGAGAGAACACAAGAAGCTGGGGATACCTGAGCACCCTAGCAAACTTGTTCTGGAGCTGTTGCCACCAGTTTGAACTTGTTTATTTATGGATTTTGTTTCATTCTAGATGGAAATCAGTGTACAGCACAAGATAACATTGCACTAGACTGTGCCATGTAATGCAGCTAGCGCCATGGACTGCTATCCTACAGTCAGGATATTTGTGGCTGCTGCAGAGGCAGGACCCTTTCACATCTCCTGAGATCAACTAGGGGAAGGGCAGCAAATCACACTTTTGAGAAGCAGCATCCCACTCATCTTCTCTGATGTTACTGTTCTGGTTGGGGATGTGTTTTTACAGGCAGATTACCAGTAGAACTGGTAAAACCAGTAAAAAGAGATCCCGGTTAAACTTCAGTTCCAAGAAGGATTGGCTCAAGTGAGAGAAAATCACATCCCAGACTGAAATGATTACACTGGTCCATAGCCTCATGTAGAGCCAGGCACAGGCTATCTGCATGAACAATGCAATTCTTAATTCCCTTGTCTTTTCTTTTCTGTTCACCAATTCTTTTTCTCTTTTCGCCCTTGCTTTCCCAATACTTCAAGAAAAAGCAATGAAATAGATAAAAAAAACCCCAAAACAAAACCAACCAAAACCTCCTCTGCCTAATATGAACAGTGGGAAACAGTTAATACTGTTGTTTAAGGAATAATTTCTTTTATTATGCAGCAATCATTCTAACAAAGCCAGAGATTTAACAGCTCAGTTAAATCCCAGAGGCTGACAGTTTAGATATAATTTTAAAGTGTTTGATAAATACATTAAGAAAAGAACAAGTTGACCATTTTCACTCTAATTATTTCTTCAGTGTAACTCTTCAGGGTTTTTTTCAGGTGTTGACACACATAACGGTGACAAAGTCAAAAAAAAGGTATTGAAATTCTCTTATTTCCATCAGCGTGATCTGCTGCTTAGCACCATGGAACTCCATCTTCAGATGTTCACTATATGAATTGCCTCACTGCTATACCCCAGCTTCCCTTTTCACGGCTTTAAGTCTGATGTAAACATGTAGTTTGGTGTTTCACCTCTTCTCCAGTCCCCACAAGGCAAAGGAATAAATATTTGAAAGTCACATATAATATTTTTTAAACAAAGTATGAAGTACCTCTTTAACCACTGGAATATATAAACCCAGCACTAAATGGTTCTCCAGCCTAGTTTTAAATAAAGAATACAGTTGGGAACAGTTTCAGAAGGCTTAGGCATTGCAATGTAGATGTCCACAACTGTGTAAGTCACTCTAAATTCCTTTTCAGATTGATGGAGAGACATGCATACCTGCAGCAACTGAAACAACTCAGCCTGAAAAGATTTGCAAGCAGGTAACATGAATCAGTTTATAAGAACTCACTACTTTTTGGCCATAAGGGAATTTTAGGCAAACCGCTCTAACGTTAAGTGTTGTCATTCAGACAGATGGATAGTCAGTGCACTTTATATTATTGTTGCTCTAAACATGGGATCTTGCTCAGCGAGCTGAAATGGCTTCAGGTGGGATGCATCTGGCTTATCTGTCACAGTGGAGAGCAACCTTAAAATTTTGGAAACCTTTTTCACCTTGCTAACATTCTGCATGCTCTGACCACCCCCAACCCCTCTGCTGCACGAGGTTACTGTCCTTTTTCTTGTCCAACCAACTTGCGACATACCTTAATCTCCAGCAAGCCAGACCAGCATCAGTCTGGAACAGGTTTACTAGCACACATTTCAGCTGATGTGGGAAAACAAACAGGAACTAGGAATGGTCAGAGATCACCTTAGAATAACACAAATGATAAAATATATTTATATTTTTTGCTTTTGTCTTTTTGGTGATTGTGGATTGGTAAGAAGAAATTGTGGATTTCCTTTTTTCATTTCGGAAAAAATAAACTTTCCTTTCCACTTGTACCTGGGAAAGTGAAGCTCTTGATTAGGCTAACCAACACAGTTTGGAAGGACAAGTATCATCTGACTTGTGTCAGATGAGTCAGCCTGGAAGGAGACCAGTGGGGAAAGATATAAAACCATGTTCTTGCAGACTCAGGAACCCAAGGTGGAAACATCCTGGCTTCATCAGATACAAGAAATGTTCCTTGCAAAGTCATATTTGTGTAACTCTGGGGAGACATTTGGGAATTTCCTGTGCTGTCACCATGCTGGAGAAAGCTGACCTGGCAGTAAGATCTAACACAGAGGCTTTGAAATATTTTCATCCAAATTGCCATGGTTCTCCTTACGCAGGGAAGAGGGGAAACACAGTGACCCATGCACCCTCAGGAAAGGCACTTCAGACACTGGCTCTGATTTTTATGCCCTTTTTCTTCATTGCACAGCTCTTTAACAAGCAACTCTCTGCTCTCCATCCTGCTACAAAGGGCCATCTTTTGGCAGGGGATCTGTATCCACACCAAAGACTCAAGACATTCCTGGGTAAAGGCTCCTGGATCCCGAGCTCAAGTGCACTCAAGTCATTAGCACTTACTGAGTGAGGAGACAGAGGATAGAGCCTGGAAAAGTAAAGGTACTGATAGCAAGAAAGAAGAAATGGAAGGCAAAACAGAAATGAGGAGAGGAAGGTAAGGTTGGGAGTGATGATTTCATGATATACACAGGATCGGGTAAAACATGAAACAGAAAGGTCACCTGCCCTCAGACAGGGCCAGATCAGTCTAACCCATCTCTGACAGAAGGTTAGCCAAATGTGCTATTAAACTCCTTTGCAGACATGAAGTGTGTTACAGCCCGCCTTGTTCCAAGGAAACACTCTTGGTCAGGAGCCAAAGTGGCAATTTATAGCTCACTGTCATCATCTGTTTTTCCTACAGCCAGCTTCATAAGAACCATCAGAAATGTCATGTTCCGAGAAGAGCAGTTAGGGCTTCCTCCCTCCCACTTCCAGTGCTGCTCCTGGCAGACCTGGAGTCATGATTTCATGCACATTTAGGGCTCATCACTGGTGTGGAAATCTGCATTTCAACATCGTCTTTTGTCTTTTAGACAAAAACGTTTGAGAGTTACTTTGACAGAGCAGGAGAGAAAAGGAAATTGCTGAGGAATATGGAGACAGAGTTACGATGCACTGCCAAAGCAGATACTTTCCTCCCACCCCCTTCCAGAAGATGCTTTGTGTCTGAGCAATTGCAGGCCAGCCTACTTGTGCACACGCAATCTGATGCACTCTTGCATCATTTTATCACATACTTCTCTCCCCCTAAATCCTAGTCCCATTTAATGCAACAAGTGAACAGTGTGCAGGTAATGATTCTTTTAATGTGGGATTCAGCTGCCTCTGCACAGGCAGCTCGTACCATCTGAGGGTGCAACAGGTCATCCACGCAAGTTTTGGGAGACTCCTGCCCTTCTAGAGCAGCATTTGGAGGCTGTCGGTGGGACACCTCCATGGCTTTGCCAATGTACCCAGTAACTTGCACATAGACAATAAAATTAACCCTTCCTATTAAGGTGAGATCTTGTCCTGGTTTCAGTGGGATGGAGTTATTTTCCTTCTTGGTGGTTAGTGCAGTGCTGCGTTTTGGCTGCGATTTGAGAACGGTGTTGATAGGACACTAATGTTTTTGGTTGCTGCTGGGTGTTGTTTGTACTAGACCAAGGACCTTTTTGTTCCTTGGGCCCTGCAGGTGAGAGGGCTGGAGGGGCACAGAAAATTGGGAGGGGATAAGGCCAGGACAGGTGACCCAAGCTAGCCAAAGAGGTATTCCATACTATATGATGTCATGCTGAGTATATAAACTGGGGGAAGAAGGAGAAAGGTGGGGACATTTGGCATTATGACATTTGTCTTCCTGAGTAACTGTTATATGTGATGGAGCCCCGCTTTCCTGAGGATGGCCGAACACCTGCCTGCCCATGGGAAGTGGCGAATTAATTCCTTGCTCTGCTTGTGTGCACAGCTTTTGCTTTACCTATTAAATTGTTCTTATTCCAACCCTTGGGTGTTACATTCCTTTCCAATCCTCCTCCCCATCCCTCTGGGTGAGGAGGAGTGAGCAAAGCAGCTGCATGGTGCTGGGCTGCTGGCCAGGGTTAAACCATGACAGATCTAAAACCCCAAAGTTTAAGACATTTTAAAGACAGAGGTTGTTGATTCTACAGGGGAAAAAGAAAACACAACAAAATCAGCTGAAGGGTGCAGAGTCTACTAACAAATGAATGTCACAGCAGAGATTGGATAATCTATTTTTAAAAAAACACTGGGACTTGGAGTTCAAACACCTGTGAATTCTCTTGCACACAGATGATCCTGCCTCCAGAAAGGAGGCTATGCCAGGTGACCTCTCGGACACCTTACATATTTTCATGATGCCTACATATTTCAGGCATATTTTCACAATTCCTACGGCAGGTCGGCGCTCCAACCTTGATGAGATATGATATGAGATATAAGAATGCCAATGTGATGTCACAGGACAGAGTCTCTGTATTTCTTGGAATTACTTTATTAAATTGGAGAAACACTGAGATCAGAAACGAAACAAAAGCTGTGCTAAAAGGAGACTGGCAAGGTTGCAGAGTCAACCACCCAAACAATAGGAAATGCCAAAATTCAGACTGCCTTTCTCTTTTCTGGACTAAACTACCCCTTCTTCCCTTGATCATCATAGACTATGTTTTATTACCTGATTGCTTTTCTTTCACTTCTCTTTCCTTTCCATCTCTTTTTGAAAGAACACTGACCCCTTCAAGACACAATGTGTCAGCTGATATGTCTTCCATAACTGGAGTAGGAAAAGTGCTTACGTGTCTTACAAAGCCTTAGTTTGTTTATACATCCCAGGACAGTACGACAGCAGAACATCGCTGACTCAGCCGCAAGTGACTCATTGTAAAGCCCAGATCCTTCCCCTCATGCTGTCCCTAGCCAGCCTCCCTCCATCCTTTTCAGGCTGGTTAACCTCATCTAAGCATGGGCCTTTGTTTTCATACCCATGGACTCCAACCTATTTTTCCAGGCTATTTCTCCAGTTTGTGGAGTTTGCCTTGGGTTCCCTTCCAGTCTGCTGGCCTTTTCATCTCCAGCCCTAGCCAATGCCACCTGCACATCTGATACATGAAGTCTCTGTTTCTTTCTGCTGGTCATCAGTGGAAATATCAAACTGCCCCCAACCCCCGGGAAGCACAGCTCTACAAAGCCTTCTGGTCTGGCAGCAGGCAGCCTGTGAATTTGTTCTTGTACATGTTTCTGTTACTTCATTCAACAGAGCTGTTGACACTAGTGGATGTCCTCTTCTCTTTAGATCAAGAAGAGAAAGGGGATGGGATACTTCAGCCAAGGGATGTCTGAAGAGTTAGTGAAAACATGAAAGGGTGACACCAAGTGGCTCTGGCGAAGCTGTTCCAAGTTAAAACACTTCCCTGTGACTACAATAACATCCATCATAAGACAGCAACAAACGTGTTTCACAGCCCTATCAGGCTATATCTTAAGAACACTTCTTAGTTAATGAAGACAATCTGGTTTTCCGTGGAAAAAGCAAATCACGCTTTCATAAAGCAAAGACCAACACAACTTGCTGCCTAAATTTAAAGATGAAGCAGTGTTCAGATTTACCAAAAAAACCCAAACCAAACAAACAAAAAAAACAACACCAAAAAAACCCACTACACCAGGATTTCAGAATTCAAACCAAACATTCCTCTTCCATTTTTTTCCTCACAAGTAACTAAACTGTCCCACCTAAAAAGATTCAAAGGAGAAAAAAACCCATCCCAAAATAGGAAAACTACCACCACCTTCACACCCTCACCCAGAAGGGTAGGGAGGGGCAAAAAGGGGGAGCTAAGATGCAGTAACGCTAGTAGGCTAGCACACAATAAGATTTTCTCCTTACTAACTATACTGAAGTTTCTAAAAGCAGAAAACAAAAATAATAATAACTAACTTGAAAAAAAGCACAATAGAAAGAAACCCACCTGCAGGTTACAGGGACTATGAGAGAGTAGCCAACCTAGCATTGTTACAGTAACAAATGCACTGAGCTTGTCAGCCAAATTAAATCAGATCTTCCCTATATAGATTCATTAAACCCCAGATGACATAAATTTAATCCTCTTAGTAATAGCTACTGGGGGCAAAATACCTCATTGTATAAATCAGGCAATGGTGCAAATGATGTACACCTGATGGTATAAACATCTGGGAGCTGCAATTGGGTAAGGGCAGGCTCATTCCCTTCCCCACCCTCGCATACATCCTGAGCAGTGTTTGCTCCAGTGTGAAGCTCATTGAATTAATTGACTTTCTCAGTGGTTTCAGCTGGGGCTTAGGTGTAGCTGCCACACAGTGGGCACAGATCTTGGGGATGAGTTAACAAGTTAAGCTTAGTTTAAGTGCCAGGATGTCCATCTGCCCTGGTTGGTTCTCTCCATTTTCTTCCTGTTTTCTGCTGCTCTTGGCTGTATTTTAGAAAGGAAAGAAATAATCTATATCAGTCTTTTCTGTGCTGCTGATTCTTTCTCAGTGTATCATATGATTTGTGATGACTTAAGGGTAAGGATTTACTTGCACGCTACTTCCTTTTTCTGCTAGCTACTGCCTGCTTTCCCTTAGGTTCATAGGGGTGGTTGTAGTAATTTTCTTGTGATTTTCCATCCTCTTTCATTTGTGACCCAACATCAGCTTTGTCTTTTCAAACTATAATTACTTATTGGATGGAGATCTTGGTGGAGAGCTGTATTGCAGCTGCCAGCTTTCTTTCCTGATCTTATAATTTTGAAACCCAACCAACAGGTAAACCATTTCCAGGAAAGCTCTAAAGCATAGAGCATATTTGCTTCTTGCCTAGAATTGCCTTGGTTTTAATACCCTCAAAGTTTGAGGAGCTATGGTTGTGTCAATGGAACAGATGACTTCAAATGTCCAACAGCTATCTTTAGTGTTGTTGAGGTTCTATGATTTCTGTATTCAAGAGAAAAATTCAGGCTACGTGCTTTTTGTGACCACCAGATTTGGAAACCATAGAAAGAGATATGGGAAATACCCAGAAATACCTGCAGGACTTTCCCTATAGGTGTTTTGCATCTCTATCATCTATATGTCCTGCTCTGAGCAGCAGGTTGAACTAGATGGTTTCTATAGGTCTGTCCCAGCCTATGTGGTTCCATATTTCCTCTCTTGGTGTGTTATATGGAGCGGTAATGTCATCGGTATTTAGGAGAGGTTGGTTCTTTCTAACCATTCTTCCTTATCTCAAAATCCATCTCCATGACAGCAAATCCTGGGAATTGCTTTCAACCAAAAATGATAGTGCAGTAGAACATGATCTCTTGGCCAACAAGTAGCAGATGCTACCAGCTGGAGAAGATCAGAATTCCCAAATGGGAAAAACAGTTATATAGCCCTGGCTGGGGCTTAGTTAAAGCAGAATGCTCCATTGCCCAGAGTTTCCATGATAAGTGCTGGAAAAGAGCCCAACCTGCAAAGTGCAGATCAGATTACAGTTTCACTATGGTTTTGCCATTAGAGGCAGAATAGGTAGGAATGTCTAAACTTGTGGCTGTTTGAAACTTTTCACTTTAAAGCCCTATTTTCATGTGCTTACAATGCTGTCAAAAATGAAGCAAAGCACCATGAAATGCAGGGTGTATGCCATAGGCTGGATTTCCCTGGATAGTTCAACCAAAACAGTTCTGAGAACAAGACTGAAGGGAGAAAAATATAGTTTTACCTATGGTGAATGATTATGGAAGCCTCCCTTTGGAAAGCTACAGTGTGCCTTTGACTTTGAACAGGCCCTCAAAATTTAGCAGGGAGCACCCTGCTAGATATCCCTGTTGCAGATGTGTCTTTCGGCACTGATGAAAGAATTTTGCCAGATTTGGTTGGGTTAAAATTGCAGAGCCTGTGTCCACTCAACAAAGACTTGTAATAGTTGTGCAGTTAAATTCTCTGCCCCACCCAGACTCCTTCCATACAAAGAGTGCTCCACTTTAGGCTCTGGAGATGCTGAGCACTGCCAGAGGTGTAGGCTAGGTGAGTCTAATGTCTCTCTCAGCTTTGTCCATTAGAGGGGAGGAAGGCCTCTGATGACCTTTGGAGTGATGCTGGGCACAGCCCTCTTGGAACAACTCAGGACAGGGGCCTCTCCTTTTGGTTTTGTTCCTCTGGGCAGGAGGCAGCAGGTATTTCCTCACCTTTGGCTGCACTGCTGAGATGACTACAAATATTGCTAATATGTCAAGTGTAAGAGGCTTTCCTATACCTTATTCCCTCTTCTGAAGGTAAAATTTATGCAGCAGAGTGAGGTTTTTTGCTTGTGTTATGTTTATGTCACTCTCTGTTGACATTAGCAAAGGTTGGCATCTGGAGCAGAGGATGGCGAGGCTTGCAATGGTCCTTAATGGACTTTCCCCTGCAGTCTCAGACTTAAGCAACTTCTGATAACAGACATCTGAGACAGCTCCAGGTTTTGCCCCAGGGCTTTAGAAAGTCGATTCCTGTTGACACAAATTCTGGAGCATTTTGGAAATAAAGCCTGAAATCTCTAAATTAATGTAGGAGAAGGTGTGGAGGTGAGCAGAGCACAAGTGTTGCCGTTAAACAGTAACAGATAATGCCAAGGAGGCAAAACGCAGGATTTTGTATCAGTTGGCTAGTGCTGCCCTGGAATTTCATTCTGGCCAAGGCCAGGATGTCTCTGCCTATGTGGCTCCAGCCATCTGGATGAGGGAGCCTCTGCTAACTAACCTACATTAGTGTGCCAGATACGCACAGCCTTTGGTGAGAGGTCGTGGGAATGGCAAGCTCACACAGGGTACATTGGCTTTTGGTTATATACCCTAAAATACCTCACTCTGTATTTTCTGATACTCAAAAAAAGTGTTGAGGGCACTTTCAATTCTTCCGTCAGTGAGTAATTTTTCACCGAATACAAAATTTCTTCAAGTACCTCCTTTGAAAATTTTTCTAACTGGAAAATTGAGTGTAATATGAAGATATCAAAGCATCTCAGTCTAATCTGGTTTGCTGTCCATAAGAACAGCTAAGAATTATTAGCTATTTCATTCATTTTGTTTCATCAGTAGGTCTCCTAGAAGTGATAAAGAAGGACCATATCATGTTCCTCTTTGGGAATACCAGAATAGTGGGAAAGAATGACAGAACTGGTTATTGGAAAAAGTGAGTTCACCTGTTTCTTGGAAATTATTCCCAGGGAAATACTAAAATCTTGCACAATCACACACATACATCTACAGATCTAGTGTGATATCTGAGAGCAAGGACCCGTCTTCTTTATGTAAGAGAGAGGAAAAAAATCAAGAATTAAGATCTAGAGAATGAAATTCAAGACCTTCACAGTGAACGTGTTCACGACTGTAGCTGCTGTTTAGTTGCATGCAGGTCTCTAGTTCTTTCTCCACCACTGATCTAGTGGATATCCCATACTACATCCAATATGCTTAGATTAATATAGACTTTGGCTGGGGAGTTACAATGTCCTAAGGAATTCCTCAAGGCAGATATGAGGGTGCCTTCCCTTGGATGTAAGACACAGTCAGGAAGCTGCTTGGAATTAGGCACCAGACTCATGTGAGTTGCACTGACATATGTCTTAGTTGCAGACTCCCTGCCAGTGATTCCAGCTCCCTTCCCTGCCCCTTTCTCCTAAAAGCAGGAGAGGTTCTCAATTCAGTGTCTTGGAGTAGTGTATCTATGGTTCAGGTTGACATCAAAGCATGGGTGAAGGCCAGAATGTCAGACTTACCCATTTTGGACATTTTCCTTTAAATGTTGTAGGTGACCCTGTCTACCACCCACCCTCTGAGTTCCATTTCAGCTTTCCCTAGCAACTGCTGCTCAGGGGACATGAGACACAGCTTGCACTTGGGAAATCCAGTCCCAGAACTGCGTCTCTTCTATCTAAACAGCACTCAGTGTGAGTGTCTGGTTCTCTCTGATTTAGTTCCTCTGTCTGTAAAAGGCATTTGTAGGCAGAAGCACTGCAGTGTCCATTGTAGGTATGGAATAATTGGTGAAACTCTACCTTGGTGTTGCCATGGTGTACCAAAATAGAGCATTTTATCTCTGCAACTGAGACCAACTGCACATTGCCTGTGATAGAGGAGGAAAGAATGAGGATGAGCTGTCTCCCCCCAGGTCTAGTATTTCAAGCTTGGATTTAAAGAGCAGCCAGAGGAAATTTGGCCTGGGGTTCCTACTGAATTTAGCCACTTTACTGATTTAGCCGCTTCTGATGAAAAAGTGAAGGGAAACCCCTGGTTTTGCTGCTTCCAAAAAAAATGCTTGCCAGAGCCCACTGTTCCATCAGGGACAAGCACTCCAAGATGTCACCAGGAGCTTCATGGCTTCAGCCAGCAGGCAATGCTCTTCACTGCTGTTTTTTTCCCTTCACCATGACTCCACCCTGCTGACCTTTAAGCAAAGTAATAGGCTGATGAGAACAGTTCCAAAGCGGAGCACTTTTCCGACTGCCTTACAACCCCTCTCTTTTCCTCTGTCTATCAGACCCAATAAGTGTAAGCCTCAAACACCAGTCCCACCGGCATCTGCCAGGATAGATTTCCAAGTTTTTTTATGGGCTTCATAAAGTTGGGATCAGGGGGATTTTTCCACAGGACTTGAGTAGAAAGAAAGACTTTCTCCACCTCTTTCTCTTTTTTTAACTTCATCTTTCATTCTTTCATTTGGGAAACGAGCTCATTCTGAGAATAAAAATAACCCCTTGATTTGTGTACTTCTTCCTTAAAACAGAACAAGACTTGTTGGTGGATCTAATAAAGCTTTTTTACTCTCTTTCTTTCTCTCGTGCACTGTTAGGCTGTAATTTTATCCAGATGCCTTTGCTACTAATAGCCTTCCACTTTGTGTTTTTGTATTTCACACACATACATCTGCCAGGCCATCTTTTCTTGACATATCTCACATCCTTTCACCTTCTCCTGAAGATCATTGGACTCTGTCAGTCTTCCTCCATTCTGTACTTCCTCGCTTTCATGGCTTGAAATTTCATCTTGATTATTGCAACATCTTCCTCCTTCTATTAGGTTAACGTATTTCTGAGGTGTCTAGTAGCCAGCACCTCAATGCTGTACAAGAAGACCAAAGGAAACGGTTAAAGGAGGAGCGAGCCAGCCCAAACAGATGGTCAAGCCAAACCCGGGGAGCTGGTAATGAGGCTGTCTCCACTACCCTCTCCCAGCCCCAGCTGAAGAAAAAGAGATCCATTCACAAAGCAGAGAAAAAAGCAGTAACAGATTAAAGGAATGAAAAGGATGGAAGTGCCAAAACATGTTGTTGCCCAAGGGCCTGTGGTGAGGGACATTGGTTACCCATCAACAGGAGGCGTTGCTAGGGATGTTGGCCACCAGCTGAGAAAGCCTTGTTCACAACCTGTTCCCAAGTGCCAGGTCTCTGGCACCGGGTCCATCCTTCCTCTTTGTATTTACACAGCGTTGCTGGCCTCTGTGGGGTCCTAATGCCGTGACTGAACTTCTTTGCCATGCTAATAACTCAGATAATCTGGAAACTAAGACAACTCCACTCTGGTCAAGCCCTTGTGTATGCCAAGCAGGATAAAGAGCTGGTCAGCAGGCCTGGAAGTTATGAGTATGAGATTTAAGAACGACATGTTCATTTTCCCTTTCTGCTTGTGTTGTCCCAGGAGAAGCCAACACATTCCTCTGCATCTGGTTCATCATCTGCAAAATAAGGATGCTATTATTGCCTTCATTTGCCTTATTTAGCCCATAGACATTCAGAGTGCGGCCTTTGCTGACAGTGGACCTAGTAAGAAAGAAGCAGTGTCATTCGTTAATGATGCTGTCAGCTTCTCTACCAATGTGTGCAGGAGCCTAGTCTAAGGATTTGGAAATGGTAATAGCAGTCACACCATGAAATGTGTGTTTCCTGGGAAATGGGAGAAGATGAGAGCACTCAAGTCCTCCCAGACCTGATTTCAAGATGCTGCCTCTAACGTCTTCTCTCATGTTACTCACAAGCACAAGAAGTTAAGGATAAGGTTCAGTTACCTCAAGTCAGATACCTTATTCTATTTGAGATCTCATGGGGTACCCTAAACACGTATAGGACTGGTGGATATGAGACAGAAGCTAAGGAAAGCGTTTGTCCTTCTGGAAAGGCCGTGGGACACCAATAGGAAATGGCAGCAGATGCATTTGCTTGGGCAACTAATTTCATCTTTAAAGACTGCTTCTCCAGAGGGCAAAGCAGACTTTGCTACCAGGTCTTGCTTGATCTGAATTTCTGCAGAGGACTTGGACTTGGTGAAGAGGGGAGGACCAGCCCAGCAGGGTCCATCCCAGGGCAATCTGTCCTTTTCAGTAGAAACTACATTCTGACTGGGGCAAAGCTGTTCCTTGTTCACCACTCCTTAACCTGCACGTGATCAGAGACCGACACCAAAGCTTTTGAGATTTAGAGTAAAGCTCAGTGAAACTAAACCCAGCCAAGGCCACAGAAGGCCACCGCAATATAACAGCTATTTTTCCATGTGCACACCTTGTCATACAGCAAGCAACAGGGATTGGGGAGGAACATTTCTACTCAGTCTGGCAAGAACAGGTACATCAGCTGCCCAGCACCTAATCTCATCCGAGCACTTGCACAGTAATTGACCCATGTTGTGATCATTCTGTGTACAAACGTGTCCTCTCTGCAGTGCTTGTCAGAAAAACCTGACCCAGCAGCAGCCATTAGCCCCTCCAGAGAGGCGAACTGATGTTTGTGTGTGGGTTTAGTTATTGTTAGTACTCCCTGGTTGAGGGCCCCAACTATTCCTCCCTCGAACACAGGGTTCTTTGCAGTTTTCTTCTCCAACTGACTAATCTGCCACCTTCTGCTCCTTGACGGTGTGTTTGGATTTTTTGGGGAAGGTGTCATGATGAGGTCATAACACTGTTGGAGTGCTGGGGCCAAAGCTTCAGCAAAGCAGAACCTGTGAAAGTTCAGGGAAATGTTCGCCCTGGGCACAGCAGACTGCCTGCACCATGAGGGTCCAGGGTGCTCTACCTTTATCTTAGCCATCTTTATGACCCAGCTGTTTTGAGTTACCCCTTCAGGTTCAAGGGAAACCTTCCAGTTGCCCTGGCTTGTTGGCTTTTCTTTTTTTTTTATTGAGAGGGTTTCAAGTCTTAATGAGCAACTTCGTCCCTTAAATTAAATCCTGTTCTTGTTTCGCTGCACTCCTGTGAGCTCAGGCTTCTAGACCATGCTTTAAGCTTTGGTGTTTGATTTGGCCCAGGTTGTATTTATCTGAAGCACCAATTAAGGGCTAGGTCTGCAGAGCCCTGGGTGGGCTGAGTGGCAGAGAAAGCCGCCACAGGATGGTAATGCGAGGCCGTGCCCACCATGCACTGGGCCGCCTACACCTCTCCTGGAGGTGGTGAGGATCATGGAGAGAAGATGAATCAGGTAGGCTCAGGAGGATGTGGTTGTGACTGCCAACAGCATCCCACCCCAAGTCCTGGTGTTGCGACAAGAGTTTGTATCCTAAGAAGTATCTGATTTAATGCAGCTACATTACATCAGTTCATGTACTGAAGGGGAAAAACATTAAAAATCAGCTTACACGCTGCCACTGTACTTGAGTTATCCTGGATTTCTCCCTGCCATGGTGCAGGGTAGACAACCCCTGCCTCCCTTCACATAGGGACCTCTCGTGAGGCGACTAGTCCTTATAAATAAGTAGGTTTCTGAAACGATGTCAATACATGCTGATACACAGTGATAAATTAGAGCTGATCTGTATTAACACACTTCCAAGCACAATGGAAGAAGCTGCCTGTTACTTGCCTGGGCTGTGGTGGCCATATCTTGTCCCATTTTCAGCCCAGTGTGAATCACAGAACTACTCTTCTCCAGTCCTTGCCCTGTGCTGAGAGAGGACACAGGAGGTGCAATGCACAAGGCTTTCACAAGGAATCATCACAAGATGCAGCACAAGAGAGAGGGGGTGAAACAGCATACTGGGCTCCTCTTTGCATTTGTGGGACGTATGCAGCTGGTCCTGTGGCAAGAATTGTGATGGAAATGAAAGCAGGACTGCTTTTCTCCTCTGCACTCAGGAGATACCTTTGCCATTCAGGGATCTCTGAAGGATCAAACAGCCCTTCCCTCCTTGTGGACAAGTGCCCAGTTCCCTGCTTTATTAAGAGGTATGTACCCACTGAAAGGGGTACTGACGGCCACATGTCGCAGGTCACAGATCAGAGCAGTGATGCTATGAAATGCAAGTTCCCCTCTCGTCTTCTCTCAGTCTCATTAAGCCCTGGAGTCACCAGTCAATTTTAGTGGGAAATGGGGATCTCAAGGAGAGCCACTGTGAGCCTGATTCTTCTGATTTTCCTTGGCCAGGTGGGAGAGGAGCCTTCACCCAAGATATACAGGTGGTCTGGGGACAGAGGGTGCTCTCTGTCCCTGATTCTGACCTTACCTGACTAGCAAGGTACTTGTCTCTCCTTTGTCTCAGCAGCTATAAAAAAAATTTTAACCTAGGTCTCAGCAGCACCGCATCCCCCACGTTCAGGAAAAAGTAATGTTTATTCCCTCCCACTCCCATCTCCCTCTCAAACCCGCTTTCTCTGCTGACACTAAAAAGCACACGCGTGCCAAGTGAAGCCACCCAAGACCTCCAGGTTAAATGCACCGTGGTGTCTCAGCCCATCCCTCCGCAGCTGCCTAGGACAAGCAGGAGCTCTTACCAATTTAAATGATAGAAGCAGGAGCATGGTGCACCCCAACTCTGGTGGCGAGGAGGTGGTGTGGGTGACAAGAAAACCAAATAAACCTGTGGTCCCTCCTGCTGTGGGGAGAGAGTGGGAGCAGCCTCCCCTGCCAAGGTCGAGGAGAGGCTGTGCATCAGGAGTGGAGGAAACACCAGCGGCAAAGCTCCCTGCGCAGGGCTGAGGTGTTAACTGCATGGCCTGCCATTTATGAAGGCAAGACGGCACTTACTAGTTTACACTGCAGCCTTGCAAGGGAACAGCTATTCCCAGTCAGAGAGAGGCTGGAGCTTAAATTTAGCAACATATTCAGTCTCTGCTAAATCGATGCATTCCTTAAAAGAGCTGGGCCATTCATGCAGCATATTTTCGGTTTACCACATGGCTTCTTGAAGTGATAGCCAATGAGTAATCTGAAAAGGTTCCCACTTCAATCATTTTTAATATTGCACTTTGGTCACTTTGACTTAAACGTGAGCCGTCCCAACCCCATTAAATCTGCCCGTCAACCCCTCTTGCTAAGTAAATGTCAACAACAACATAAAGCGCCTGGGATTCATTTTGCCATTGAATCATGCATGATTGGTGGCAGGTTTTCAATCGGAAAAGCACTGGCTTCCTTTCCCTCCCTCCTCACCCCCCTCTCTGCCTGACTCACTGTTCCAGTCCCTTGTGACCTTTTCTACGCTTGCCTTGTGAAACTGTCAAAGTGCCACCAAAAAGAAAACAGGCGTCCAACCCAAGGGGGATCCGTGATGAACCAGAGGGGTGTTGCTGTTAACAGAGATGTGCAAACCATCCTTAAGAGAGAAAGATGAACAACAACCCCAAAAAAAAGTATTGATTCAAATTTAATAGTTCTGTTCCCAAGGAAAGGGGGAAAAAAAAAAAAGGAAAAAAATGAAAAGAAAATTGAACCTAACTCCACAGGCACAGTGGAAAAGCTGGGAAGGATTTTTTTTTCTTGATTTATTCCTTATGTTTCTATTCCCTTGTTCCTTTTTGACCGACATATAAAAAAAAAAAAAGAGGGGTGGTGGAATAAAAAGGTCGTTTTCGGGACGGCAACTGTCAGTGATAGTGAAGTAAACGGCCCTACTGAGATGATCCACACGTACGTCTCCAGTTTCCAGCAACAGATTCTTGATCTTGTAAATCATTCATGCTGCTCCTTCTTCCCTCCTGTCCCTTCAAAATCCATCATGGAAAAACAGCATCTGCACCATTCCTTGGGAGTGCTTGGGATAAAGCTAGATGATTCTATTTAACACCATGTCTTTGGTGAGAACTTGCTCCAAAGTGGAGTTAAACAAGCCATCTGGAGAGCTGGGCAAGGGCAGGTGAGAGGAGCTGTGTAAAAGTGTACGCTGAGGTGAGGTGGGAAGCAATGCTCTTGCTGTAGGAGATAAGGCGCGGAGAGGAACGCCATGCCAAGTGTTGGGAATGGAGGATGCTTGCAGGGAGGCTCTGGAGGAAGAGAGGACCAGTGCATCCTTAGCAAACAATAGCAGCAGGAGAGGGCTGTGGAAGGATACACACAAGAATGAGCAGGAGACTCCTGGGAGAGTGGAAATAGGGCTACAGGCACCTCTGCTGGCTGCCAGACACCTCTGAGTGGCGAGTCCTTGCTGATGGCACAGTGTTGGAGTGACCCTTGCTTGACAATTTCAGGGTCATGCCAAGAATTTGAAGTGGTCATCAGAAACCTATTGAGCAAGTCAAGGACTGAACCAATGCTAAAGAGATCACACCAACTCCCTATGTACGAAGTTCTCCTTTAAAACCAGTTCAGCCTAAAAGCCCGAGTTTTGCCTACCCTCAAAGCAAGGTCTGAAGAGAATATCTATGTGCACCCCATTCTTCACATCATTCCCTGCACCCCTTGCCATGGCAATGTGATTTTTCTCTAAAGGGATGTGACTATCGACCCAGGTTAGGGCACCCTCTTTTCCCCAGACCAAGGGAGTCTGGGCACACAGTGTTACCTGCATCTGACTCTTTCCTGCAGCTACCCAGTGTTCCCCACAGCGACTTTCCTGCTCACCAGCAGTAGCTGCTGTGGTTATACACATTGCGTTGCATGAGTTGCTATGAGCAAAAGCACTGAGACAGACTTCAAACAATATCCATTGTGGATTAAGCTTAGAATCCTAAAAATAAGGAGATTGTGCCCTCATATGGTCAAATGAGTGATGTTTTCTTTCTGAAATAGATGGAGGTTTCCAGGTCAAGAGTGTTGTTTACACTCATCTGTTGATTGCCCTTAGCAGTGGCTGTTAACTTTCCCCAAGTTTATTTTCTCTCCTTCACCCCAGGACTTAACCCTCCTTTGGCTGGTTTAAAAAGTTGCAAGGAGGCAACTGAAGATAAATAAATAATGAAACAAATATGAAGTGAAAAGGATAGGAAGGTTGTACGTAATTAGACCCCAGGTAGCAAGTGCCGTTTTCTGTGTCCACCAAATGAGGTCTGGCCAGGTCACTACTAGGATAGGAGAGCACAAGGGAAAACACTTATGAGGGGCTTCGGTGGCTTATTGATCTAAACGCTGACTTCATACCATGGCTCACCTCCTTCCTTCCTCCATCAGCCTTCATACAGTTTTAGAGGCAGCAAAGTAGCTTCTCTTAGCAGATATATACAGAGAACTAGGGAGGTCTACTGTGCCCTGGTTATTGATGGCCTTTCTATAAAATAAAGAGGTTTAATTGCTTGTGCCAAATCAATCCAATCTGCCCTTTCAATATCTGCCCTTAACTAGTGCATGGTATTTCCCTTTGGCCACAGAACAGCTGTTGGCTTAGTCCCCAGGGGTGGCTTTTTCATTGCTAGAGAGAATTATTTGTCTCTGTAAATCTGTGATTGGGACTTGGGGGAAGAGAAATCATTTAAAAATAATAATAAAAAAAAACCAAACAAAAAAACCCACAAGAGAAGATATTATAATTGGGGAATGAAGTGAAGTTTCCTACTATATACTTGGGAACCGTGAAAACAGCTCCCCTGTTGCTGTCCAGCCACAGACCTTTGATTGCCAAAGGGAAGTAGGTCTGGAGGGAAGAATGTAAATCTCACTGCCCTTCCAGCCCTCCAGTCACTTTGTCATCATAACACAAGCACACGACCATATTTTTCACACTTCTTACTTGGTGTATGGCTCAATGAATGAAGTGGCTGATCCACCCAATTACCAATCCAGCCATCCATCTTTACTGTTTCTTCTCCAAAATTTGTAGTCCTGTTTTATTCCAGTGTGGACTTTTGGTCCTGTATATAAATTTTGGTGCACGGAAAGGGTGTTTAACTATCTCTTTTATATCCCATAGAAGTTGCTAGTGGACCCATGGGAGTGCATGGACCACAAGTTAAAAGTCACAGATTTAACATACTTACCCATAGAATTTTCCAAAACTGCAGTGGCAGTAAAAATGTTCCATGGAACTTGGTGGATGAAAGTTAATTTATACCAGCCAAAACAGTTTTCCAAGGTCCTTCCAGTCTGTAGAAGATTGGGTCAGTCTCTGTCATGTTTCCTTATGACAGGATTGACATTAAGAAGCCTTCCTTGTGAGTCAAGCAGTATGTGGGGGAAGAAGAAATTTATTTGGATCAACAAAATTTACAGATGAATTTAAATGAAAACACGCTAATATGGCTCTGACAATGTCTTTAATAAATGCAGTGCAAGCTCCCAATGTTCTAAAGAGCTTTCTTGGCAAGGTGAGGTCACCATTAAAGCTGGAACAGAAGGATTTTGTGAATGGGAATTGTACCGCTGCCCTGATCCCCTTTGGCACGAGCCTCCCAGAGGCAGAAGGGAGAGAGACAGAGAGGGGGAGACCTTCAGGAATGATCTGGGGAATAATAACAATTGCACCACGAGACCTGCGTCAGTAGAGATGTCAGGTTCCTTTCCAGCATGTTTAGCAGACCAGAGTTCAAGTGGATGGCAGATGGTGTCTGGGAAGTAGGGGGCTGAGAAAGATGGGCCCCAGTCACCTGGGGTGGGCTCAAGGCTGTGCTGTAGGCTAGTGGAAGTGCAGGAATCCTGCTGCAGAGAGCATGATATTCTGTCATAGGAATGTGGGATTGGCAGGGATCTTAGTGGGCCACCTCATCCATCTCCCTGCTTTGATGCCCATTCAGGTGTAGCTCAGGCATTCCCGACAGATGTCTGTCTAGTATATGCATAAAAGTCCCCAGTAAAATCTCTTTAGGCAATCTAACCCAGTGTTTCACTGTCCTTACCACTACGTGGTTCTCTTTTTTTTTTTTTTTTACTATCAAACTTAAACCAGCCCTTCTGTGATTTAAAGCCATGACTTCTTAATCTACCCCCAGCCAACATGGAAAATAGATTGTTTCTCTCTTTGCAGCTGACTTTTGTGTGTTTGAATACCATTGTCATGTCTTTCCTCAGTCCTCCAAGCTCTCAACAGCTGTAGTCTGTAACCTTGGTCCCAGTTGTGTTTCCTCCTACATTGTATTGTATGTAATTGTACTCTTTATATATAAATAGGATAATAGGATAGGATAGGATAGGATAGGATAGGATAGGATAGGATAGGATAGGATAGGATAGGATAGGATAGGATAGGATAGGATAGGATAGGATAGGATAGGATAGGATAGGATAGGATAGGATAGGATAGGATAGGAACTTCAGTTGAAAGGGACCTATAAGAATCATCTAGTACAACTGCCTGACAAATTCAGGGCTGACCAGAACTTAAAGCATGTTATTAAGGGCATTGTCCAACTGCCTCTTATGCATACATAATTAATCATGGGATTTTTGTTAGTTATGCACAACATGGTTCTCAAAATCCTTACCAATGCAATAGGATTCTGTTCCAGACTTGGAGATCCTGGTCACGAGGGCATCAATAATAACTAGTAACAAAAAAAAATGTTTAAATATAATCCTCAAAATGATATTACTGCAAATCCAGTAACTACTTTTCTGATGGTTTATACTGTTCAACCTAACTTTGGTTACTGGTTGCTTTTCTGTGCAGTTAAGAGGTTATGTCTTGTGCCTGTCCCTTCAGTCTGAAAGTCTGGTTTGGAGATAGCAAGATGTCACAAGAAGTCAGCTGTGGCAAATAGATTTAAAGTTTTCTGGGCCCATTCTAAAAAGGCACTTAGGATACCCTTTCCCTCGCTGTCTTCAGCCATTGGCAAGTCAGGGATCTAATTTACAATTCTGCTCCAGGTTCTTTTTCTCTGGTGGTGGCTCCAGAGAACGCTTAATCCACATGATTTTATACACCAGTTTTAGTGTGTAACAAATCACCATGCGAAAATGCTGATCTTTCTGAATAACTGAAAAGGAAAGCTAAATGGTTGGTTTACCCTAGCTACCCAACTTTTAGAGAGGAAACAAGCCCCAGGTGTTTCTGAAATGAGGGCTTGAAGTACGACAGAGTTTAATTAGGTAGAGGGATTAACAAAGAGAGAAGGAAGGAAGAAGATGAAAGAGGGTGGACGCAAGGGAGAGTGAAGGAAAGAGAAGCATATTCTCCCACAGAATTCACAAGAATCTCCTTTGCAGAGCATCCCATTACCAAGGTCATTGGCTTTTCCTTGCAGAGAGAGCTAGAACAAAAAGCTGTAGACAAGAGTGAAAGGAATGGGGGGGACAGGACAACACACACAACTAAATCTCACTTTAAGCCTTCTGTGATAATGGCATCCACATGTGCTTCAAAGCCAGGGTCTGTAACTGTGAGAAGTTCCTATCTAGATACAGAAGACCAATTTAGCTGAAAGAGTTGGTCTGTAAAAAAGGAGAGCCAAAACCCATATTCAGTACTACCAGGGATCACGGAGTCCAGAGAGTTCCTAAATTGGTTTCTGAAGTGCTTTGCCTCCATCTATAGTAGAGGAGCAGTCAGTGTAGGACCCTAAGTGACAAAAGACAAAGCTTTTTCAAGTCCCCAGCAAAGTTAGTGCATTGATTTGGTAGAGTTTATTTAGAGAGGCCCAGTGGGGCAAGCAGGCTGAAACACAGATGTTCTTCCAAAGCTGCCTTGAATTGTAGTCAGCATCTGGGGAAAGCGTAAAATGACAGAAATCAGTGGGATGCTGCACTATCCAGATCAAAACCACATGAAAGCAGGAGACTATTTTTCAAAGAGGGAAATTCCAGAAGGGAAATGGAGTATCTGTAGCTGACATCACTCCCCATCAGGCTAAATTGGATGGGTGGGAGAAGATATCAGCACTGACTTTAGCATCCCTGCTCCCTGATACACAAGCAACCAAATCAGCAGTTCGTAGCCCTCAAAGAGGAACCAGTTGTCTGATCCCATTGCACAGAGGAGATCGATGATAGCATGTAACAGTGCTTGGGGAAGCACAGTAGCTCTGCCAGCCGAGCACAGCCTAAGGGAGCCATCTACCAACCCTTTCAGCTCCTCCAGAATCCTCCCACAGACTTCTGCTACCACAAAATCTGGGAAGGCTTGAGTTCATTTTCTTTTTAATATTTTTTCTCCCCCCCAACATTCAGAATTTTCCGGGGCACAACTTTGTCACACATTTTTTCCAGCATCTGTTTCTCAGAGCTCTCTGAAAGTGAGGCAGAGGTCGTTTCTGACCGGGTACCACGCTTCCTCAGGTACAGAGGGACAGCTTGCCTCCTGGACATTTCATTTGCAGGGACTTGGGGAAGAGACAAGGGGGCTGCAACAGATTTGTTGTATTGCAGACAGAGAGACCTGGAGAATTTGGGAGCAGGCTAAGTGTGGTTTTCTCTCCTCTTCTTGGCTTCCCATTGCATCACTGGACTGATAATGCAGGTAACATAAACATTTGCAAAGACACGGCAAACCAAAGCAGTCACCTGAAGGGGTAGATGCAGCCTTCAGCTTAGGTCCAGATCACCTGTCTTGACATCTAACAGAGGCATAGGTAACATAAAAGTCCAATAAAACATAAAAGACAATTCAGATCGCTTGCTACAAGGATGACCTGGTTATGAAGGTGTGTATTTTTACTTGTTGCAGTAATTTAGGACTGAAAAAATCTGTAGGCACTAATATGCAAGATTTGAACTGAAGAAACAGCTGGAACCACAGTCACAGACACAGAAACTGGGTGTAGGTCCTTCGGTTTGCTGTCTGGAGGCAACATCTGCTCTCCAGGGGAGCTGAGGAAAGCTCTGATTCGGTGCCAATGTTAGGATTTTGAGGTCTCAAAGGGCAGTTTAGGAGCCCATAGAAGGTCACTTGCATTTGACCATCTGTCTTTCTCTACCTTCTTATAAAGTGGAGACACGAGCGTTTCTTTTCTTCTCCCTAGGCCTGTCTAGACTGTGAGTGCTTTGGGTGGGGATTATCTCATATGCGCAGCACCCGGCACAGCAGAGTCCCGGAGCCTGCAGCTTCCAGGCTATTCAGAAATAGCTTCATGCTGGGTTCCCTTGCAAAACCAATCTTGGACCAGGCTGATCAGCATTAGGTTCATGCAAGACTCAGAGCCAGCTCTGATCCTGTGGTGAAAGGCACTCAGTCTGCCATGATTCTTAACCCAAACCGAGCATATCTTTGGCAGTTGTGGGTCTGAATGTTTGCACTGTTCAACCCTGACTCATCCCATGGAACAAGAGGAGCAGCAGGAGGAGAACCCACAAGCCCTGATGATGGAATAAAGTTTCAAGTTAAAAGGAAAAAAGGCTTGTGGAAATCCCTAAGAACCAAACCACACTATCTTCAGCCTCCTATTTTTGAAATTGTGTCAAGTCTGGATGGAAGAGAGAGACACACCATTGTTGACACCCAAAGAGATGTCAGGTTTTATTTAGACTGATTTTAATATACTCCTGATCCAAGCCTTCTAGTGCCTTATATTTCACTTAGATATAATATAAATTGGTTTGTCTCTTTGTGGTGTGGTGAAACAAATCATTTTAAGGGTTATGGGACAAAACAGAATGACCACTTTGAGAGCATTAATACTCCTAGTAAAGGACTTATCAATATATTTATGATGGAGAAAAAGGCCAAGTAGAGATAGATAACTTGTGTGAGTCATAAAGCTCCATAACAGAAAGAGGGGTTTTGCACTGAAGTTGAAATATTAACCCCAGCAAAAAAACTCTGTGCACACTCTGTTGTGTTTTGGGTTTGATTTTTAAAGCAATGTTCAGTCAGTCCTTAAGGGTCATAACACCCTTTTCTATACTCTCAAGTGTGGACCAACCACAAGCATGGTCTACTGGGAGCTCCTGCTTAACAGTATCCAATGACCAACCAAATCTTGGCTATACTTAGGAAATCTCAAATTGAAAAACAAACCAAAATAAAACAGCCCTGGTTTATATAGACAGTAGACAATGCATGGGAATAGAGTGTGATACCAGGGACACTTGATGTCTGCAGTGAGATGGGGTCCACTGCAGCTTACCTCTGATTTACAGCTAGCACCTCCTGACCTGTGTCTTTGCATCATGTTGCTCATCATCACAGGTTATGGAATTGGCTCTCAAGTCATATATTAGCTTCTCCGTCTTCTAGGTGTTCACAGTGAATTGGCATTCATATTGCGTGACAGTCTAGAAGTCAAGCAGTATTATGTCATACTTCTACGCATCAAGGCTCCTTCTATAGCAGATTTGCAGAAAGAAAACTCCAGAGTCTTTATGCATTAAAGACGAACATATGTGGGAAGAATATTTTTTTTAAAAAAAAAAAAGGAGAAAGGTATACATTCCCAGATAATTGCACAGAACAGTACTGGAAGGAACATGAAGATCTGCAACATCCCTCTTCTGCAAAGATTCTAAGTGTCTAAGCCATCTCTGACAAATGATCAATGAAATTTATCTTAAAAACTTTGACTTTGGGAGATTCCATAGCCTCCTTCAGACACTGGGAACTCCAAAACCCCCAATATTTTATCTCCTAGTGACTCATCTAGGTCTTCCTTTCTGTAATGTAACCCTAGCTTCTTGCCCTGGTCATCATGGATAGGGAAAAGGGGGAGAAGTTATGATCCCATTGCAATAGAAAAGTTAGTTTTTCCATCAGAAATTGGTGTGACAGTATTTTCTGTCATGGAGTTACACCAGTTTGGAATCTAAAGAGAAAGTCTTAGAAAACTTCATTCCACCAAGAAATTCTAGAGTTGAATTTAGCCCATATATAACCCGTCCTCAGCTCTAGCTGAACTTGTGGTAGGCTGTTCTGTCCCTGGAGCCCTTTAGCCAGCATTCTTTTGTGTTTGTTTAATTGACTCATCCTCAGGGAACAAAAGTTCAAATTACAAGTACAAAGGGTTTTGTGAGCAGGAACCAGCTCTGAAAAGCCCACAGAATTAAAATGTGAGTTGCTTGCAAAATGTCAGGCTCTGTGAGGTTCACCCACTTCTAACAGAGTCGTATTCCTCTTGCTACGCTCCTGAGTGGAGATTCTGGAAGCCTGGCATATCTCCTGGGTAACAGTCTTCTCAGTGTCAGATGGATGTCTGCCTGGGTTTTTCAGTTTTCCCTGTCTGTGGGTATTCAGGGGCATATCACCCTCTGGCTCATCTTTGGTTGTAGTCCTGACTCTATGTCCCTTCCCGTATTTACAGAAAAAAGGAGTAAAACTGTTGTGGAGTCAGTCCAGACTTCCAAGGGAAAATGCCACTTCACAGATCATCTGGTTCAGACACTGTGAGCCTGCAGATGGTGTGTCTCCAGAATGGACAGAAAATGGAACAGAATTACAGACCACTTCTGGAGGCAATCAAGGTCTTTCCCTAATGGGTTTAAACCAGAATTTTTTGGTCCATGCACACCTTCAAACCAGGCACCTGCCATACCACTAAGGACCACTGAAGTCTTTCACGATCCTGGTAACAGCTGCTGAGAAGCTGTTCATTTGCAGGGCATCACACATTTAAGAGGATGATGGAAGTGCTCTTGCTTTTGCTCTTGTTGGGGCCCCACAGCTTGCTCTTACCACAAGCACCAAAAGCTTGTGCTTGCCCAGTCACTGCTGCAGTTAGCAGCTTCAGCGAAGAGGCAAGGTAGCAAATGGGCTAACTGAATTGTCTGGCTGTAACTGTGTTGTCTTAGGCATATGCTCCAAGGAGTAAGCAAACCAAGCACCAAGGAGCAACCTGAGCCAACGCTGCTAAGAACAAATCTCTTCTAGAGCTGGCTTGATGCACCCAGCCTGAGCCACACCCGAACCAGACCCTTACTCAGAGCACATCCATATTGTTGGCACAGACTGAGACACTGGGATGAGTCTTAACCCTTGGATAGTGCCTGTGTTTCATCTCAGAAGAACCTGAAGAAGAGCTGAGCAGATATGAATGCATTGCTGACATTTAGGGAGATGCAACCTATGCACAACACTTGAGACGGGCTAGACTGACAGAGTAGGTATTCTCTTTCTTTCCTAAGCCAAATAGGAATACCCTTAGAGACAGTGGAAGAAAGAAATTTGCGTCATGGCAATCTGTACTGCCTGTGCCCTAGAAGGCAGTCAGACATCTCCATGTCCTCAGACACCTTCCAAGACACCAAAGTTAATGCTAATAAATAATAATATTGATAATAATAATAATAATGATGCAATAAAGGGAGGCATCTCAGTCCAAATGCAAAAGAGAATGTTACCATGTGCTATCTTACTGGTTGGCATTATCAGTGAATGATTTGACTTGACAGGTCACCCTCTAATGACCTGCTCTCCCATGGCTCTCCAAAAACCATATGTTAAGCGGGAACAGCTTCTGGGCCAGTGCTCATTTAGCTTAAGAAATCTCCCTCGCTTGATTCCTTGCGGTGAAACGGAGTTAAATTGGGACCCATGCTGGGGAGCTGCCTAATCAGATCTCTAATAAGGAAGAACTGATCTTGAACCATGTTCCCATTGTGCTGGTACTGCTGTGGCACTGAGAGAGGTAAAATACCCTTTCGCTACCTCCACACCTTTCTCTGAGACCTCATGGTAGGAGGTCTTCTGGTTTAAGGGGGTTCCTGGCATGGTCACAAATGCTGGCAGAGATGCACATTGTGAAGCCACCCTTGAGTAACATGCTAAGGACCCCTGAGGGGACACTTGCTCCTTGGTGACTCTCTTTGACATCAGTTAAGAAGGAGGAAATGATAGATTATTAACTGTGGAATTCCACAAACCGGAGGTCAGTTGTGGTTCAGGCCTTGGCAGGCTCTGGATATCATAGGACCAGCTTTCTCGCTTGCTTGCTCACTTCTGATATAAGTGTTTATATTGAAATAAATTATGATGGTTGAACCTTGACCCTTCATTATCCAATGTCTGAATCAGGACCTGGGGGGAAAAATCTTCAGGACAGTAAAGTCTCTGAAGTCTCGTACCATCCTCAGCTGAAATTATCAAGAAGGGAAACATTTAAAGGAGGCTAAATTTGTGATATGGTGGTTAACCATGTTGAATATCTAAAATCTCTTCAGACAGTGTCTGAGCTACAGGGAGTATTCAGGGAAAGCATCATTAAATGCTTGCCCTGCTTTTATATTCATTCTTAGGCATCTGCTGTGGGCCACCGATGGCGAGAAGACATTAAGTGAGACGGACCATGGGTCTGACCAGTCTGGTGTTGTTCTTATGACCACTGAAGAATGGAATGACATTTCCAAATAAGCTTTCAAACAACCATTGGGAACTAGACTGTAATTACCTCCACTAGCTGTTGTTCCCTTGTGCTGGATGTGCTCCACTGGTCAGAACAAATGCTGGCTGGCTGGCACCCCAAAAATCCTCCACAGACCTTCTGATCCCTAGGCTGATGTGTGAAGTGATATGATTAGCAAACATGTAGATTAGATCATGCTTTGATATCTTTTACACATACAGAAAAAAAAATTCTCACAATGAGAAAAGAAGAGAGAGAGATCAAGGGAAAATAAGGCAAGAAAAGGCATTTCATGCAAAAGTCCAATAATAGGAATGTTCCCAACAGCTCATTTGCAGGGCTTTGGTCATGCTGATCCCGTCTTTCTCTCTTCAGACTGCTCCATAGCCTTAGAGAATTTATTGGAAAGTATTGTTTCCTGAAATTTCTTTCCTGGTATTTACCCTAAATTAGCTATTTTCTTAATTGTCTCCCATTATGTTTTCCCCTTTATCTCAGTCCTGATCCACTTCTTTGCTGCTGCCAACCCTTGCAATAGTACCGTAAGTCTTGCAATATTTAGTGTTTTACTGTAATCCCTAGCATCTGGAAGCAAGTGGTTGTGCAAGGATTCCAGCTTTCATTAAAGAAGTCTTCAGCACTTGGAGTCGCTTAGAAAAGCTTGCAAATATGACCTGAGTGTACTGTGAAGACAAAAAAAAATAAATATGAAGACAAATAAAATCACCAAAAAAAAGCCAAACTACAAGGAAACGTCTGTACAGGAGTGAAAATAAAGAAATAAAGATTATATTAATTTCAAGATAAAGATCAATTCAGAAATCTGAGCAGTTTGGATTGATGATATTGGTGTTTGAAACCAAGCCCATAGGATATGGATATATTTCAGTACCCAACAGTGGCGTACACAAGGAGAAACCAAACTGTTTTCCACATTCAGTGAGGACAGAAGGAAAAGGCACCAGTGTCAATTGCATTAGACAGATGAGATACAAGGGAAAATATGCTGCAACCATAAGAAAGGTTAAAAAATTGGGATGCTGGACTCCCCTTCTCAGGAGATACTTAAGGGTTGGTAGATACACATCTATCAGATATAGATTTGGGAGAACCTTGGGTGGAGCAAGCTAGGAGCTGAGGAACGATGGGAGAGAAATGGCTGCATGAGTTCTGAAGGCCACTGCCATCCCTCTGCACTGGGATTTTCCAGTCTTCTCTTATCCAACTGCTTCTTACATAGTTCTCTAACATTACCCTCACTGTGATGAACAGCTGGGGATGGGGAGGTGAGGCGGTGTGGTTGGAGTGATGTCCTTAACTTCCAGACTCCTCATAAGGACAAAGTCATGCAGCTCACTACTAATGATGACAATGATCCCATAGCTTTTGGAAACCTGACAACAGAAAACAGATTCAATAGGGAAAGCAGCAGCTTCATGCAGTTTCAGGGCAGGGGCTCAAGACAGCATGTAGGTTTATAAAGGCCTGAAAGACTGAACGGGGTCCTGTCTTATTCTGAGAGCATCCAGAAGAAGGTCTGCAGTAGGGAAGTAGGTAGGTGCCTACAGTCCATGTTTAGAAAGAGTCACTGCTGGTGTTTACCTGTTTCTGCTATAACTAGGAACTGGGATGTGGGATAGGGAAGGTCTGTCCCAGGCCAGTGAATCTACCCTGGTTTTGGTTTTGTTGTTTTTTTGCAGGACCCTGCAGCATACAAGTCATTTATAAATAACATCAATTGTTTGCCCTTCACTCTGCCCCAACACAGAGGCTTTCCAGGATCTCACATCACTAGCACTTTAACCGTCTGATTTCCAGCCTGACTTCTATCTGTGGCCAGTTTCCCATCCCTTTGTTCCAGTGCCAATACTGGCCTTTAGCTTTCATAGCTGTCTCCCCACTTTGGTGTATTACTCCCAGATGTATTTCTAGTCACCAGTTACATCACTTCTTAGCCTTTATTTGCTAAGCTAACCAGGCCAAGCATCTCTAGGTCCCTCTCATCACACCAGCTCTCTGCTCACTGACCACCTTAGCAACTTTTTTCTGCACCAGCTTGAGTAACTGTCTCATCAGCATTAGTTACCTTGCTGCAGACTTCAGGAATGAAACTATGATCACAACCTTTTCCTTTGAATCGGGCTATATCTTTCCTCTGACTACAATATGAGCAGCTGAGTACCCATCACACCTCCAGAAAGGCACTGTAGAAGTCTTAAACAACAACAAAGGCCATAAATCGAGCATGCAAAGCCTATCACCTTGACAGTGACTTTCATTTAAACATTCAGATGCTGCAATCATAAGAGATGAGTTATGTGGTAAGAGACTTGCATATTGGAATTAATCGGGGCCCACTTAAGAGATGACACAACTCACCTGACTGTATCCATCCAAAATTAAGTCATATTATATAAGCCAGTCATCTGCTGCCCTGAAAAGCCACTGGAAAGAGTCTGGCATCTCCAGAGAGTGGGTCAACAAGCTGATTTTCAATAGTATTTTAGAATAGGAGGACTCACACCCTAAAGAGTCAATCTCCTCTTGCTGGCTTTCACAGGAGCCTGGATGACCAGGTGCTACAAGGCACCTGATTCTCCTGGAAGCTACCAAGACTTGAGGTAAATTCTGGCTTAAATCATGATGGAGAGTTGGAGCCCCAAACTGTCATTAAACATACCTGAACTGATCACTCTTTAGTAAAACTCTGCTGAAACCTGGCAGCAAAAGCCAGCTGCAGAGGTTACAGGGGTTCATACTGGTTCTGTATGGGAGCAGCATCTTGGAAGCTCACAAACGGTTTCATTTATTTCTGAGTCTGTTTTATAAGATTGACACGAGACCAAGTAAAATGGGCAATTAAGTAAAAGAGTTTAACAGTATGTACTGCACGTACTGACTTAGCTTGTGTTCTGCTCAGTAAATATGGGTCCTGGACTACATCTAAGACTCCTCAGGGACACTGCAGTCAACAATAATGAATGAATACATATAAAGAACATGGACAAAGTTCTCCTGTATCTTGCAGTCTCTAGCTTCTGATTGACACAGTAGGCATTTTGTTATTAATTTATATCCTCTGCTTTCCCATAAAAGACAATGGCCACAGAGAAAACTCAACAACAATGATGACAGCCCCATAAAATTCTGAGAGAAGATGGGATTGTGCTGTTCTGCTTGCAGGGATTAGAGGGTAAGGGAATTCTCTGGCATCGAATTCATGCCAAGTAGTTCAGGACCTTTTTATCCACCTCATTGGATTATCCACAGGAAGTCTTCTGACTCATTAACTCCATTGAGGAGGTCAAATAGGATTTTCAGCAACCTTAACCTCCCCTCAGCAAGTGGTTATGGGCTGCAGAGATCGCCTTGATTTCTGTTGCAGTACAACGATCTCTGAAAAGACATTGTGGAAAACTTCCTATTTTTACTTTATTTCATGAATGGTTAGCAAAAAAATGGTCTCTGAGTATGAGGACACAGAAGTCTGTGGATTATCATCCTTTTTTCAGGGATACTTTTGGACTCTGATCACTTTCTGGCTTTGAGCTCTGGTGCACATTTGTCTAGCACAGGGACTGTCAGGAGCATGGTAAACATGACTAAGATGTGGTCATAAGTTTGTAAAGAAGGGTGGGAGAGGTCAGGTTAAGAGAAGCACCTCAAAGAGTAAGAGATCTGCTTAAATCTGAGTAGGTCTAATTAATTTCCTTTATGTAATGAAAATTACTTATTTTGAAGGTGAAAGCTTCTGATCTACACCTAGGGGAACAGGGCAGTACTCCTGTTGACTGCTGTTGGGCTAAGCCCATAAACTATGAAAAAATAGAGATGGACACCCTTGAGAATTGGGCTACAGCTGAGAAATCGGTCTGCTGAGGTGGGCATGTCTTTGAAAGGCTGAGCTTTGTGGAACCTAAGGACTTGGATGAGACTGCAGCAGGATCTACACAGGGAGAAGAGGGCACTGGGAAAGGAGCTGCCAGACTGTGGACCAGCAAGGAAAAGCCATTAACCCAAGGGCTGCACACACATCTTGGCTGCCACGCTGACCGGCTACAGCAGCTTTCTGCGGGGTGACTTGTGTTTCTGGACCTCCTGTCTAGGGTGGGTTCAGACCTGTGTCTGGGCCAAGCTTCAGATGAGCTTCCTATAGAATACAGTTGTACATAAAGGGTTTTTACACGAGCTCTGACTGTCCCGCTGTGGGCAGTCCCTGCCCTGTGCTGTGCCCTGAGACATGACCAAGCATTGACTGGGAGATGCTGGCTGAAGCCCAGGACAGGCAGCAGACAAAACTTGCACAGCATGGCCATTACATCAGCCAGCACCCAGGCCCTATTCTGTTTATGAGTGTAGCTGCAGCCCATGGAGGGGGGGGGGGGGGGGGGGGGGAGAAAGACACGCATCCTCTCCCCGACACGTTTCTAAACAGCTAAACGAACCGAGCGTGAGCGTTCTGACTCAGTAACATCTTAAGCAGCTGTGGTGGTGTGTTACTTATTTCTGCAGTCTGGTTTGCGTTTGCACCTTGGGAATTAGTGCCTATTTGCTGGTTCAGATCAGACTGGAGGGCTTGAGGTCTGCTGTCACTTAATCAGATGTTTTGGTATCAGATTCCTGCTAACCTTAAAAAAACATGGGAACTGGGTATGGATTTTATGGTACTCCTGTGCCATGGGAATCACCTTTTTAGTGCTGTACTGCAACTTACATGACAGTTTTCAGAATGCCGATGACCCTAAAAGATGTGCGTTTAAGGCAGGCCAGGAATTGCTTCAGCTCCGCTTTCAGCTAAGTCTTTTATGAACTGTGTTTAGTAGTGGCTTCCATATAGAAGTTCATGAAGTGAGTCTCTGCTTACCAAAGGAGAAAAAAAGTTTCCTGATACCTATGGGATATAAGCACAGAAGCAGCACAGAAAAATCTGGTGCTTTATTTTAGGAAAGAGATTACCCTGGTACAGAAAAGCCGATCCAGTTGTGCTGATGTTTTAAAAGAGAAGTGAGAAAGCACTTGAGCATGCTAAAAACACTATGAAGGCAATTTAGTTGGAAAAAACCCAACCCTTCAAAGGCAGAGATACAGACAGCTCGTGTTCTGCATACCAAAAGGAAGGTGGGGATCGATGTCACACAAGGAACGTCATGTGAGGAAGACAAAGGCATGAAAATACTCTGTAACCTGGAAGGAAAAGGTAGGAGAAGGAAAACAGCTGAGGGCAGCTGAGCTGGGAAAACTCATGAGAAGTGGGAGCAGTTTGCTGTGGGAGCATTTTTCTGCAGGACAGGGATGGCGTCTCTCTCTTGACACCATCCCTGTCCTACTCATTGAATCTGGGTATCTTCTTGCAGGGGATTTTAGCTGTTCACTAGTTGAAAAAACTGACGCAGGGGTATTGGGGTGAAACTCAGATTTTCTGAAAATAAGTGATCAAATCCAAGTCATCAAATTAATTTTTTAAACTTATTTCTAATGCTTTTAGTCTCTATGTAGCACTGGGAAGGTACCAGCTGCTGTGTTGCAGAGGTGCTTGAACCTCGTGCAAAAATTAGCAAAGCCCAAAGGAGTCAGACATGAGCCTGTCTCCTTCTCCTGGGGGAAGAGGTACTGGGTGCAGGAAAACTTGTCTTTATTGCACTTACTGATGGCCTATTGATCACCACCCCTCTCCTCTCCTTGAGGGATTTATTCATCTTTCCCTAGAGGGTTAGGCTGATCATTCTGACTGTCCTAGTATGCCACCAAATTGTAAAGCTGGGGGATTTGGACGGTGAAGAAGTTGCAGGGAAACCATGGATGGGAACATGCCTCAAAATACAACTGCAAAAAAAAAACCAAAACCCACAAACGGCTGAAGATGCAAGAGTGTCCTTGCTGAGTGAGAGGAGCCACCCGTCTATGACCAAAAGCCAGGGTCTAGGTCCATGCAAACACCTGAACATGCTTCAGGGACTTTGCAGGGGGCTGCAGCAAGCTCAGGGTTGTTTGCCCAGAAGAAAAGCACTTCGTGGCAGGCACATCTTCACAGGACGTCTCTGTGATAGCTGGCACACTGTAAATCTCCACTAATTAAGTAGTACCCTATGCACAGACTTGAAAAAAAACTAGATCAAAATGTGCTCAGTGAAGGCCTGTATCTAGCAGCATTTATCAGGACTCTGCTTTTACAGAAAAAGAGAAAAGTCAATAAAAGCCTCTGTTGGGTTTTGCATAACAAACCGGGGAAATCTATGGCTTAAGCTGGAAGAAAAGGACAAAACCTGCTGCAGATAGAGAGCTGATGTCAGCTGTCATCCTCCTTTAGAAAAGCCCCGGACAATGGCACTGAATTAGGACAAGCCTGAAAGACATCCCCGTACCGGGAGCTTGGGTGTCCCGTCTGAAAGGGCCAGAGGGCCAGTCATTATCTGCCAAGTGAGGTCCCCTTTGTTAACCCTGTCAGCACTCCTCCACCCACCGCCCGGCCCCTGTTCCTGGTGGCCAAGAACACAAAACCTGCTCCCGACGCACGGGGAGGAAGGCAAGGCAAGAAAAGAATGAGCAGAGGGAGGGCTGGGAGAGAGGGGGAGGGAAAGAAACTCATCTTGAATGCGCTATCAGATAAGGACTGTTGAAATAAGCCTTTTTTTTTCCTTTTTTTCTTTTCTTTTTGTTTTTTTTTTTTTTTTTTTCTTTCCGTAGCTCCCTCTGCAAGCAGCAGCAATGGAAGGAAACAGATAATTAAAAGGCCTTTTAAAATGGCCCCACTGTTGTCCCAGGGCTAAGAAGGTGTGCTGGCAGGACAAGTGAAATACCCAGTGAAGCAGACCTTTATCTCTTCCTAATGACTCGCAATGAAAAGGGTAGTGGTTTTTTTTTTTCCTCAGGCCCTAGGCTCAGCCTCCTACCCTGGGAAGATTTCATTCTCAAGGCCAGGAGAATAAGTCCTCTTGTCCACTTGCAGGCTGCGGATAAATGGACAGCACTGTTGTGGCTCCACGGCCCTGAAAGTCCTGGGCTGCTAATGAAAGGGGAGAAGCTGGAGGAATTGATCTCAGACATGAACATTTCCTCCTTTCACCTGCCCTTCCCTTCCCACTCTGTCTTAAGAGTTGTCCCTTTTTTTGTTTTTGCAAGATACAAAGGGACCCCAATCTTTCGCCCCATCTGTCCTCATTTCCTCCTGAAGGATCTCGCTGTGGGATAACCCGAGATGCTTCCAAATCCCAACCAGCCTTGGTGTAGCTGAAGTGAGGTGACCCAGTCATACATGGGTACAGGTTTGTACCTCATTGCTTGGCTCAGGTAATCAGAAACATTTCTGCCCAAGCCACCGGTTCCTTCTTGCACTCTGGGCAAGTCCTTCCCCTCCTCGACACCCCGTGCCTCAGTTTCCACATTCATAGAAGGGACGGTAACATCTTTCCTGACCATCAAGAGGTGTTTTGATCCACTGAGACAAGGACAATGAGTAAAATCTACCTTTTCAGCCAGCTGAGAGCAGAGAATTGGGAAGGAGATGAGCTATTCCCACCAAGGGCAACCAGCTGCTACATGGCCAACAGCTCTGTCCCCAGCCATACCCCACCAGTACTACAGCATGGTACACAGTGCTGGCTCCACGGTGCAAAGCTCACCTAGGAGCAGATGAGTTTTGTCTGTAAAGGTTTAAATTTACAGTCTAAATGAAACAACAAAGAGTCTGGAATCATCCAGCTATTTATGAAAGCACAAATATTTTTTTTATCTCCCTATTCGCAGGGGCAGAGTTTCTTACTCTTGTTTTTTAATACTATTTGTTTATTTTACTTTTGAAGGAGGACTAGCAGCCAGATTGTCCTGCATTGCACTGCTACCTGATGGCCAGGGGAAGAAGAGACGGTAGATAGAAAAATTTCTGAGCTTGCTGGCCAAGAACATTTTATAGTGTTATAAATTTTTTGCTGCTGCTGTTGTACTTGCTAGTAGTTTACTTCAGGTCAGGCATTGGTCAGGAGCTGATCCCTGAATGCATCTGCCAGCTTCGTAGAAATGTGAAAGTGAACTGTTTGCAATCTTTTCTGCTGGCTGTTCTCTGGTGCTCTGCATCAGGTCCTGCAACAGCCTCACAGCCTTAGGTTAAGCAACACTGCGCCAGACTTGGCTCGCTAGTCACCCTGAAGTCCACACCATCTGTGAACACTGATACCTCATCCCAAGAAATGTGCCACAGAGGTGACAGGCTAGGTTACCACTCACCCCACTTTTCCCTGATATATATTTGAAACTTCCCCAGTGTTTGTGTCTCATATATGAGAGCACCCTGCCCTTCCAGCCTCTGATGTGCTTTTTTTCCCAGAAAACTGTGGTAGGGGAATTATTCTGGACTCCTTCTCTGTTCCTCAGCCCATCTCTGTAAGTCTTTCCCTTCTCCTTACCTCCACTTTCTGCTCTGGCCTGGGGTAAAATGTCAGTCCTACCTGAGCGAACGGGGTGTTAGCCTCACAGAAACACAGCCTGTGCCTGGTGCAGCCTTTGATGCCCTTGCAGAGGGCCCACAGGCTCCAGTGGCAGTGCACAGCACCTCTCCTCAACCCGAGGTCAGCAATGCGAGCAAGGTCAGCACCTTGCAGAAGTGCACCGTCTTGCAAATCAGGGGGAAGCCTCTTCCTCGCAGCGAAAGAGATTGGGCAGGCAGCGAGAGAGATTGGGGCAGGCAGAGGGAGGGAGAAACAGGCAGAGGCTGGGAAGAAAATTCCTGATGCTTGCCAAACATTTGAGGTAGAGGAGGGAAAGGATGAAGGGAATAAAAGGGTGGTGTTGTCTGAGACGCTAATTAATGTAAAAACACAGTTTGCTTGGGCTAAGACAGATCTTTTTATTGAGTGGAGACAGTTTTTATCTGCCTTTTGCAGCTCTGGCTATTCTTCCCCTTAGCATCTGGTTACCTATTTAGCAGAGCAGTGCGCATGCCCCAGTGCCCCTGGCAGCACATGCAGACCCCAGCCTGTGGGAGCTACCTGGGCGGTTGTTGCGGTCTTAATAACCCTGCTCCCCATATTCAATGATTTTCTGGGTGCCTTCAGCAATCCCCTGCCAGCTGCATTTAGTTTGTTAAAACATTGTCTGTAAACAGGGACAGAACCACGGTAGTTTTGATTTTGCATGCTTGGTTTTGTTCTCAGTGCCCTGAACACCAGCAAGGTATGAGTTGAGAATCAGCTTATGAATGAAGGAAGAGATTATTTTCAGGTTTGTTTTGTTACAATGGTGGGACTCAGTTGCCCAAGCAGAGACTTAGCACCAGAAGGGTGCAGATCTCCTGCACATCATGTATGTTGGTCCCATGCAGGTCTGCCCGATAACCCAGAGCATCTGAAACTAGACACCTTCATTTAGGCTTTTGCGTTCAAGGATACATCTCTAGGAGGAGATGAATCACCTCTCACATTTCCTTTTATCTCTCTCAAAACCAAAGGGATCCTGAAGACACTCAGAAGACTCCTCTGATCCCCTCTAGGTTACTTCAGCCTCACCTCAGGGCTTATTTTCAGCACTGTGTGTCCTATTTGATAATAAGGCAGAATAACATCAAACAGCTTATGTGTATCTAAAACACCTCCCACTGCAGCCTAAGGGGCAGGTCTTTTGAGATGCTGGTTCAGGGTGGTTTCCCCCTTGTTACTGGTGGGTGTCTTGTACCTCCTGGATCATTAGACTAGATTAGATATTGGGGAGAAATTCTTCCCTGTGAGGGTGGCGAGGCACTGGCACAGGCTGCCCAGAGCAGCTGTGGATGCCCCATCCCTGGCAGTGTCCAAGGCCAGGCTGGATGGGGCTTGGAGCAGCCTGGGCTGGTGGGAGGTGTCTGTGGCAGGGGATTGGAACTAGGTGATCTTTAAGGTCCCTTCCAACCCAAACTGTTCTATGAATCTACGATGCTAAATTCTTTGAGTGAAGGCCTTGTGGTGGGCTCCATACTGCAGTTTTCCAATTTTTGCCAGGCCCAGGTATAAAATAAAACCTCATCATCCGTATCTATTTACCATGGAACACAGCTGCAAAACTGCCCGGAGACACCAGTTTTACAGATTATCATTTTTGTCTCACTAACCTCCCCACGTTCAGCTCTAATTAAGTTACTTGTGTCTTCTTGCATGATAATCCTTTCACCATGTCTCCCTTTACCAATATGCCTTCTACCATGCAAGGACCACCTGTCCTCTTTCTCTGTACCATTTCTGCTTAAACTCAGAGGAATTATTCTCACCTCACATTTGCCTTTGAAGTTTACTTGTCCTGTTTCACACTGGAAGGAGGGTGCACCTGAGGATACCCCTGCAAGCTCCTCACTGTCCATCCAGTTGTTCTAGCTCTTCAAGCATGCGTTGCCGCTACCTTCAAACCTTCTCCTGCCTATGTGAGTGATGTATGGGAAAGACATATTGCCTTGAAGAAGGTCTGGGGTCTTCTGGACAGTGCATCAAGTGATAAGTCATGTTTCAAGCTGTTCCTCTGAGCCTGGACCACTGTGTGATGCGGGGAAAGCCACCCCACTCAGTTTCATCCCTGCCCACACCTTCCGCTCTGTAAATTCTTCTTTCTTCAATCCCGGCTGTAGGTCCTGATTCACACTGAGATGCTGACCATAGCTGGAGACTCAGACTTACCATCACCATTACAACAGGTGGTAGTTGATATGTCTTCTTTTTACAGTGCATAGTGTGCAGGAGAGTCAAACGGTGCATGGGGAATCTTCATGTTGTATTAAAAACTAAACCAGACACCCAAAATCTGCACGTTCACTACCTGCCCCTCTGCACTTGCTTCGAGCTCCACAAATATTAAAGCTCCCACAGCAAATAAGTTGTCCTCTGCAGGGCTAGACAAGTTCAGGAACATTTTAGTAAAATGCTTTTTTCAGTCTTATTTTTATTGCAATCAAAATGACTAAATGTAAGCGGGATGACATCCACACTATTTTTATTTAGATTTAAATAATTGAAACACATGGATAAAATTTCTGTGTTTTATTTCCTTTCATGTGGAATTTACTCTGCCTTCCAAACACAAAAAAATTGTGTGTGTGTGCGCGTGTGCATGTGTCTGAATATGGAACAGTCATATTTATATTCTGTGTTTTAGTTATTAAAAACAAAGTTTCAGTCGAAACAAAACATGTGCTGGACCAGCCAGTAATTGTTATTTATTTAGCCAGATGTCACCTCTTAGCAAATAGCTATGCGCTTTGGGTTTTAGTCATAAAAAATAATACATTAAAACTGTGGAATGTTCCCCGAAGTGGAAACTCTGGATAGACGGACACTGCTGAGGAAGGGAGGCCAGGGAAGCTGCTCAAGCCCCAGACCCCTCCCTGTCCACACCACTTCACCCGCGCCTTGCTTGCTGGCTCTGTTTCAGACCACCCCAACTTGTTCCCTCGGAGATGTGGTTGTGGGGATAACTCAATCCTGTGACCCCACCCCATAGCATGGAAGGGTGGGATTGCACCCAGATGGGCTTTGGTCACCTCACACACTGCTCCAAACCTAGCCTGGAAGGCTTTGCATCCTCAAACAGGCTCACAACACACATTCATGCTGTAACTGCATCATCTTGATGTATTGCAGCAGAGTTCACAATATTTCAGGCACTTTGAATGAGTAAAAAAAAAAAAAAACAAACAGAAAATATGAGGCTGTACTGGGGGGACTATAGAGGAGAGTCAGGTCCAGCTGCTACTTGATGGAGATGTGGTCAGCCTTCTTTTAGAGAGGACCAGAACTGAGCTACACTGATGTCAGTCTGCCTGTGCCCCTTGGTCCCTGGTTCTCTCTTATTTTGCTCTGCACTCATATCTTGAATTCCTGCCCAGCTCTGTTTATGGGCATGCAATCGGCTTGGACTTCTACATGAAAAGATAAGTTAATTTTGCTAATGGAGGACAGGGAAGGAAAGTGGCTTCTCCCTGCTTTGCCCACTCAAAGGTCCACTCAGCCATCTTTGGGGCAAAGCAGAGGGAGCCAGCTCTATCATTTGGGGATTTTGGGGCCACGCTCATTAGCAGCTGAGAATCCAACTTACCACTTTGAACATCTGCAGCAGCAACAAGTTTTGCAGCATATTGTTGCAGCACTCTCCAAACTAGCCAGCTGCAACAAGGCCTTTTACCTCATACCAGCATATTCTTCACACCAGTTCCTCTGCTGCCTTATCCTAGTCTCTCCTGACCCAGGGCACTTGGCTGCTCTCTCTTCACTGGCTCTCAACTACTTAACAGAACCAGCCATACCTGCACTTTATCCACATCAGCCAACCCGCTGCCCCTGAAGCCAGCCCACAGCTGCATATTATCAATGATAATTAACCCAGCTTCATTCCTCTACAGATTATGGTGGCACCTGGCTTCAGGTTTGACAACACAAGGATGAGGGGTGGGTGGGGGCAATGTATAGGGAAATAGGGGACAAAGCGGTAAGCTTAGCTGCTCTTTCTCCTGCCGCAGGCTTGAAGGGAGGGAAGCCAGGTGTAATTGTGCTGGAGTTCAAGTGAGGTTGGCCCTGGGCTTCAGTCAGCACCTGCGTTTCATGGAAATGACAGCCCCTCTGTTCCCAGCAGGGAGGGAACTCAATGAGAGCCTGTAGAGCCAGGCAGCCTGGCGCAGACCCAGGCTCCCGTGACACGATAAACACTCTGTCTCTTTACTGCTTGACAGACATCCAAAAAAAGAGGGAGGGAAAGAGAGATGCAAACAGGCTGGGAGTGACATGCCATGTGGAGAGGAAGCTTTTCCCCAGGGACTGCAAGATTACTGCTATACCAAACACCTGGCCATCAAAAGCCACCTTGCAGAATGCGTCAGTGCTCACAGCCATCCATGCAAGGAAGAATATGTGGATTTGCTACTGAGATGCATCTTTGAACAAGGAGGTAAAAAAAAAAAAAAAAAAAAGCCCATCATGGCAGTTCTGTATGACACCTGACCCTGGGCAGCTTACATCCCGAAGACATCGATAGAGCTGGAAGCAGCAGAATGATGGGCAGAGCAGGAGCATGTGTGTGTGCTCTTTGGGGGTGGCAATTGATTGGTGGGAGGACAGAGGGAGTTAAACAGTATGAACTGAATGCACCGTGGTGCACGACTAGCAGACACAAAAAGTTTTGCACACCCCATTCTACGTATCAAATCACAGAATCATATAATCATTTCAGTTGGAAAAGACCTTTAAGATCATCAAGTCCAACCATTAACCCGGCACTGCCAAGGCCACCACTAAACCATGTCCCTAGGTGCCACAGCTACATGTTTCTGAAATCCTCCCAGGGATGATGACACCCCCGTCCCCGGGCAGCCTGTGCCAGCGCCTGCCAGCCCTCTCGGTGCAGAATGTTCCCTCACACCCAATCTCACCCGCCCCTGGCGCAACGTGAGGCCGTTTGCTCTCGTCCTGTCGCTGGTTCCTGGGGAGCAGAGACTGACCCCCCTGGCTACAGCCTCCTGCCAGGCCGTTGCAGAGCCACCGGGTCTCCTTGTAAAACATGCTGCCTTCAGGCAGGGGTTGCACATACCTCTGGGCAAGGGTGGAAGATGGCAATGATGTGCAGGTACCTTTTAAATCTGAGAGTCCCTTACAGCTGAGAACAATGAAAAAAGCTCAGGGCTGTTCAGGAGCAGAGGTGAGCTCTGTCTACAAAGGCCTGAAGGAACTGGGCTTTTTCCATCCCAAATGTTTTTCAACTCAGAACTGACTATTTGGTTAAACCAAAGCTTCATACGAAGTTCCTGCTTTATTTAGCAAATTGGCATCTCAGTGATAAAAATCACACTGCTGAAAGAACATTGTTTCAGCTAAAACTTCTGTAACACTGAGGAAATGTTGATTTGGGAAAGAAACATTGACAATTTCTTGGGAGTCTGAAATCATGCAAAGATCTTATTTGACCAAAAGAAAAAAAAATCTAACAAATTTTGATGTTGACATTTCCCTTCACATATACTATATTGCTCACTCTAGTGTTCATTCATCAAGTTAAAGAAAAAGCCACATTTAAAAGCCTTGCTGCATAAGACTTCAACACAGTGACAGACAAGGTCTTTTCTTCCCATTCTCATTTGTACTACTACCCTCAAGGACACCTCTTTCAGCCCATTACCTTCATGGCCTGAAAACCATCATCTGAAAATCATGGTCTGTCTAAATCTGAAATTTCATTTTCTGCCTGTTCTTACATGCACCTAAAGCCCCACCAAGGAGCTACACTCATGTTGGAGGATATACTCTAAAACATCCAAATTAAAAGTTTTAATTACCAAGAAAGCCTTGGTGGGCTTCCCAGATTAGGATCTCAGCAGAATTTCTGGTGAGGCTTCACAGGAAAGATAAGATGCTCTAACAGTTTTAAAACTGCAGTTCTTCCTGGCCCCATCTGCAGTCTTATGGGAGCTCTGATGCTTACTAATCTCCCACAAAGCTAGGGACCTTCTTGTCTGGTTTAGCTCTCTGCCGATTAAATGAGCCAAAACAGAGGTTCAAAGAGTGCCAGAGTCAATGCAAGGAGCAGGACCATGTGGCAAGGAGCCCTTCAGCAGCTGTGAGATGCTGGATCAGCTCAACCATCCTATAACCCCACCCAACCCCCCGGTAACACATCCCAAGGACACCTACATGGGCTTTCACATGGGTCCTAGCCACAGAAATCCTCCCACTCTCCTTATACCTGCAAAGCCTGTAGAGTAAAAATTACTTTGACTTCCCACCACCAGAATAACCCAGCCATTGACCTTTAAGATATCCTGGACTGCACTTTCACAGCAACAGCTCCTGTTTAAACTATTTCACTCTGAATAAATTATTTCAGTATCCACTGCTGAAAGGATGGGGACCCAGGCGTACGAGACTTAAGTCTGTCGCAATGAACCAGAGAGCAAGCGCCGAGCTAGGCACCAGGCTCGCTGTGCAGCACTCAGGGAGAACAGGCATCTGTTCCGCTGCAAATTATGTGTCTGCTACTGTGGCATTAAAAAAAGCATCTAAGGGGGGAGCGGGGAGGTGACGTCTGCTGGAGGTTATACATGAAATTGGACAGGTCCCAAGGAATTTCACCAGCCTATTAAGGAAGCATTTACATCAACCACAAGTTGCTTAATGTTTACTATGTCAAATAATCCAAATTCCATGGAACTCTTTGTTCTTATGCATTCGGGGGGAAAAAATGATACCTATAAGCAGCGCTCTCCAGGCTTTAATAGCTTTGGCCCTGTTGACTCACTGTGTTATGGTGGCTTTCATGCAGCTACCCAGCAGAGCGTTACTTCTTGCAAAGCACATATTCCTGGAGAGACAGGTCGTGCTTAGGGGCTGCTGGACCACTGTGACAGGACCCTCGCAGACCCACCGAGGTGAAAGTTAAGCCTCTTTGCCTGAGAAGTGATATTATCAGCTCTTTTCTCAGAGAAACCCCATTATGCCTGAATAGAGCCAGAGCAGCGAGGGCTATAGGCAAAGAGACGATAATGATTCCTTTTTTGAGGCAACATAAAAGAGAGCCAGGACTTCAGCAAGAAACCTGAGGATTTAAGAGGCAGCGCTGAGGTCTCAATGGAGATGGGGTATTCTTCTTCCTCTCACCAGGCCCTGGAGGTATTTTGGAGTGGTCAGAGCCAGAGGGGAGTTAGTAACTGCCCACCTGATAAAAGGATCATTGACTGTGGAAGGTGAGCATGGGGAGGAGGGTTTTCACACTAGATTTGGGCCAGGGCCAATGGACTTAATCATCTTGGCTCCCAGGCTGGCTCCCGGTAGCTCCAAATCCCACTGTTGTTCACTCAGTCGCGTTGGTTTTGGGAAAACTTGAGTGAGGTCAGCAGAAATCCTCCTGAATGGAGGGGTTTTTCTGCTGCAGGCTGAAGGGAAGAGAGAAGGGGATTCAGACCCACATATCTCAGCTGCGGTGGCTGAGCTGGAAGGAAAGCAAGGCTTTTCCTGCTGGCCCAGCATGATGGGATTCAACGGATGAGGCCCTTCATGCTCTTCTCTGCTGGGCAGAATGCCCTGCAATGACCCTCCCATGGGATAACAAACCAGGGGCTTGAGGGTGTGGCAGGATTAGTGGGCTTCAGCAGCACCAATGGCCTCTGTCTTCGCCTCCACAACATTCTACATCCAGTCTCTTGTGTGGTCCTACTGGTTGGGGTTATGTGGTACTCATAGACTTGCCCCAGTGCTTCTCCAGCACTTGCACCATTGTATCTACTGGAGATCTGTTGCAGTGCCCAGACATGAGGCTCTGTACATCTGTGCTGTCTGCAAGCTGGTTCAGTATTTCAGGCTGAGCTTTCAGCATTCCAGAGCCATGCCATGGCCATGATGAGACCTTGCATGTTTGCAAAGTGATGGCAAACAAAGCTATTCACGCCCTTGGGCTCTTGGCTCTGACAAGGTTTTTCCTCTGGTTTTGTGGCAGAGCACATGACAGCCCTTGTGTCATGGGATCCAAGATAAAATTTACAGCCGTGGTGTAAACAGTTTCAGATTAGTACCCAGTGACCCCACCAAGAAATCTTCACAAGGCAAACAGCTGCCACAGAAACAGTTGCTGAACGTGGTGGAGAAGGTGGAGGGGAAGCTCTTAAAAGAGGTGAAGTCCTTCAAGGGGAAAGGAAGGAAAGGAAAGTGGCTGAGGAAAGGACAACAACCCTGCATCTTGTATGATTTTCATAACTAGATACCACCTCACAAGCTCCTTCTGTGTTCTCAGTTGTGGGTTTGCAGTGAGTGGGGAGCTGGAGTTGCAGGAGCCGAGGGCAGAAGCAAGGAGCCATGAACGTGTAGCGGTGGTGGTAGAGTTTTGGGGAACCTGTCTGTTGCCACCATCAGCAAAGTATGCATCCAATCCAAAGGTGATGCTGAAATTCTAGCAGGTGGAAATTCCTCTTTGTGAAAGAGATGGCTGGACACAGAGAAGTGTAAGGGGCTGAAACTATGGAAGTTAGGTTGCAGGAGCTGGAGACAAAACCTCAGGGAGCTGCATAGCTCCAGAGTTTGTACTAGGAGAGGGAATGATTCCCGCTGCTAAGGGCAATGACATGGCAAAGATGAGAGGAGAGGCGGGGAATCAGCAATGGAGAAAGGAGAATGATGTGAAGGTGTGCCTTTTCCATGCTTTAAGGCATGTGTTGACCATAGGAAATAAGTCTGGAAAGGATCTCAGACCAGTTTACAAACCAGAAGCAAAACTGAACTGTCTTTCAAAGGTCTTTGTCTGCTTAGTGAACTCCAGAGATGGAAGTGCATTGACTGGGAAGTTTTCCTCCTTGTCCACCTTGAAACTCTAGCTAAAATTTAAGACTAATGCTCCTTGTTATGTACCACAATCACAGAGAAGACTTTTTATGATGGAAGTCTAAAAAAAATGCACACAGTAAGAACAGGAGTAAATAAACCGCTATACAGAATCTGTCCCATGCTTAACTTGTGGACCCAGAACAGGTTGTCTGCTTCTGTCATGGAAGAGGAAAATTGAAAACAAGCCCACATATGTTTACCTCCACACTAGCACTTTATTTCTGGACACTCTTCAATACAGAAAAGCATCATCATTTGCATTTTTGGTGGCGGAAATGAGCATAGGAAAGGAAATCAACAGGGCATACGTGAAGCCAGGAACAGAATGCAGATTCCATAGCTCTCCTTCCTTGAGAAGCTATGGATGAATGTCTCCACTTCCTAATTAAGGTTTTCAAGGATTGCTGAGCACAGTTCAAAGAAGTCATCCACTAATACCTGCTTCCAGCCCACACCTTCTCTCCAGCAGCATTCAAAGTCTGTAAAAGAAATCGCTTTTCACCTGCCACTCTTGCAGCATGAGGCCACCGAGAGCACTGAGGAATAACCACATTTCTAAATAGTCATCTGTTCTTTTTTGTTGAGGGTTAAATACTAATAAAAGTTAATGGCACTCATAGTTTTCTGTGCAAGGGTATGCCCATAAGTGGACCCCTGCATGATGCCAGCAGCAAATCCGGGCTACCCAGCATCCTGGAGAGTAGTCCTCAGCCAGCCTTTCAAGCAGCTCAGTGAGTGAGGAGTTGTCCACCCCCACAAAGCTGCAGCAGAAGGACAATTCTCAGCCCATCCCAAGCAGCTGGAAGGATGCACCAGGAAGAGAAATGTCTGACACAGATGGGGAGGGAACCAGAGCCTCAGCCTTGCAGCAGGACTTCCTTGGCCACGGATCCAGCCCACTGAAGAACTGGCCTCCCAGTGCTGCACATCTGCCAGATCATGCCCCTTCTCTACCTTGGTGGTCACTTTTGAGTGCCAGAGGGAACTATTCCAGCCAGAGAAGCAAGAAACAGGCTTCCTTCAAACCTAACGTGTTGTGTGGGTGGCAAAATCTGCCTTCTTGTGATATTGAAATCAGAGAAGGTACCATGACCTGAGGCAGGGTCCAAATCAGTCCAATCTACCCTGGACCTTAACAAGTTCCCTCTAAGCTAGTCTCAAGGCCACCTGCGTTAATCAACTATACTCTTCTATCTGACAAAGGGCTTAAAGCTGGCTTTGAGGTGGGGCCCCAGGTGGACCTCCTATACACCTCCTTCCTCAGTGTGCTCTTCCCTGGAATGTGCTGATCTGTGACCAAGCTACTTGTGTGACACAGGACATAGATGATGACTCCAGACCCTTACCAGAAAGGGACCCCATGTGAGACCCCATGCAACAAAACTCTGCTGTCATCTAAACAACCTATTAGGGTGACGTGATGTTGAGGGTACTCAGTTACATGTGTGGGACAAGTCTACTGGGTGCACCACGACATTGCTGAGAGAGGGATCGAGGTATATATGTTTGGAAATCCAGAAAAAGAGCAACAGGCAGACTTGTTAGAGTGCTTATTTACAGACACATGTCCTTGGCCAAAAAAAATAGCAAGAGCAATGCAGGAAACATATGATGAAGCATCAGAAAGACAGAACAATGATCCGAGTCAAGAGTTTCCAGGACGTGTCGGCACTTCTTCTGAAACTGTGGACAAAGCACGCAAAGCCTGCCTTTCTCTTCCAACCCATTTGGAGCAGCTTCTCTTGGGCCGGATGCTTCCCAGGCTTCCATGACGAGATCATACACCATGCTTCACTTCCCATCTCATGCCATTGGAATGAAAGGATGGAGCAATTGGCAAGTGCTTTGTCACCAAGGTTCGTTAGCGCTGGCCCTCCAGAATGTGTTTTGTACACGTGGCAATGAAAATGTGCACCAATTTCTCTCTCAGTTGTTGCATTAAAAGGGAATGGAAGAATGGAATAATTGGGGTTTTGTTGGTTTGTTGTTGTTGTTTGGTTGGTTTTTTTTTAACAACAGCAACAACAAAGGGTCTGTTAATCATTAATTAAACAGTTATGAGAACTATTTCCTTAGGACAGATTATGGTGTTTCAGTCAGCCATCGGGTTACAATTGTCAACTGAAATTAACATTAATTGCCTGCATGCTCTTGTCTAATGAGCTATCGGCTTTATTCTTTGCTGTGGTCATCATGGAGTGATTATGGCGATCCTTGAGTTCGTTCACGTTATGTTTGAGATACCCGCTTCTGCTCTGTTTCTGACCAACCAACAAGTACAGAGGCACCAACTCAAATTTGGTTGGGCATAAAAGGGTAAATTTTTCTGTTCACAAGAACAATATTCTGGTTGAGATTTTCTAAAATTTCTAACCTCTTCATCTTCCCCATTTACCCAATGGCAGCAATGCCTCCTTTGCAAAATAGGTAGCAGGATTATGCCATTTCTGGCAAAAGTATGACCGAGGCAGAGAGATGATATGATCAGCTGCTGTCTGTGAGCATACCTCCTCTGGCACTGCCTATGAACCTACACCAAAATGGGTGCAAGGGCAAGGCCACCAACCTTACGAGGATCATCAGTGCAGCACCAGTTGGCCCACACTCCTCTGAGATGAGGTGAAATAATGACAAAGGTGTGGTGATGCCTGAATCTCAGTCCTTCACTGTCATCACAGTCCCGCAGCTCAGAAATAAGACTAGCTTGCTTTCCTAGGTGAGATTAAGCCTTCCTTTTCCTCTTTTTTGAAGCAGAACCATGGAATGGAGAGGGACACACCGTAGCTGCATCTCTTGTGCCTTTGCTAGATCTGTATTACTAAATGACATAAGCAAAGGTTTGTTCCCCGGCCTCAAAAGCAAAAGGCAGAGCACAGGTCCCATACTCGCTTCAGGAGACCAGCTGCCCCTCAGAGGGTTGGGGAAGGGCACTTTGAACTGAAACTCTCCTAGGATTAAAAAGAAAGGAAGCTCAACTCACCAGAGTTTTCTTTTTGGTTCTCTCTGACAAGCAGTGTGACAGAAATATGATGCAGTCTCTCCTTTTTCATATCATGTTCAGCTCAGATTGCTTCAAGGAGAGTGCACAAGCAGTCCACAGCATGGAAAGGGAGGCATAAATCATGCCCATAAATCAGGAGCCCAGGCTGCTCGTACCAGCAGAGAGAGGGGAGATTGCAGCAGGTGCATAGATTAGATCCCATATTTTACTGCTCCCATCACCACACCCTCTTCTGACTTAGCAAACAGTTGTGAAGGGAGGAGTAATTTTCTCCATTGCCCACAACAATGCAGTGGAGTTCTCTGCAGAAGCACAGGTCCACTCAACAGATCTCTAGGTCTGGGAACCAAGTTTTAAATGAAAGACCTGATTCTTCTAATGAGTAAAGGGCTTCAGGGTGAGGGGAAGGACAACAGGGATCATAGGATCACCTGGTTTGAACACCTGCCTAACCATAGGTGAAGTCATCCAGTTTCTCCAAGCTTCAGGCCCACTAAGTACATTGTCGATCAAAACGTGGAATCCATCCAAGCTTGCTTTTCTCCAGGACTGGGGAATTCAGCACTCCCCTTTGGAATTCAGTCCAAACATCTTTACATTCCCTGAGAAAAATATTGTCTTGATTTTCTCTTTTTGCATTTTTGGGGAGCTTCTGCAGTTTGTTGGCATGCTCATCTCTGCTGGTCAGGATGGTCTGTCATCACCCAAGCTCTACAGAAACATCATATCAATGCCATCCAAACACCTTACTTCTGAGCTTAAAATCTTTAGCTCTTTAACCCACCTGAGACAGGATTCATCCCCCATTAGCTTTAGACATCAGGAGTTAGAAGAGGTGAATCCCAACCCTACTAAAAGATATTTTCCCCAGTTTTCCCACCAATAGTGTTTCTGGCTCCTCATCTGAAGTTTGCTGGTCCTTGAAGTGCACCAAATCCCAGTGTCTGTCTCCCTAGCACCACACTCCCTGCTTTGACACATCACTTCGTGGCTGGTGCTTTTAAGGATCCCATTAATCTTTGCCATGATCCAGCTGCACCAGGAGCTCACATTAGGCTGTCAGTCCTCTCTGACCCCTAAATCCTTTAAAGAGTTGCTGTTTTCTTGGTCTGTCATTCTCTGGTTTTGGCCTTCCTGCCTGTCCTGTGCTTATAGACATGTGACTTTGCATCAGCATAGCAAGAAAATGCATTTTATTAACTCGGGCTCTGTATGATTGCCCAGTCCTCATCATTACTTGACTTCATCTGCTTATTGAAACTTTTATCTGCAGCTTTTTCAGGGTTGTATACGTAGTTGTTGATCAACATTAAAAATGTTGAACATCAACGGGACTAGATCTCTGCAAACTTTCCTTTGAAACTCCTTCAGCTCACAATGCTTTTCCAGTGACATACGTGCCCTGAGACCTGTCAGTTATTCTGTCCTTGACACCATAAGTACAGCACTATTGACCTTATTTGTTTAATAAGAACAAAGGTGCAATGTTGAGTGAAACATCTTTAGCCATCAAAGAACATGATGCCTGTAAAAGTACCTCTATTGCACAAACTTATTTATTCATCAAAAAACAAAACAGGATTTGTTTGCCAAACTAGTGTCTCAAAAAAAAGAAATAAAATATCCGTCTAATGATGGGCAGCTTTTACTTCTGCAATGACTGAATCACATATCTGCTTTTCTGTTTTTTTCTGTATGAGCTGTATTGGCTTAATGACATTACATGTATCTGGTTTATCCCCATTTCTGCCTTGAATGGCCCAGAAGTCATATCCTGGCTGTTGAGACCGCTCAGTTCTGTGACAGCATCAGACACATCCTGCATTTTGATAGGAACTATGTTCTCTGTCCCCTGTCCTCACCCCTGGATCTCCTCCCCGACCGAGGCTGGGGACAGGTCAGTGCGGACAAGAGCTGGCCTTTGCCTTGGGCTGGACTCTGGAGCGCGGCTGCCTGAAAGCACAGCTGCATCCTAATTCCCTCTGTTCAGGGATATGGCTGAATCCTGCTGTAATGGTTTCAGCTCCAATTAGGAAGTGAACCACCAGAGGTACAGCTTGGTCAAGGCACAGAAAGAGCCTCAACGGATCCTTAAAGGGTCTTCTGTCTCCATTAAAATTTGAGCTGCTTTATTTTCCTATGGGATTCACTGATTACTCTTTTCCCCTATTCCTTCTTTTGTACACAATTCTGATACACAAGCAGGTCACGCTGCAGTAAAGGGAAAATTAATAAAATGTATAAAATGATAGTTGAACAATAAAGCAAATTTTGGATACTGAATGCTGAACTGGCAGTGCTATTTCATATGCCTTTTGCTACTGAATGCAATAAAGGCAGCTTTCATTCATTCCTGCACCTGTCAAAAAGCCTCTGAATGAGTTTATCCATCCCAGCATTCATGGACTTCTCTGAGACATGGCTCTCTTGAAAAGGTTTGGTGTACAAGCCAGTTTGGAATAGCTATGTGTAGACCTCTGAGCATTACACTGCAGTTCCCCAGAGGGTCAGAGAGATTTATATTGTCTAGATGGAGATATTTCAGACTGTTAGCTGTGAAGGCTAAGTTAAAGCCAGGATACTGTAATGGAGAATGTTGTCATCACCTGGATGAAAAATCTGAGAGACATCCTGAAAAATATCTTTGTTACGTTTCACACAAGCCTATTTCTAAAAGGCAATTATAAAAAAAAAAAAAAAAAAAACACCCAACAAAAAAAAACCAAAACCCAACAACAAAACAAACAAAAAAACACCCAACCAAACTGTTTCATCTAAGCTGACCTTTTCCAATAGGTTGTATTTTCTCAGGAACAGCACCTGATCTTAGTCTTATAGATCAGGATCAAGAATTACACAGGAGGGAAAGAAATACCCCGGCTCAAGCATGCATTTCTTGTTATAGTGCAGGGCTGTGAGGGGAAAGGATATTGAGAGGACTCGTGCTTGTTGTAGATGATGCGAAGGCGTGATGTGCTGTACAGCAGGAGTACCCTGCGCCACCAGAACCTGTGATGGATTAGCTCCTCTCTGTGGGGCTGCAGCCTGGAAATTTTCCAGGTATTCACATAACACTCCAGGTGAGAATCCTGCTGATGGATGGAGTCACCCCTCTGACTCTGCGGGTAGTATTTCTATTTCATGGAAACATGAGAGCAAATCTGTCATCAGATTTAGTTCTTATAGGTTTGTTTCAAGTAGAAGGATAATTTTCTGGATAACAGCACATTTTGGAAGGTTCCAGCTCCTCAGCTCTGGGCTGGTATTGTGGATTGCCTACATAGTCTTCATTAAGCAATGTAGACCTGCTTACCCAAAAATATCAAATCTGAAATCAGAGGCTTTCTGTCTTTGAAGATGTGGCTTACACTGTCTCAGTTTCATCTCAACTGAGCCTTAGCCAATTACTTTTAAAACTGAACTCTGCAAAACTTGACAGGGACTGCCTGGGTCATGCAGTACAGTCATTGTGTGCTTTACAAAGCCAGCAACTCATAAAGAGACAGGTGTCCTTCTCTTGTTCCTGCATTTTCTAGCAAGAGGCTGTTCCAGAATTTCACTGCTGTGGTGATTTGTTCATGGACAGTTTACCTCAAGTGTCCTTTTGTCTTTCCACCTAAGAGCTATGAGATGGTTTTCAACACTGGTCATCAAGACTTTATACATTTTCTAGAGGTGCTTCCACTGCTTTTCTTCAATGGCACTAAATCCCTCTCTCTAGCAGAAACACGGCTTCTGATGTCAAATTTTCCTCTTGTATCTCAGGAGCTTTGAAATCTTCCCAGTGAAGAAGCAGTTCAGTACAGCAAGGAACATATACAAACTAGATGAGCCATTTTCCCATTGAAGAACTGGTAAAACACCATTCCCTGCATGTGCTCGAGAACTTGGAGCTGAAGGCCTGACCCGTCATTGTATTGATTAGGATGAGCCAAAGCTAATGTTTGTTCTGCAGATCCCCAGACTCCTTCCTTTTCCAAGAAAGTGTGGGAAGGAAAAAGAATCTCTTTAAAGTTAGTGTGGTAGGAGCTGCTGCAAGGTTGGAGGTTTTTTTCTTTTTTTTTTCTTAGGTGAATTTCAATAAGGTGACCGCCAGTCTTGCACAAGCTGCAGCTGCTGTAAATCCAAGCTCAAAATGTCAGAGTCATAAACTATTTTGATGAAATGCCATCAAAGAAATCATATTTATCGAGATGATTTGTTGATACTGAATATCCAAACAGTTTGGAGTGCAGTAAAGTTCAGGGGGATGCAGGGATTTATGGCTCTCTCTTGCTGAGGTTGTTAATAACATTTCAGGAGACTAAACAAGAATGTTCCAGGGACGTGGATGGCTCAGGCAGGGAGGGACGAAGAGTTTCTTAGTTCTGAAAAGAGCAAAAAGGTCATTGGTGTGCTCACAGAAACAAGTCATAGTTCCGTTTCAAGAGGAAGATCCCTAGACCCGAGGAGTAACCCCTCGTGGCATTCAGTTTTGGACTTTTTCAGTTCTTTTAGAAATCTGGTGCCTTGAGGTGGACCCATGGTGTTGGGAGATGCAATCCAGCCTTCTCATGTTCCCTGACCAGCCGGAGATCAGGGACTTGTTATCTGTCCTCCATCATACTGAATACAATTAGACTTAATTTCTAAAGGAGCCTGGTCCTTCCAGATCGCTGGATTTCTTGTTGCTCATGTGAAACACCTTCCCCATCTTGCTCCCAGCCTCTGTACCACTCTCAGTCCCAGGGACAAACATTCACTCTGAGTTGCACAGAACAAGAATATCACACTGAATGCAAGTCATTTGCTTCCCTTAGTCCCTTCTATTGACTGACTTCTGGCCCCCTTGCTGCAAGGGAACAGCTTCTAGATGCCTTCCTCCACATCACTTGTTGTTTTGTATGCTTCATCCTGTTCTTTATCCACTCTGATTGGTGATGTCATTCTGCAGTGTTGGCTGTGTGTCCATCACGAAGGCCCGCTACAGCCTTGGATAGACGATGCGTCATGTCTCAGCAGGACCTGACGTGACCTGGAGCACAGAGAAAAGAAGCAGGTTTGTCCCAAAGAAGATTTTCAAGGATGCTCTCTGTAATAAATGCAATTTACTGCCCAGCTACTTGAGTCCTTAGGCACAAATTGGCACCACTGGGCCATGACGGTGATGGGAAGCGTACCCCAGTACAAATGCTGTGCACTTCCAAATCTTGGGTTTGGCCCCATGAGGGAGCTCTGGAAAGCTTTTGTAGGAAGGGAAAGCATTTTCCACTCAGTTTGAGTATAATCAAAGAGCACCAGCTTCCCCTTTTATTCCTGCCTCCAAGGGGTGTTCACTGACAAACGATAGTTTGGGGAGTAGCTGTTCCCACAGTAAGATCCTAGATTATATTTGATCACAGGTTCTCAGCAAGGGGTGAATGGCCCCATTAAACATAATAAATACATTTGGGGAGGAATGCTAAGGTGGCCAAATTTCCCATTAAATATGTTAATCAGTTAAAAAAAAGGGGGGAGGGCGGCTGTCTAATTAAATTGGGTAGTTTGTGGGCTGTGTTGTCTCTCTGGGTGGGAAAAACAGAATAATTGTCAGAAAAACAAAAGCTTTCCTCTCATTTTATAACAGGTTTTTAAGAACAAAAAGCTGAGATTATACCAGGGCAAAGAAAAGACCCAAACATTTTCCAGCCAGCTGTAATCTTCTCTAGTGGTAGATGAGAACAGGATTTCATAATGCTGATGGGAAAAGATTCCCAAAAGTTTTCATTTTATTTCTTTCCTTCTTTTTTTTTCTTTATTTCTTTTATGATTTCTTATTTTTATTTTACAGCATGACCTTTTGGGGTGGAAACAGTTGAAAGTCACTTGGTTAGATCAATTCTGAGAAACATCTGCCTTGGAATACTGGCTACTCTTATAAAAGGAAAATCTTGAACATGGGGGGGTGGTTTGGTTTTTTTATTATTATTTTTGTTTTTTGATAAATCCAAATAACTGGATATTGACAGCATACTGTAATTATGCAAGATCAGACAGCTGAACAGATTTTTATTCCAACAATTTCTAACCAATGCTGCAAACCAGAATCCTGTAATTAAAGGAACATAGCATAGCTACTGTAAACCCTGAGGGTACTTATGTGAGTGGGCTTAGTGTATTTAAACCAGGATTCATACACATCACTCACAATCTGGGAGCAAGAGCTTGAAATTCTGCAGAGTTCAGGAATCATCTTTGCTCACATCTGCAATGATAGGAGCAAAAGCTGGAGAGGCACGCAGAGTAGAAATGACAAGCCCAAAGTCACACAGTAGCTTGGAAGAAAATGGAAAAAAATCCAACTCTGGAGTCTGTATCCTGTCAGTACCATCCCCATTTGGGCTGGCTATATGACCTTCCAGCCTATACAGTCTTTGCCACAAAAACCAGATGCTGCTGATACTGTCTGGGCCATAGTGTCTAGAAGGTGGAGATGGTGTTTCTGTCGTTCCTGGAGTGGTTCCGCTGTGACTTTCATGGTGGGGTGGCCAGAGTGGGGCTGTGTAAGCCACAAGGGTAACCTGAAGGGTTACAGCAAGTCCTGGGACCACCGAGGCCAGCCCCATGAGGCTAACCTGGACCCACCAGTGTCCCAGTACCACACAAGGTCCACCAGGATCTGTCACCTTCATGAGGTACCCCAGGGCCCTCCCACCATCAACTCACCAGGGTCCCTGTGTATCCTAGTGCCATATGAGGATGTTGGTATCTGGTTCATAATAAGATCAGGACTTTTCATCAAGGATGAAAAGCCACAAGAAAACAGGTTTTTGAGTCAGCGTACATGCAGGTTCCATGAATGGATGATGGAAATGGTATGCTTGTATGCAGTAAGGGAGGAGGATATGTGAGAGGATACTGGTTTCTTCACATTGATGCAAAGACATCAGCCCAGGAAGAACACTAAAAAATGCTAAACACTCTAGGAACATCAAGATGAAAATATTGTGTAAAATAGAGGGAAAGAAATTTTGGATCTATTAGAACCAGGTGAACCTGGCTTAGGACAGCAGATCTAGACTGAAATGTTTATAGCATGATTTAATGGGCTCAAATGACTTTAACTCAGTCTTGCAGGGATACAGAGCTTGTGTGAACATACTGTCATGCTTATATCTATGTTTCTGTCCTCGTCAATGATTTCTAATACATTTTTTGTCCAGTCTCATCCAGCTTTTCAGGGTGTCTTCAGAGCATGCTATTCATGTAAGAGTCATGAAAATTAGCAATAGGTGAGGATGAAGATCACTTACTGCATCAGCTAGTGAAGAATACTAAAACTTACCCTTCATGAAGCCTCTGAGAATCTAGAAAAGAGAATTTCTATTTTAAACCAGTTTGGACACACAATCAGTTGTTTAACAGACTCTCAGAACCTGCCCAGCTTTTACAGAGGGACCTGGACACACAAAGCGCAGCTCTGGGCAGATGAACTGGCCTCCGCCCCAGCTCGCGTGCTACTCACAAGCCTCCTCCAACCTGGATGCACAAAGCTGTGCTGGTGGTGATGACAATGGGACCTGACCAACCTCAGACTGCTGAAGAACTCCCTCCCCACCCGAAAGTCACCCAGGGAGGACAGCTATGGACAACCACAATGCCATTTTTACAGGTTCCCTATTCAGGAACTAACAGCACTTTAATGGAAAACGTCCCTTGGTGACCTATAAATCACAGTTTATCACTCCAAAGGCCCCTGCAGTCACTGAGGTAATGCACCAGCATTATAATATTGATCGATGGATATCTCCTCCCCACCCTCGGCTCCATCAAACAGGCTGCTCTCTGGTGTGTCAGGAATGAAATACTTTGGCACGGAAGATGGAATTTGGAAACTGTCCATTCACAAGCTCTCAGCAAGTTGTCCAGTTTTAACCTGATTTTCAGAAGGTAATTTCCTGAGGAGTAATGCTTTCTTTCACTGCCAGGGTCCTAATTGCACACAAACAATAAATAAAGGGCTTTGTTTGGGGCTTTTAACATTTTTATTTTATGAGGCTTTATATGACTTCAGGACTGCTTCAGATGAGGCTGTAATCCTTGCTAACAGAGCCAGGACTGGAATAGCTGTCCTCTGTGTGCACAGACATGGTCCTTAGCTCCAGAATATCAGCCTTTTGCATATTTATTCTGTGAGTAGAGAAATACCCACTTTCAAAAAGGAACAGCAGCAAAAGAGGATGAGGAACATCACCATTTTCCCAGAGGAGACTTGTGAAGAAAAATCATCTCTCATCTAACACTGTCTTCAGCCACCCACTCCTGAGGATTTGAAAGCCCTTTGCAAACTGGGACAAATTCATCAGACCCCTGGAAGTGGTTTGTTATTTCTGCCCTATTTTCCCAGATGGTGGGTGAGTTGAAGCATGAGAAAATGAACTGGTATCGCCGACAGCACTACAGCAAAGGAGCTGCTGCATTGCAGGGACCAGGAGTATCCAAAACCCGAGTAAACTGTGAGATCTCCAGCCCTCCCACATGGGCATAAACAGCAAAACCAATTTCCTTGGCCTTCCACAGCATCTCTCAACCAAGACCTTGCCCAAGACTCCACATGGCCTGGTGGCCAATGCCTCTAGTATTATGTCATTTTACTACAGGTAGCAAATGAGTCTATCACAGTGGTTATATTATCCTACGATCCTTACTATAGCTTGGAAAGGGACTAGTTTCCTCTGAGTGTAAACCCTGGTCTGTGCTAGCCTCTCTGCATTAAAGCCTGACCTCCACCTTGATGGAGAGGCTTCCGGGCTCTCTGATTTTTGCTTTATTGACTGTTTTGTGTCCAGGTCTCCACAGGATGAAAGCAAGGAAAAATAAGGATAGAAAAGGGGTGGGTCGGAGCAGGGAAAAATCAGATTTGCTCTCAAGCAAATTTCAACCCTCTTAGGCTGTGCTGATGTCTCCTGAGTTATGTGGGTGAACATGCCACTGTATCAAACTGGTGGGCACAAAGCTCTCCAAAATGTGTCATTGCAGAGTCCAGAGTTAGCCAAAGAGGTAGGACAGGGTAGTGTTCCTGATACTGCAAACGTCAACTGTTTGACTCAGGAGCTGCCTAAAAAAAAGAGGTGACATCGGGGCCTCAGATTTATGATATGGTAATGGCCTGAAGACTGAGAAGGTGTTACAGGGTTTCACAAACATGCCAGGCAGGAGCTTAGCAAGCACTGAGTTCAACATGGAGAAAAGTCTTTTCTGGGTCTTTCTAATTCCCCTGGGAAAGCCTGCTGTTGCTTTTCCCTGCAGAGGTTTTAATTTCTGCTTGTGCTCTACGGAGTCTCATTGTGGATTTTAACATGGCCCTGCTAGAGACAACTTTTCCTTGATGGAGAATGAAATCCTTACCACTGTTCCACCTCAACGTCCTCACAGTATACATGACACCCTGCAGACACCCCAAATATTACCCCGTTCCTATCCATCGTCACCCTGTCCTGCATCCAGCAGTAGAGATGACTGGAAGAGGAGTGACTCTGGCCTCTTGAAGAGGGGTCAGTTTCGACTGGAACTCTTCTTTGACGTGGCAAAGTGAACCATGCAGGACGGGTAACTGTTATTTGACAAGGTAACCCACAGCCAGAGAGAGGAATCAGCTGATCTGCCAGTGGTGCATCTCCAGATTGATCTGAGATGCTGCCAGCTGTTTTCTAGCCAAAGGTATGTGACCCTTGATGGGTTTGACCCGTACCCTTTTCTTCTGATGCAGTTTTTAAGTCCCTGCTAGTTCCTGACTCGAAAGCCCCCTTCAAAGGGCCCAGTGCAGACTCCTTGAGGAGCTGGATGCTTTAATTCTCAGTGATGAGGCCCCACTTCACATTGGTCTGGTAGCTGCTTCACTCACTGACAGATGGTATTTGAGTTCCTAATCTGCTGTGTGGTTTCTCCCAGTGGAAAAATCACCGAGGCTGGTGGGCACCCTTTTGGGAGAGCCAGACAGAGCCATTCAGGAATAACAGCAACAAAACATCCTCCTTGGGAGTGATCTGGCCATAATGGTGTTGGGCAAGTGCGTTTTTCAGGATACAGAGCTTGCAGGGCTGTCAGTCAGCTCCATTTTTTAAGTACTAAATTCACACATAAAATGCTTGGTGTGTTTCAGAAAGAACCATAATCTGTGCAATTTCTTTGAAAAATTATGGACACTGACATTTTACACCTGTAATTATGATAAAAGCTCTCAGCGCAAGCCTGAGACTGTTTCCAGCAAATAAATCATCTTAACCCCTTGCTTTTAGGAATTTAGGGATCAGCCCTCAGCTATAAATTAGTAGTAAGTGATAATAGCTCAGCTCACAGCTGCCGTCTCTTGCTTTGGAGATGAAACACACCACGGAGGAAGTCAGAGTGCTCACAGAGCCTCCTCCCCCTGCTCCTGCCATACAATTCACTAATGTGAACATAGTTGCCCATAAACTACATCCATGCCTGCAGGCAGTGGGCATCCCCGAGTTACATCCTCGGAGGATATGATCCACACAGGCACCATGTGCATTTGCAGACCAGTGAAATACTAATGACCTGGTCATATTCAACAGATTCCCTTTTCATCTGAGATGGAAAAAGCACCTCTATCCCTTCTTTTTTCTCTCAGGAAACTTAAGAGGGTACTTGGAGTAAATAGCACTATGTGCTTTGAATGCAGGTAGATGCCATGTTCAGAGATTTCCAGCATTACTCATTTTTATTATTATTTATTAGTTCTTATTTATGTATTTAATATTAACATTAATTTTATTGTTATGTTTATGTGGATGATGATGGTTGTTGTTGCTATTTTTATTATTACTATTATTATTTCTATTACTATTACTATTATTACTACTATTATTATCATTGTTGTTGCTATTGTTGTTACCACCAATCACAAGAACAGACATTTTTTCAAGAACTCTGTGCACCCTAGGGCCGTATTTAAGGTGGCATGTATGGGGTCATCTCGTGAACCCCACTTTAGTAATGTATCAGTGGGCTCATGTCTACTCAGGTCTGCAAAGGGAAGGTCTGAATCAGAGGAGCAGGAGGAATAAAGTTAAATAAAGGTGCATTTTCCATCAGCAGGGTTATGCAGAAACAGGGTGACCACCAAGTGAGGAGGCTGGTCCTGAAGTCCCTGATGAAGTGGGAGCAGGAGTGCAGGTGGGAGAAGTGGATATTGTGGGAAGGTGGGATTTTAGTGTTGGGAATGAAGAAACTTTTCACTTGTTTCTGCTGAGCTGTTGTCTTGAAGCTGATCAGGAGCAGGATGCAATCTCCCTGACTTCACTTCTCGAGAGCACAGGCATCTCCAGGAGATCCTGGATGATCAGTGATGGAGCAGGCAATGGTCTATCCTTTGGAGAACATGAGAAACAAAACCTGCGTGGTGCTTACCTCAGAGGTAGAGGTCTGGGCTGTAGGGGTCCACAGGTGGTCAGACAAACTCTCCACCCACTAGGTTTCAAGTCCAAGCTCGGATCTTGTGAAGGAGCCTAGAAAACCGACTTGAATGAGCCACCTAATTTTCAAGGGCTAAAACAAGGAAGTTCAATCCTACCTGGAGGATGGAGACTGGGCCTTGGTGCTATGGTTTCTGAGGCTGGAAATCCAGTGGTACTATCTTCTGTTAAACCCACAGCACCCAGACCCACAGCACAGGGCTTGTAGGAGACCTTCTGGTCACCTTGGGTACCAGGCAGAAGGAAGGTGTGGATGTCCTTGCTGGTTTTGGAAGGGGATTGATTTCTTCGATGTCCTCCCTGGATTTGGTAAGGTGAGTTTCAGTCCCATTTCCCTTTGGCAATTTGTGCATTTTGCTTTGGGGATGTCAGGGGAATGGGAACTTGAAACTCCTTATCCCCATTGAAACACTGATGCTTGAGAGTGCTGGCATAGCAGTGGGGAGTGGAATTCCCTCCTCAGTGAGTATCCTGAGACAGGAGATGGGAAAACAAAAAGATGTCATTAAAATCTGTGAAATGAGAGCTGCAGCTTCTCATCCCATGACAATCCCACATTTTTGCATGACACAAACCTGGTTGAATCATAAGAAAGCCCAGTGTTCACAAGGCTGATAACCAAAGGGAAAGGAGGAAGAACTAGAAGATGAGTGGGAGAATGGGGAACATACTGATTGTGCACAGTATTTCGAGACATCTGACACCACTGAATGCTTAATAGTGGGTTAGCATAATCCTAGACTGCAGTCACAGGAGGTGGTGGGGAGAGATAGGGGAAAAATGACATGAGTTACTCTAAACACAGGGAATTAGTCTTTTCCCTGTAAAATAAATGACCCAGGAAGAATATATACTTGATTCCTCTCAGAGAGACTTTTTTTAATTTCATTGTCTTCAAATTACCTGCAGTAAGTGATGCAACTTTAAGTTAAACTTCAGTGAGGCATCGCAGGTGAAAGGTGCATCGTCCCATATTGCTGAAAGAAGAACATGAGGCTGAGTGATGAGAGCAGGAGATTCTTCAGCTGGAAGAGTGAACAGCGCCTCATCATTAGGAGAGTATTTCTGTTGATTATTTTTTTTTTCCATTGATCTACTGAGTCCCTTGGAAAGAAAACTCATCCTCTCTTAGTCCCACCTGAAATGGCAATGGTTAGATTTCACTCATAAACTCCATGGGAATGGAGTTCATAGAAGAGCAGCATTTCACTTGCTTCCCCAATATGGAAATTTTAATTATAGCGTTTCTCACTTCCCTTGGAAAAAATTAGAGGTTAGACAGAAAATTTGTTTTCCTAACAATTTGAAGTACATCAAAAATGATGGCTTTTTATCTTTCTGTTGTCCATGGGTTTGGACATGTTTTCTGCTAGTGGCAGCTGAATAAGACAGAAAACGGTAGGGGGAAAATGCATGATCTTTAAAATGAGTGATGGCTTCCTCCCACTTGAAAAACATTTTCATTAACTTTCATACGTTTATCTAAAATACACCAAAGATTTGTTTTCCTTACCTTTTCAAGGGAAAGGGAGTTTTCATTAGAAACTAATTCCACCCACTCGGGTTTTGACACTGAATTCCACAGCTGTAGTAATAACACCTCAGTTCATCCCTTCCTTCTTGTCCGCCACAACAGCACCTGATGGGGAGCAGGGGGGGTGGGGATGGTCCAGGCACTGGATAGCATCACCCCTCTGTGAGGTGCTCCCTGATTCTATTTTGGCCTGACTTTGTATAGTTTTAGTCTGCATCCTCCTCAGTTTCCACAGCAAACAAATGGAAAAAAAAATGCTCCAAAGAACAGACCAGTGCATAACATGGTCCATACCACATAGACTGGTGGTCATGGGTCTGCCAGCATCTCAGGGTCACAGCCCAGGGTCACCCCCACTTTGTGCAGAGGTGGCAACCGAGGAGCTGCCACCCCACAGACCTGCATTAGCACCTAACTGTCTTGCAGAACGGGATGGGGTTCAAGAAAACCAGAACAATTTGGCCTTCAAAGAACGAGGGCAGCAGGCGGAAAAGCCAGAGGAGAGCAGGTAGGCAGAGACAGATAGGTCCCCCTGCTCCTATTCTAGCTCTGGCCGAAGGTTTCCAGCAGGGGACGTGTGCTATTATGTTAGCACGGCCCCTTTGCCAAATCCTAATTGCAATCTGCTCTATTGACTCAAGCTAACAAGTTAATTGACTGCTTTTTGTGGCTTTGGTACACCACAAGCCTAACAGTCCTCTTAGGTAATGCAAGTGTGGGTGTGATAAAGCAGAAAGCCAGGGCTGTGAAAGTCGTTCCAGGGAATATCTAGTTTGAACTATTTTCAGCACCTTTTCTGTCCCTGGATTGGCTGCCAATTAAATGTCAATAGCTGTCAACTCTGGTTGGGAAAGGGTAAACTCCCTCAAAATTTAAATAATAACAGGAAAAAACATATTGCCCTGCAAGGACCAGCTAGGCAGAACCGGAGCCTGTTTGCTGTAATATGTTACAATATTACTTTTGCCCTAAAATCCAAGCTGGCTGCAGATTTCCTTCCCCAAATCTCAGCACTCTGCAAGTCGTCCGATCATCTCAATCACAGCAGCACACAGAAGCCGCCGCTGAGGTGGGAGCACCTTGATGTTGCAGACCAGCTGCTAAAAGGCTGTTTCAGCCTCTGAGAGACTGATATAATTTGAAAAAGGAAAGAAGGTTTGATAACAACATGACCATTTGAGATGCTTTTTATGTATGTGTATATATATATATGTGCATGTGTGTGTCACCCAAAGCTTGTTTTGAAGGAGGTCACTGTCATCAGGTGGGAAGTGGCAGGGAAGCGGTTTCCCCAGGGGCTCACAGCAAAGCAGTAAAACAAGAATGGCCACACTGGGGCAAACTAAGGGTTTTGCACAGCTGGACATACCTTCCCAAGCTCTGGCATAGTCTGACCAGTTGGAGAAGCCTTGTTTACATCAATATGAGTGAATTAAATGACCCAGGACTAGTGCCACATGCATAAAATCATGTCCCTAGCAACAGGGTGGCTGTCATAATTCCCAGTGGGAGCAGACCATGGTTTTGGATATCACCTGACCTCTGCCTGGTTTTCTTTTGACTGTGCTCATATTCTTGAGTCAAAACCATGCCAGGGAGCATGCTGTCAATTGACATGTGTGAATAATTGTAGGACAGTGCTCAGTGCAGGACTTGGCCTTCTACAAACACCATCGCTGATCCTTCTGCCCCCTCATAAATCCACCAGAAAGACTTTGGAGGGGGCAGTGGAGCAGTGGAGGAGTTGCTGGGGATCAAACTCTGACCTATCATGTGCCCATACAGTGTTTTATTCATTCAGCCTCACAGGGGATGCTGACTGCAGATTCTTGGTTTTGGGGTGCCTGATTCCTACTCAAACCCACACTCTGTACCCCAGCAGCTCCCTCCCCTCACCACTGGGACTGCCAAGCACCGGAGCGGTTCTGCAGCATTCCCGTCTCCAGCTCTGCAGGTTGAGGAGCTGTTTCATGCCCAGAAATGCTCACCTACAGCAGAGAGGGAGCAGAGCAACCCCTCAGAGGAGGTCTCCCACCTTCTTGTGGCTTCCAGGAACACCCAGGTGCATGCACACACCGAGCACATGTGGCCCCCCATCCCGCTGCCCTTTGGCACGAGGCATCAGGGCTGGAATCCGCGGAGGCAGTGGAGACAGAGAGCAGGCTGTTTACGGGGAAACAATTCAGCCTTGTCTTCAGTCACGTTTGGCTTCAGCACACAGGTCTCCACGCGATGCCTGGAGAAGGTCACAGGGGAGGGCGGGAGACAGAAATATGTTGTGTTCTTCCAGCCAGGCTGGAGCAATTTGATGATGGTGACGCCTCAAATCTCATTTTTAGCTTTACGAGAAACAGGTCATCAGGAGAGACAGAGCAGCCCCGTGGAAGGATGCAGGAGAGAGCTCTCCTTGGTTTTCCCACAAGTGCACCATCAGTCCCAAAAAAGTCTCTCCATCACTGACTACCTCATCTTACCCTGTGCAAAATAACCTTCAAAGGACAGGGCAGGAAGAGATGGGAGTTTTGTGAGCCTAAATGCATTTGCTTCTCTCACGTGAAAGGGGCCAGAACACGGGGACTGGTATTAACTCTACTAGCTGCTATTAGCTCTGATTTTCCTCTTGATGTCATGGGACCCTAAAAAGTGCTAAGCCCCCCCTTACAGCCAAGTCTCAGGTAACAGCCTTAGAAACAGCCGTTCCTAGGGCAGCACTGGGCCCCTGGGCCTGATGCAGATGTTTGCACCCCTGGACTGCTGGTTAGAAGAACCAGAAGAAGCAGACAGCTGGGGACAAGCATGAGGAGCTCCTGTCTGCTCTGCAAGATCCAGCCAAAATTCCTGCAGAAATAATATTGCATTTGTGGTCATCATAAAATTTTCACACACATAGATACCCGTAGTCCCAGAGCATTTTACATAGTGCATGTGTGAGATGCTGCTTTGGCTAGGTGTGCCGAAATTAAGGGCATCTGGCAAACACAGCAGCATCCTATTTCTTAGCGCACACTAGGCAATTTAACAAGCATGGAGAAATTAGAGCGGAAGATTGAATTTTCAAAAGTAACACTTTGCCTTTGGCCAGGACTCAGGCTAAAGCCACTCCTGTGGTTGCAGCGTGTGCTGGGAGGTATCTGACAGCGCTGATGTGAACTGCAGTGGTGGGAAATGGGAGACAGCAACCCTTACCTGAAGGCAGGGGGGGTCAGGATAGCCTAGAAAAGTGGATATCCCTGTGTCTGGTGCACAGAGGCACAGGAGCTAGAAAAGCATCTTACCTAAGTTAATATCAGGGCATAATACAGAAATCAGGCTTGGTTTTCATTCCTGTCTTAACCTTGCATGAAAGCATCTTTGTGCAGCAGTGACATGGCATGTTTGACACCTCATACCTGCTGCTTTCTGGGGTCCAGCACAACCCAGAAATCTGCAGTTGTTTCTGCCATAAACCCAGCTTGAACATGTCCTGTGGACCAGGGCTGTGCACAGATCCTGCTGCTGGGTCCCACTGCACCCCTGGGGCAGTGTGTGCACGGGGAGGGGCGGAGGGCACCAGCCCTTCACCAAGCAAGGCGATTAGGCAGAAACCACCACTTTTCCTATTAATTTACTGACTTGACACCAGTGCTGGCAGAAGATGAGATTTCATTCATCCCTTCCTGCCCTTCCCTTTCCCAAAGGCTTTTCCAAGCTTTCGTCCAGCTCCTCTTGTGAGATCCCATGCTCACTGTGCATTTGCCTGCTCCCCCTTAAAATCCGAAACACATCTTTTCTCATCAGGGACTTATGGCTGGAATTACTTAAGTTAATAGAGCAGTTAAGTAAGACAGCGCTGGCTGCACTATCCACAGGAAGGGTATGTTTTACTACCCTGGAGACAGAGAATACAGTAGTGGCTTTCAGACCCTCAGACTCTTTCCTTGTATGTGGCTCAGAAAATCAGAGCGAACCTAGTATCCCCCTATTTATCTGCTGCAAAGCCTCAGTGGGGCACTGATGCTGCCATTAGGGACTTTGGTCACCCCAGCCAGCAGTGACAAAGGCACATGACAGCAACAATGGCCAGGCAGGAATGTTAGAAATTAGTCTGAGCAGACCCCACTGCAAAAACACGTGATCTCTGGGAAGTCACATTACCCCGTGTCTCTGTCAGTTCCACATGGAAAATTGGGGAAAGCAGGAACCCTGCTAAGACAAAACAGATGCTGCTTCTGAGCAGGCTGCTCTCAGAAGAGGGAGAGGCAGGGAGTCTTGGCTGTTGTACCATGGTGTTGGGGTGTTTTCAGAAAGAAAAGCGAGTATGCAGGGTAGCTGGGCGTCAAGGTAGCAGGAAGGCTTGTGCTGGGCTGAAGGAACTGGCCAGCTGAACACCTGCTGCTTCCCTGCCTGCCTTCCCTTCCTGCAGACAGCCCCGTCCAGTGCATCTCTCCCCCACCCCAGTGAAATAACAATGATGGCTGGGGCAGGAAGGGGGTGTGATGGGTACACTGGGAAGGGAGGCTGGAGCAGGTGACTTGAAAGGTATACATGAAAGAACCCTAGAAAAGTCCCTTTGAGCCCATCCCTAACACCATTCCAGCTGCTTTTATCCTTCCCCCACCCCAGAGCCCCATCAGCATCACAGCCAGCCCTTCACTTCTAACTGGGTCACTCTGTGCACCACAGGGATCTGGTACCTTCCTGGGCTCCTTGTGCCAGCCCTCATTCCCAGCCCATGGCTTTAACACCCACTTCTAGTGGTCAGCCCATACACAGAGATGGGCAGCAAGTCCTCTTCCAGCTCACTGCCCGGTATCCTCCATGCAGCCCTGAAGATTCTGTGCACCCCAGGGCACCCATAGCTCCTCCAAGTGCCTTGTGCATCTAGAAATAAGTGTTTGCTTTTGACTCTGGTACTGATACAAGCACAGACTGATGGGGGGGTGGGGGGTGGGGGTGGGGGTGGTATTTGACCAGCCACCCTGGCCCCATGGTCTGACCTTCCCTTCACAAGCAGTGGGGCTTGCACAGTGTCTCTTCTGACTTCTCCCTGGGGCCCCTGAAGAAAAGAGGACTTACAATGAAATTCCTTCAGTCATTTCCTAAGCCCTCCCATCTCCACATGTGCAATGTCCTCTTTCTTTCCTGTGTTGTGAACATAATCTGAAGTAGTCCCAGAAAGTCTGCATTTTTTGCCTTTTCACTTGATTTGCCCTTTGACTCAGATTTCTCCCTTAGCAGAGAGCAGAGCTGTCGGCTTTGACAGCAGAGCTGATGACACAGATGCCAGGGGGCACCAGTTTCTGGGCTGGAGGTGGTCTTATCCTTGGTCCAGCAGTGAGGGGTGAGTGGGCTCATCCGGAGTGCAGCCTGTATACCTAAGGCCTTTTTGTCTGAATTTAACAGGACCCATGAGGGGTTTTCCTCTCCCTTTTGATCACAAGAAGAGTATAAACCCCTTTTCTCTTTGTTTTTTCATCCAGCAGTAAAACCCCATCTCTAGATTCAAATACTTTGGCAAAGGATGACACAAAGTGCTCTGAAGTGGATTTCTCCGTTTATGCTATATCTGCTTTTTCTAAGGAGTCTGTTAGATTCTGATCCTCCTGGCCCAAAGGTGCCTCTCCTTCAGTCTACCTCCCTCAGTGTTTCTCAGTGGCCACCTTCAGATGTGGCCCAGAGGGCTGTGAGAAGTTGGAGCCTCCAGCTTGGATTTTCACTGTGAACAGCAGCAGGCTGTGGTGGACCAGTCATGCTGAGTAAGACACCGGTTATCGTGAGCTGTTACATGTACTAGGATTCATCAGAGCCCAGAATGGAGATGACTGAGAAAAGACAGGGAAAAGGTCCATCTAATCTTGGGCGGGGGGGGGGGGGACGGGGGACGGGGAGGGACACAGGGGGACGGGACACACACACGACACACGGGGGGACACAGAGAAGACATAGGAGCTGGGAATTTTCTTTCCCTCTCAACAAGAGAACACTATCAAATGAAATAAGCTGTTTTCAGGTTCAAGACGAAGAAACAAGCAGTCCTTCTCAGTGTGTGGTTAACCAGTGGGACTCCTCACAGAAAGATGCTGTGCAAGTTAAGCATTTGCATGGATTGAAAACCCAGCTGCAGAAGTGCATAGGAGGTCCCCTTGCTCAGGAACTGCATGTCCCAAAAGCCTAGGAAGTATTCTCAGGACCATCAACATGCACTTCTGAGGTTACGGACAGCGTTATCCTTTCAGCAGCATCCTGACCCACCTCTGTCTGCTCACCTGTTGGTTGCCTCAGTCCTGGGTGCAAAGAAGGAGCAGTGCAGGGTCCCAGGGTGCAGGACACCCTGTGTCAACTCAGCTTAGGAGCAACGGAGAATCTAGCACAAAGCAATCCTGACCACAGCTGGAGTCTCTGCATGCTACCACAATACCAACTTACCACTAAATCCCAGCAGTCTAATAGAGAGTACCTTAAATTAAGCAATTCCTTTTCCTTTGTTTTCTTTTACGCTTTTCAGCTCAGCTAAGATGACAGCACTAAACAGAGCCTCCCACCACACTGGACTCCCATGGCACAGGGTCTTTGCCAGGGTTTGCCATGTCTTTGATCAAGCCCTTTGTGCTTGGTTTTATAGTAGTATAGGCTGTAAGAGGTGGACCTCCACTAGAACACTAGACAACCAAGCTTTCGAGATGGACGTATTCAGTATTGACAAGTCACAAAAAATAGTAAACTCCCAAAAGCATCAGAGGAAAAAGAAAGATCAATACCTTGATAAAAACATATGCTTCCAGCCCCATGTGAGTATAGCACAACGCAGCTCAGTATGCTTTCATATTTATAAGGTGTTGAAGACATCCTGATTCCCATCATACTGATAATTCATAAAATATAAGGAACTACAAGGGAATAATGCAGTATGACCGTATTCCTGCAGGCCAGACAGTTTCAGAGAAATAGAAAGGTCTGAATGAGAAAAGAAGTTTTATTCTGGATGGGGTTGGAGGGTCTGAGATGTGGTTTGGATACAAATAGGGGAGAAAAATGGAGAATTTTACAAATGAAAAAAAAAAAAAGAAAAAAAAGCATTGCTTTGATTCAAGTGTTTCAAATGACCCATTTTCTTATGATTTGTCTTTTTGTAGATTGTGTATTTTAGATGTGGACCTAGGTATCTAATGTCACAAAAATAAAACTTCTGAGCTAAAAGGTAAAATTTAAAAAATCATATTTTACAGTGAACAAATGAAATACTTTGTTCAGAAAACATCGGCAAGGGATGTTTCAGCATGGCCTGATCTTTTCTCAAGATTTTCTTCCAAAATGAAGTGTCTGTGAAACATGTCTCTCTGTGCAAGGCACTCCAGTTTCAGCAAAAGTGCATCCCTATGGAGTCTGCTTCTCTTGCAAACTCTCCAACACTTTTTTACAAAAAAATGCTTCTACTCTGCCATATCACCCCAACCATGGCACAACAGCTTGGACTGCTCCAGCTCCAGGCTGAACAAAGGTCTTCTTGATATCCCAGGTAAGAAACTAAACCTCAGCTTCCTAGTATAAGGTCTTGGAAGGGACATCAAATGGATGAAGATGTTTCAGCCTGGAGAGGCAGCGACTGGTCTCAGACAGAGATCTGCATTTCCTGGCTGAACCAGGGAAAAGAGCAATTGATTCTCCCACAAAGGTTTGAGGGCATATGAGAAGTTGGGCATGAGGTTCACATGGACAGAACACAGTAGTTTCTCACACCACACTAGGTCGGTCCTTGGGGTCGGAACAAGTCAGGTATGTTTGTGGAGTACAACACCTCCAGAGGCAAAGACTCCAGTACAATCCCCTAGTGACTGCTGAATGCTGGGAGGTTATAACCGGGATGGGGATCACTCATGTTTGTCCCAGTCTCATACCCTCTTTAAGCATCTATTGTCAGCCATCACCCAAGACAGGACAGTGTTAGATGGGTCATTGGTCTGGTGTCCATTTGAAGCTGAGTTAATGCTTTTCATATAGTCTCTTTTGTCCTATATTTCCTAGGGGTTTTTTTCCTCACCTCGCCTCTCCCTCCCCCCTCCCTCTCCTTCCCCTCCCCTCCCCTCCCCTCTTCTCCCCTCTCCTCTCCTCTCCTCTCCTCTCCTCTCCTCTCCTCTCCTCTCCTCTCCTCTCCTCTCCTCTCCTCTCCTCTCCTCTCCTCTCCTCTCCTCTCCTCTCCTCTCCTCTCCTCTCCTCTCCTCTCCTCTCCTCTCCTCTCCTCTCCTCTCCTCTCCTCTCCTCTCCTCTCCTCTCCTCTCCTCTCCTCTCCTCCCCTCCCTTCCCCTCCCCTCCCCTCCCCTCCCCTCCCCTCCCCTCCCCTCCCCTCCCCTCCCCTCCCCTCTCCTCTCCTCTCCTCTCCTCTCCTCTCCTCTCCTCTCCTCTCCAGCACTTCCCACTGGCTTTTATAGACCTCTTGGTGAGGTCAGCTTAGAAACTCGTCTTCAGTTTTTCAAGAGCTAACTGGATCTGTGCTGTTCTCCATACAGGGGAAACTATAGTCACCCTCCCACTGTTTCAGGGTCTGGTCAAGCAAAGAAAGGGTCATTTGGACATTATCAACCAGCTTTGACATTGATGTTTATCCCCATGCTTCTCAGAGCAGACAAGGAAATGGCTTTGCTGAGCCACATGGAGCCATGCAGTGGTTTTGTTTTTGTGGGAAGTTGCAGCTGTTTTGTTCTGTCTTACGTTATTACTTAATGTAGGATCTGGCTGCATTGCTTTTGACAGGGCAAGACTCCCAAGATACCTATGACCCTGATTCAGAAAAGCACACATCTAACTAGACCACAAGTTCGGAAGGACATGCATGTGTCCCATTGACATATGTGGGAATTAAGCATGTGTTTAAGTGCTTTTCTGGCACATGATAAGGTTATGGATGAGACGATATGACATGGTTTCCTGTACGAGCCAAGATGCTCTTTCCAGCCCAATATTCCTGACACGTATAATACAGGAGTTTCCAAATATAGGCTACTAAACATAGTTCCCCAAATTATCACGTTTAAATTTTAAATAAATGTGATATAGTTGTTTAAGGATGCCAAGTATGGGAAGATTCTTTCCACTTCAGTGTGGCAGTGACACACAGGGGCATGTCACCTCTGAAGATTAGATTGCATCTGTCTTGGGGCTGGAACACAGTTATACAAGATCCTAGCTTCTTCCCCACACCATAAAACAAAGGCTTTAACTTTGCCTACTGCTCTGAAATTCCCTGGAACACCCAGGAAACTCTGTGTTGTGAAAGAGGATGGAAGATATCTGGGCTCTTTTTTTTTTTTTTTCATCAGTTTTATCATTTGTCTTCAGTGACAACATACTGGAAGATGCTGTGTGTTTCAGTTGTCTTCTCAGAAGAATAGAAGACAGGTGCCTGGTTACCCATAGCATCTGTAAGATGTGTAGGTTGGACTAGGCCAGCGGACTGGCAGGGAATCTCCACTGGAGCCCATAGGAAAGCATGTATTTTGATCTGATGGCCTGGGCTCCTGTTTTGCATCCTGTTTCAGATCACCTCTTCGGTTCAGGAAGCTGTGCTAGATGCTTTGAATCCAGAGAGCCAGAATACACCCACAAAATCACAGTGTGGGGGCAAGTATTGGAGGCTGGGGCTGTCTCGCTGTATGAGGCATCTTCACAAGGGGGTACTGCTTGGCCTAAGAGGCAGAAACACATTTGGTTACACAAGGCCTTGGGCTGACATTTTTCCCTTAAAACAATTCAATTCTGCCTGCAGATTAAAAGAAAAATTTCTCTGCTGAGTAATCCTTGACTGTATTTTATCCTTCTCCTTCTACCGTGACATAGTGAGCCATGGTAAGAGATCTGCCCCTCACAGACAGTCATTCAGTTTTGATTGCCAGCATGTTCAGGTTGATGAGCGGTTTTAAAGCAGCTGGAGAAAGGTGATGCTTTGATAGGAGTTGAAATAGTAGAAATGCATGCTGACATGCAAAGGTGAAGGGATTAGATGCGCAGGCATCAGACAAATTCGCATAGCTAGGTAAACTGTGTATGTGCCAGGTATTTGGAACACCAAGGTAAGAGAAGTGCAAAGAGGGGTTGTACTGAGCTGGAGCGCACAACCCAGTACCCCGTGTCCAACAACGGTGAAGAGCAGGTGAGCTAGTGGCCCAGGAAGCGTCACGTCTTGTTATTTGTTAGTGGGTTGACCTTTTCCGTGAAAGTCCCACCAGGGGCTGGAGGGCATTACATTCATTGCATTTTTCTTCTCTCCGTGCCCAGATGTTCCACAGAAGCCTCGCGGTAATGCTAGCCAGCTTCCACTTCTTACCTTCCCAGTGAATTATGGCTCTACAATTTTTGCTATGTAAAGGCTGAAACCTCAGAGTTCACGGGGAGTTTAGTCTCTCCATACGGTGAAATGCCATGGCAAATGCGTTTGGCTCCAGCTGTGCTTATCGCACGAGGCAACACAGAGCTGAATCAAGTTAGCTGATCAGGACAGGCAGAGAGCAATTTCTTCTGCAAAGAAGAAAGCAGAGCAACACCCAGCACCAGGGCCATGCTTGTCTTTTTTCTTTTGCAGCGATCATAAACTTCTGGCAGATCCCTCAGCCCCATGCAGTACAATCAGAGCTAACCAGAAAAAAACAGCTCAGTCAATGGGGAAATGTTCCTCAACGATTTACAAGGTTTCCTGTGGTTTTCAAATGCAGCAATTACATTTTATTCTCTGCAGTTTGCACTTTGCTCTCAAGGTGGAAAAGCCGCAGGTTTGGGATGTCTGCGTGTGTGCATGTGTTCAGGAAAGGAAAAGGCAGGATGGGTCAGCCATGAGATGGTCCCACACAATCCTCCCAAGATACTTCGGGGGTTAAACATTTCTGAGATCTGTTTAATCTCAGTAACTCTTCTTTTACTGCTGCTGGTTTCAAAGAGTTCCCTGCTGGTTGAAATGCAGTCTCAGATCTCAAGGATGGTCAAGTACCTGCTTCTCTGGTCATTTCCATGGACAGTTCTGAAAGCAAATATCTTTGAGTTCCTGCGAATAACTGCTGGCAGAAGAGGGGTGTTGTTTCCCAGCAGGACAGCTGCTGACCCCAGGACACATTACTCAGAAATCTGGGCTAGGATATCATGTCTTGGATACTTCTGGTGATGTGAAAATTGCAAATAAAACCACCAAAGTTGGCTCGAGGCATGGACAAAGAAGCAGTCAGATGACACTGTTTCTGCATGGTCTTCCTATAGAATTGCATTGAAAAGCTGTTGTTTGCCTTCCCATAGAGCCTTTGAACCCCATCTGAGAAGGGAGGCAGGCAGCCAAGCAGTGTGTGCCCAAGGAAGCAGCCTCTCTCCAGAAAGGGCACAAACCGAGCAGAGAAGAGAGCTGGACAAAAGCCGGTCCAGCTAGAAGCTACCACAGCTTGAAGGAAAACTATACCAGAGAATCAGAAATATATTCTGCAAATTAAATGTAAGATTATTACTTTTTTCATTGTGACATTTGTTTGTCATTATGGATCAGTATTATTTCACTGCAGTTGATTCAGACCCACAGTTCTGGGACTGGGACAAAGCAGAGCAAAATGAAATCCCCTGACCAAAAGCTGCATTTCCTTGCCCACCTTCCTCCTCTGCCTTGTGCATCACCCTAATCTAAGGAAGAAGTCCCGAGAGATTTTCTGTGACATAGAAGGTCAAAGACAGCAAATGCCTGACACGTATTGCTGGAAGAGCATTCCTCAAAAACTTGGGGCTCAAGATTTCATTAGCACAAATTATTTTGAATATTTGGAAGGGAAATCAGACTTTTTTTCCCCCCAAATTAAACCTGAGATTTTTTGCAGAATTACATCACTCCAGCAATGGTGATTATAAAACCCCCTTCCCCAAAACGAAATGCTGTGAGATCATGCAAAAGCTGACTTTGCACTGAATTTTCTCAGCTCTTCCACTGGCATGTCAGATCTTACTGTGGGTTTATTTGACATCTTAATTGAAATTTCACTCACCAATGGACAGCACGCCATTGAACTGAAAAAGGAGTCACCAACAAAGCATAGCAAACTGTTCTCTCTTATAGCAGTGGAAATCAAGGCTAATGTCAATTAAGTAACAGATAATAAAGCTGATGTATGGAAAAGAATTAAATGTTGCAGTTGATTAACCCCTTCAGAGACACATCAGTCCAAAGTCAGGGAGACATGGCCTTCAGATGTACTCGTTTCAGTCAGATGTTATATCTGGCATTCAGGAGCTGCGGCAGGCAGAGATATTTCCCCCAGGGATAGGCATGTGACTGAGTCAGAAGTTGTTTTAGCCAAATTTAGGTACATAACAGGTACAGAATGGCCTTTGGCCTGTTTCAATCATCCCCACTCCCTCTGCTGACAGCAGAGAGAGGAACCCTTGCAGAAAGCCTATGATTCACCAAAAATAGGAGAAGCAGCTTGTTGCCAAGGGTGTAGTGTCTCCTCATTGACTATAGAAGAGCCCAGACAGTGCCTGTAGGTTTCACTTGGAGACCTGAAGGGAGGTGAGCTGAATCCCTCCATAGCTGTTCTTCTGGCCTCTGCCACAATCTCCCAGGATCTCCTCAAGCCAAGTCCTCTGCAGGAGACCAGATCTGTGTTCAACTGCCACCATAGCAATGGGTAAACATCTCACGTCTCCAGGCACCCATCTTTCCTAGAGAAGTAATTATGGGTCACCCCTGTCCTTCTGTACCTCAGTTTCCCTTCCCTTTCAGGAGCAGGCTTACTCACATTTTCCCTTGAACGGTACAAGGCAGGAGACCCTACTTTCACAAAGTATGTTGATGTGGGCTTAAATTATAATATTCCCCCAAAATGTCTTTGAAGTCCGCATGAATTAAGTAGCCATTGGGCAACTTCACTGAACTTTCATTCATTCATTCATGCTAAAAAATTCACCTGAGAACCACAGCTGATGCATGTCCTCAAAGCCCAGGGCACCATTATTCCTAATGCATACAAGGTGGTTGATAGTGGCTCTGGTGACAGCAGACGGTTCAATCAGCCAGTACCAGGCACGAGCTCACAGACCAGAAGCTGGACGATGGGCTCCTCTTGGTCTACCAGCAACTGCACCTTCCTCCAGAGCTGCAGCATGCCAGCAGGCTGTGGAGGGTGGGGTAGGGAGGGTCTCCAAAGGAGCTGAAGCTAATTGATTTCCATTCCCTCAGAAGACACTGCTGCTGATGTTTCCAAACTCCCCCTGTTCTTTACTTACCCTTTTGGATCTCAAGGGATGCCCCATGACAAATTGGAGTTCTCTGGTGAACCGATTGCTTATTGGGTTTTTTTTTTCCCCCTGCTTTTTTTCGGTGCTAAAGATGAAAGATTTAAAATGCAATAATGTTTTGTCTAAATTCTTGTGGAAATAGCTTATGACCTTTCATAGAGAAATGTGGTTTCAGCTTTCCGGTAAGAGAGCTCCCAGCTAATGATTTAGCTCTATTTTCTAATAAATAGTTGGCAAGAGACGACCACTCTTATACCCTTTGTCATTAGGGACCCATTATTTATGACTCAGAAATGAATCATTAGGCTTGGCAAACAGCAATTTCTTTGTGGCCAATGTATTTTTCCACTCAGTAGCAGAGTATGCTTGTAAATTCTTCCTAAAAATTACCATTAAAATATCTCCAAACAGACTCTCCCCCACACTGCCATAAATTCTCTCCACTTTGGTGACTATTGGTGGTCTTCCCACCTCAGGAAAGAGGGTTTCTTTTTTGTGCTTAACGCCTTTCACATTTCCTTCCAGCTAATTACACTTTTATTTAGTAAGGTAAATGCATTTTGTTTTCCTTATGGTCTCCCCTTTACAGGATGAAATATTTCCTTCTGACAGAGCCTTCCTGTCTTCCGTATCCTGGCTAACTCCGGGCCTCCGAGCAATTAGAGCTGGAGAAGACCTTTGCACTTACACTTACTTGGTGGTGTCTGCTTGCCAAGGGCTTCAAAAAGTCATTTTCATGGGAAGGCATGATGACACATGTTGGACAAGAATCATTCGAGGGGCAAATTTCCCCAAATTCTGAAAGCATGTAGGAAAACTAGCAAGCCAGAAACTCATTTTCTCTCTCCCTCTTATTCTTAAATCATTATTCACCTAGTTGAGAGGCTTCTTAAATCTGTTCCTTTCTTGTACTGTAAGCATGTTTCAAGGGACACACAATTTACCAGCTAATCAGGGCAAGAGGATTAAAAAAAATTGTTGAGGAACATGGTTGAAGCTTTGTTCCAGATGCAAATTTTACCAAGTGCTCACTCATGTCCGAATCCAAGAGGCTGTTTCTTACTGAAGAGTCAGCCTGACTGTGGGACCTTCACCCCAGTACCAACTTTCCTGACATTTTGGAAACTATAGATCACAGGTGGTGCAGCAGGTTATGTGAGATTTCTGAGCAGAAAGCAGGAGACAAGAAATCTTGAGAAAATTTGGGGGGGGTGGGGCAGCGGGGGGGGAGGGAAGTGCAAGGAGAGACTTGTGAGCATTGCAATGCTATGCTAACTATCCAAAAAGATGGAATAAACCTTCCAGGGTAAGATTCACAGATTTTAACACTGAAAGAACCACGAGGTCACTTAATCTGGCCTCCTCCAGAACAATTTGCTCTGCAGCTTGGGATCCCTTAGTGTCTCTTTCTTATCTGTAACATCAACCAAAGGCTGCCCTGCCTTGGCTATCAAGGAAAAGGAAGTTTTGGGGCAGGGGGCAAAGGAATATTAATTCTTGCCAGTGTAAAATATAAAATAACCACTGGGATTAGTTTTTGCTGGCAAACTGCAGCAAACCAGCCTCGTCCTGGCCCAAATATAGAGAGAATGATGTTCTTTTCCCAGTCAAAATGGCAATTCTTACTTTAAATTTAGGGTTTGGTCAAAAATTCTCTTCTTACTCATTTTCTTCCATGGAAAGCCTACAGGTAAAACACACACAATATACTAGAAAAATTACATTTTAACTGCAGTTTGTTCAGTTGTTGGGTTGGGTTTTTATTTGTTGTGGGGTTTTTCCTTTTGGAAATACAGCACCATTTTATTTTCAAGAAGGTGCCTATAAGTCAGTTCATTGGTCAAGTGAGAAAAGAGAGAAGTAAGGGACAGAGTACTGAAACCTTTGGGGAACAGAAGAAGGAGCAAAAGGCTTGGGTGAGCTGAACAGACTTAGGGTGTAGCAGAGAAAAATATAAATCACAGTACCAGGAAAACTCTTGCAAGATAAAGAAAATTAGAAAATGGGTTCTGAGAAGTGGAGCTGTGAACATACAAATGCCTTAGTTGCCTCCTGGATTTGTTGGAAATAGCTAACAGTAACTAAGCAACCTCAACATGAGGCATGGGAAAGGAAAAGAGGTAGTTGAGTACGGCCACTGGAGTATCTTTGAGCTGGAATATAGAAAAAACAAAATAATATATAAATAAATAAAACTGTTTCTTTCTGAGGTCTGGAATTTTATTTTAAAAATACCACAAAGTTTTGGAATCTACTGATTAAAAAAAAAAGAAAAAAAAAAAAGAAAGATGACAAATAAACCTTTCAATAAAAATCTGGACAAAAATAACTTACTTTGGTCCAGGATGCATCTGAGAATCTGACATATGGGGAAGATCACTGTGTTCCCTGTTGGATCAGACATTCATCTCATGGGAGTGTCTGCTTGCAGAGATGTCTTGCCCAGACATTTTAAAGGCGTCTATGAGAACCTCTCACAAAAAAAATTTCTGGTTTCACCTGTTTTTGGAGAACATTTGCATTTATTCCTTCTTCCCTCTCTCCCAGTTTTAGTCAGATGCCAGTGTGGTGCTCCAGGTTCAAAAAGATTCTTTTACTTCCTGAAGTGTTGCCCATTGCTTGTGATATTCGGCTGGTTTTGGCTGGGATAGAGTTAATTTTCTTTGTCATAGCTAGTATGGGGCTGTTTTGGGGCTGTTTGCAAACAGCATTGAAAACTCAGGGCTGTTTTTGTTACTGCCCAGCAGCGCTTGCACAGAGCCAAGGGCTTTTCTGCCCCTCACCCCACCCCACAGCAAACCGGCTGGGGGGCACAAGGAGCTGAGAGTGGACACAGCCGGGACAGCTGACCCTGACTGACCCAAGGGATGTCCCATACCACATGGTGTCATGGTCAGCACATAAAGCTGGGGAAGAAGGAGGATGAGGGATGCTGGGAGTGGTGGTGTTTGTCTTCCCAAGTCCCCGTTACGCATGATGGAGCCCTGCTGTCCTGGGGATGGCTGAGCACCTGCCTGCCCATGGGAAGTGGTGAGTGAATTCCTTCTTTTCCTTTCCTTGTGTGCATGGCTTTTGCTTTACCTGTTAAACTGTTTTTATTCTAACCCATGAGATTTCTCACCTTTACCTTCCAATTCTCTCCCCCATCCGACCAGGTTGAGCGAGTGAGCGGCTGCATGGGGCTCAGTCACGGGCCGGGGTTAAACCACAACAGTCCTTTACCTCTCTATAAGTTTGCTCTCCATATAGATGACTCAGCCTCTGTTGACTCTTGCTGAGCTCTTAAGCCATGAAATAGTATCCAAGAACCAGAAAGGTTTCTCTAGGCTGAGAACACAATCACCAACCTGAGAACAATACCTTTGTGAATCAGGTCTAACGCCTTCGGAACAGAATGTGTCCAGAAGAGCTGAGAGTTTTTATTACAGAAGAAGAACCATCTCTCTGCCAAACTTGCATATAACATGAAGTGAACCTATACTGAACCCTATTTGAGGTTTGAAAAAGTTTGAATAACCTTTCTCTGTTCAGTATTTTCCTTGTACCTCAACGCTTTCCAGTTCAGGACAACACTGAGAGCATACGTGCCAAAATTCTGGAGAGTAAAAACAAAAAAAAAAACCTCTACACAAAAAAAACCAAAAACACAACAACGCCCACAGAAAAACCCTCTCTTCTCCTGGGCATTCCTGGACCAGGTGGAAGCTGAAAATACTGGCAATTTCGCGGGGAATTAAAATCTACAGACCCAGGAGGTTAAATAAACACCATCCAGATTCTTGGTTGGTTGGTTGTTCACCAAATCCCAGAAAGGAATACAATGGAAGAGCTAATCTTTCCATTTTTTCTAGCTGTTTACCCAAGTCTAATCCTGCTAAATTGCCCTTGTTCCTGGAAATACGTCATTTTACTACCTGTTTAGTAAGAGTGAGCATGGAGCTGGCTTGTAAGAGAAGACCCACTTTATGGACTGTGGTCGCTGATAGGGTGGGCACCTTGTCTAAGCCATTTCTCTGGGCCTATTAGTGAGAAAGGGTCATCTCCAAAGGGTGGTATTTCTAATTCACAGATCCCCAGATAGCTGAAGACAGATGGAGTGAGTCTTGTTGCTGTTATCTGTAGATAAATTGGAAACTGCTATGGAGAGCAGCTTCTTTGACAGAGGCACCACTGACTCAGTTGGTGACCATGACCTCCAGAGCAGAAAACCTGACCCAAGACCTCACCAGGATCAAGTTCAGGTCCTCCTTATTTCATGTATGAAACGCGCTACTAACATCTGATGGGCTTCCTTGGTGCACCCGAATTCATCCATGGGTATCCAAGGTCCAAAGCAGACATTCATCTTCACTCCCTCCACCCTAGTCTTTGGTACATGAACCCACTACCATCAGAACCAAGATCAGCAGCCTCAGCAGCCACAGTTGAAGGGCACGGTGGTCTCCTGACAGGTACTGACAGCAACTCCCACCATGCTGGAGATCAAATATCGCTCAAGTTATTTAGGGCATAATTACATTGGTAAGTACACTTCTGAAATGCATCTCCCAGGTGTCCCACCTTACCAAGCTTTGCATCATGTTGTAAGGAAATCTCAGAGTATGCAAACTGAATTCATTTTGGGTGAAACCAACCCAAACCACATGCCATCAGAACAGACCTACCGTGCTCAGATCGATGGGCATTGATTGAAGTCACAGTATGTGATTAAAACTAGTCCAAAGTACTCGCTGCAAACAGAGGTGGCATGCCCATAAGGTCACAGCCACTTGACTATTCAGAACTGGCTCTTGCACCATGGGATTTGCTGATGTAAACTTAATCTCTATGACTTGAATTCTCAGGGTCTTCACATTACCTTCCTACCATGCTTGCTTTGCTGAAATCAATGGTTTGCTCTTGACCGTCTCACTGCTAGGGCAGAGGAGAGTTAGGGATCAGCAATTTAAAGTCCACTTAGTAATATTGGGACTGAACACTGTCATACACGCAACTAAGATAAAACAACAGTATACAGCCGCTAGGTAGATGAATATAGGCATGACTGAAGAGTATATGGTTACGTTTGTGAAAGGTGGAATGAACATACTTAGTTTCCAAAGACAGAGACAGATGCACACATGGGCTTTTCTCCAAGTCATGAGCCCTCACTACAGGATTACCTCAGCTTTTTTTATTGCACATTTTTCTTGATGTCTCCCCCGTCTACAGAACTGATGTCTGATTCCTGAGCTTGGTGGCCCTCTGGAAATGCTGTGTTCAATCCACTGAAGTGCAACTTTGCAGATCCGGGGAACTGTCTTGACTGAGTTGACTAATGAACAAAACATTGAACAGATTAGGTTTTTTTAAGGGTTACGTAGTTTTCAACTGTGCAGTCTGCTAAACACAGAAAATCTTTGTGCAGCCAGGTAAAAAACAACTCAGGTCAGTCTTTTCAAAGCCCCCAGTTCCCTTGCTTCTTTGACATGTGTAGATGGTGTTCCAGAAAGCCTGCGGGTGGTGAGCCACCTCTAGTGTCCTGGATGCTCTTCTTTTACATGTGGCTGCCATTACTCCTGGAGAGCAAGACCTTCCTACCTCACCGGTGAATGTGGCACACAGGCAAGGAGCCCACCAGCCCCACACTTAATGCAAAGAGCTCTGTACTAGGAGGAGCAGTAGGGCCATCCACCCCCAGAGATGGCAATCCCAGTTGTGAAGGATGTAGCAAACAGGGCAAGACCTTCTTGTGCCAGGCACGAGCAGGACAGCACCTTGGCACTGACGAGCCACCCCACACTTATCTTTGAGAGCACCAGTTTCATAAAGCTTTGTACAGCACTGGGGCAGGCAAGTGCTGCCTAGCGTGCTGCTACCAGTCACTCTTCAAAGACATACCCTGCTCCTCCAGAAGCGGTGCTGGAGGCAAAAGGCCACTTTTTTCCCCATGTCTGACCACTTTCTACTTTGCATTTATTTTTCTTCCTATGGCCTTTTTTCTTAATATGGTTCCCCGTGTTATTTTCCATCCATGTTTGTCCTCATCAAGAGGAACCGCACCGCCTCTTCCCTACCCTGAAATGCAAGCGAATTGGACACTCTGTTCCACAGAAAGCCCCAGGGGGGCAGCGGGATATTATTTTAGTATTGTTTACACTTCTGATCATCAGGCCCAGCAAACACCCACAGGCTGGAAACCCATCCTAATTGTTGTGAGTTGTTTTGTTTTTTTCCCCTGGTGGAAAAAAATCTGTTAGTTATTAATCATCACCAAAACCTTGGTTTTCAGCAGTGCTGAGATGTCTATATTGCATCCAGGGAGTGACAGACATTGTGAGAAGAGCCTGTATCATGGGGATGCAACTGAGAACCTGGCTCCAAGAGCTATTTAAGTAGCTCAGCTCCTTAAAGTGGCCTGCCACACTGTTTGCAATAGATAAAGTCACTTCTGGTCGTAACAGTTCCAATGAGGATATTTACTCCAAATGTTCCCACCCTCCAGAAAATTCTGAATTAGCTTCTCCTCATCTTTCCAAAATCCAGTAAAACAAAGGTATTATTTATAATATAAACTGGAGACTAAATAAGAAAGCATTAATCTAGCCATTTGTGCACTCATTCTGTCCTTTCTCATGTGTTCTCATCTATCCATTTACCTATTTATTCATCCATTTCTGTACACACATTATCTGTTATCATTGTGTATTTATCAGTCTGGGTCTACACATGCACACAAACACAAATGCATGCACTGTTTATGGGTGTCCTGCCAGTCTTTAGAACAGCAATAGACTGTTATTAGTCTATTATTAAAATCTATAATTAAAAATAGATAATTTGATTCAACACTATCCATCCCCACTGTAAAATATTAAAAAATATGGAAAACAAAGGTTTTATATATTGAAAGCACTGCCCAGGCTGCCTTGCTGTAGCATATATGGAAAAGTAGAAGGACATGGGACCGACTGTGGTGTTAAATGCATCCCTTTTGGAGCTGATGCAGAAGAAGCTGGTTTTCAGAAGGAGCTGCAAAAATAGTCTGATCCTTTAGTTGCATGGCTGGGAAGGCAGGGAAGGAAGGAAGAGGCATTTGGTCCTAAGGACACACAAAGCCAACAGCAACGTATAGCCACAAACAGCTGGAGAACAGTGTGTGGGAAATGAGCTGCGGGTCACTGCGCCAAGTGCTATGTGTGACCAGTATCCTGCAAAGCAGTGACCACCTTCCCACAGTCACTGTGTCTTACAGCACTTCCAAACTGCATGTCTACCACCCAGGTACAAAATAATTTTTTATGTTCTTTCAAGATCTTTCCTTCCCTGAGGTGCCCCTAAGAAGACATTGAAGACAACACCTCCCAGAAGGAAGAGGGGATGTATTTCCACCCTGCCTATAGTGGTGCCTTCATTTTGGGAGTAATGCAGACGGGGAAGAGAAGATGAGGATGGAGGGCTTGCACCTGTTGTTACCTGCATCCACAATTTCACTTCCTCATAGTATCTGCAAAACACAGATGCCTGCATCTATCCTTGAGTGATTAAAAAAGCCATTCCTCCCAGTGAAGTACAAGTGACCACTCTCTGGTACTTCCAACAGACACACCCTGTCATCCTAAAGGGCTTCCAGCTGAAATATAGCTCTGTCTCTGAAAAAGGGCCCAGAGCCGCACAGCTCTGTGCACTAAGCCCTGACACATTGCTGGAAAGGTCTCCCTCATGGTTCTTCCAAGAATAACAAACCTTTGCAATGCGCTCTCATATATCATCAACAATTAAGGAGTGTAACAATCCAAACAGCCATCCCTCCAGGGATGCACAGAGGGAAGGAAGACTTATTAGGCCCTCGAGGAAATGTAATCCCAGCACTGTGCTGGCCTTGGAGTTTCTGCCTGGCTTTGAGAGGCTCCGTGTGACTGGGACGCCTGATCTCCTTGACTGCATCGTGGCTCATGAGGGGGATGGATGGTGCACCCTGAAGCTGCCAAGAACATAGCCTCCTTGAAGAGAGATGCTGAGACCAGAGTTTGCGCAGCATCTCACGCTTCCTCCCCTCTATTTTTTGGACCTGGATGGCATTGATCTCCATCCAGTCCATGCTGTGGAGAAGGTGCACCCGCCTATTGGGCTGATCTTCCCAAAGACCACGAGCCAGGTTCAGGGTACAAGCAGGGCCATGTCATTTGCAATTACTTAGAAGCAGCTAATTGTACCCCAGGACAGCAGAATGGGTGCAACGATTTCTTTCCCGAGCCTTGCCAGCCCTGCTCTCCTGTGATGTGGTTTAACAGGAACAGGGAGCCTGCTGGGAATGGCTCCGTGGTGTTGGCTCATGGAGACTCCAGGAACTGAGCAGACAGACAGACTCTGGTTTTCAGCCGTGCCTGAAGATCTGTCGGCTGCAAACAAGGCTAGCTGGAGGTGTTTTTTGGTGGAATTGCTCCCATGGTTCTCCTGGAACAAGTGGAGGGGCTGTAGCTTGCTCTCCTCCTTCTCCTAAGGACAGCTTAGCTGTTGCCACCTGTGAAGACATGGGACATCACAGCCACATCTCTGGGCTGTGAGAATGATGTCACATCGCCAAACCAGCCCTTCCATGAGGAAATAAGTGGAGAAAGCTCATAGAAATGGCTTGTCCTATCCTCAGCCCCTGCTCCTTCTCCCTTCCCAAGCACCTTAGGAACTGCAGGAAACCTGTCTGATCTACTTCTAAGTCATCAGAGCAAGGGTGGGGGTTGGAGGTGGTTGCTCTGCCATTATTTCATGTTTTTCATATTTCATTAACCTACCCAGGCTCACGCACTGGGAAACGTTTTACAACCCATTCCTAATCTCCAAAGAAAAATGTTGGATTTAGACCTTGAACATGTAGGATATGGCTCTGCTAGGGGCAAAACACCCACCACTCAAAGCAACCCCCTAGACCAACACGTACCCTAACATTGCTCCAAGGTATTGTTTTGCTCATTATTGCACAGACCCTCCTCAGCCTGTGCCATTGTGTGCCACGGGACAATACCCACCACAATCACGCTCATCAGGGAGCTCCTTGCCAACCACAGCTCCACAGCCCTGCTGCACAAGGAACACTTGCAGAGAACAGCCTCTGTTAACTTTGTGCTTTTTGGCACAATTTGGCCGCCCAAGTGTTTCACTATTAATCACATGTCCTTCTCAGGTCCCCACTGGACTGCCACGTGAGGCCAGGATCAGGCCCCAGGTTTCTTAAACCTGGCTCCTCGCCTACGCATGCTGCCGGGCCAAGGCACGTTCTGAGCAGGCCTGGCGGAAAATTTTGGATGGGACAGTTTTCCATTGGCAAACACTGCATCAATGAAACCTAAATATTTTGTGGGTGTAGCTCAATTTCCATGAAATTCTTGACAAAAATTGTCCAGCCTCCCCTTGCTGCGACTTTAAATTTGCCATTTCAACTTTCTCCTTTTCTTTAGGAATGCCAACACACTTTATCTGATAAGGCAAAGCCCACTGTGCGTAGACACTGCTGCTTTGTATAGTCTTGTTTTGACTTTTAGAAATTGCATTCAGTCATGGCTTTAGTGTTTCATAGAGTGGTGCTACATTGATGTAAAACATTTCTGACCTGTTGAAATTAAGTCTTCAGCATTGTCAAAATGAAGCAATCGTATACTGTCAAAAAGAAATAATCCTGCGATACTGAAACGCGAGTCAATGCTATTGACAAGAAATATTTTAGTATTTCCAATGAGGGTTTTTTTGGAAATGCCATTTCACAAGAAGTTTCAGATTTTCACTTCTGTGTTCCAATTTGGAATAAAAACAGAAGTAGAAATGTTGGCATTTCCCCTGGGAAGGAAATTCTATTTTCCAAAAAGTTTTAGTAATAATCTGGGTTAGAGGGAGATGTTTTAAAACCTGTTATTAAAAATGATTGTGCAGCCAGTAAAAGTGGTGTGAAATGAATGGATTCAAATATAGATTTACGGTTTTTTATGTTTCCCCTCCATAACTAACATATCTTTTTATAGATATATTTCACCTTCCTTACACCCCTTTGTTACCAGTACCAGACATTTTCACTCTTAGATGCTCTGATTAACCTGATCAACTCAACTGTGAGTGTTTGTTCTTACACTGTCATTTAGCTGAGACAATTGTTGCTTTTATTTCAGAACTGGAAAAAAAAAAACAACCAACAACCTTGTGTGAGCGCTAGTCTGTTGTGGTTTTTTTTAATTTTTCAAAATACATCATTAGATTCAATAAAAAGCATTACCTCTTCCTCCAAGCCTTGCATAACTGTTAATCTAAAACAACTGATGGAGGAAAAATGCCTGTTTTTCCCAGCGTGTGCAGAAGTTATGCTGAGGTTGCATCGCATCCAGCTACGGTACTGGTTTGAGACCATGCGAACAGCTGCACCAAGTCAGACTAAAGGTCTTACCCTGTTTCTGACAGTGACCAGCACCAGATACCTAGGAAAAGTGCTTGAAGAAAAAAAACAAGATTAGAGCAGTCCTCTAGGATTGTTCTACCCCAGGCTCTGGGAGTCAACAATTTGGGAATTTACTGAGATTAAATTTACATCTGGACTATCCAGCTTAGTAACCATGGATGGATTTAGCCTCCATAATTTATCTAAGATCTTTTAAATTCAGTAGACTGGGCTATGTTAAAATAATTCAATCTGAATTATAATTCCTCGTTCTTCTTGTTTTAAAAGTTCACATGGGGAAATATAGCTTGCAGGGGGGAAAAAATTGTCTCATTTTAACTTTTTCATATTTTCAATGGCTTTCCTTTTATCCCTACTATCACAGTCAAGCGAACTGCACTTTAACCAAACAAGAATGTCTGTATATTTAATTTAGATGGATAGTCAATATTTGGATGTTTCTTTTAACTTCCTAATGCCTCATAATTGAATGGGAAACACCCCTTAGAGGAAGACCTGTTTTTGGTCAGAATGCTGTTGCTTCTATGTCCCATCAAAATAGAATTTCTTCATTGTGCAAGTCATAAACGTGGTGGGGTGGGTGGGGGTGGGAAACTATTTCGGAAGAACAGTTGTATGTTACACTGATCACATCCTCTCTCATCAAGGTAGATAATAATGCAGGGAAGACAGCATGACAAATAACATTTTTATTTTTTTTTTTAATAAAATGCTCTAGTTTTGTGTACGGTCATAGGTAGGGCTGAAGATTTAGGATCCCAATTCTAAAGAAGTCACTCAATGGAGAAGAGACCTGTTAGAAGGACAGATATTTAGATCAGGAGAAAAGACCTTTTAGAAAGGAAAGATGTGCAGACTGTGAAGAAGTTTCAGTGCAGAGGTGAAGATAAGGAGCTGGTGGGGGGATTCTTGGTGAGGCACTGATACCTAATTTGTCATCCCATGAAGTCTAAAGCAAGAAAGAGCCATGAACTGTAATTTAGATTAAATTATTTTAGCATGTTCCAAGCAGCCTCTGATGTTCATAAAATCAAGAGCAGTTGCCATAAAATATGGTGACGGCTCTTTATTAACTATATGTGAAAATGAGTGCACATAAAGCATCTCTGAGGGAAACTCCTGAGTCCGGGCTAGCAGTCAAGCCTGGAGCCTTAAATCTTAATAAACTAAGACATGACTTCTTCTGGATAGGCATCAGGAGGAAATAAAGCCAGTTGTCTTCTTCCTGGCTTGGATCTTAAATGCAGAACCAGCCTTTGCTTGGGGTTAGCAAGCTGATCTTCTAGCCTTAAATAAAATAACCCATAAAGTTAACCCTGCAACACATACTTCTGTTGAGGGGGGGAGCAGGGTTAATTGGCACGTTTGTTTGTTTGCTTATTTCTAATACCGACAGCTCCAGGAAGCCAAATTCATCCCAGATGTTACTTAGTTGACCTCAGAGGGGTTATTTTGCATTGACTTTGATAGAGTTGTGCTGGGGCGAATTCATTTGCAGACTTGCCACCTTCCATGGAACAGCTGCCAAGCTTCCTTGCTGCAGGGAGAGCTCCCTGCCTAGCCGGGCTGCCTGGCCCTTTCCGCTGCTGTCTCTTCCTGGAAAGGTGAGCTATTCAAAGGTCCTCTGAGATCCTGCCCTCATGGTGTGCTTCAACACCCATGTGGCCCAGGGGCTGCACCCCTTCCCATGTCCACGCTGCTTCGGCTTCTGCGCGGCTCGCACTCAAGGTCACACTCAGGTCTGGAGCAAGTCCAGGCTCTCAGGGGATGCACAAGACTGACAACGCTCAGAATAAAACAGTGATTCTGAGTCCTCCTGTACCTGGACAGATTATGCCTGAGCATCTTTGCTTCTCCTGCGCAGAGGTTAGACTGCCTGGTTAGGTCTATAGCAGTGAGCAAGGCGCAATCAGGGTATGGTCTTGGGCACTGACACACAAGCCTCCAGATGTTATTTTTTGTGTGCTTTCTAGCCACCAGCACTTTTCCAGGCATTCCCATGCACAGCCAAGAGGATAGTAAGGATAGTTCCTAACACATAGAATCACAGAATCATTTAGGTTGGAAAATACCCTTAAGATGATCAAGTCCAACCATTAACCTAATACTACCAAGTCCACCACAAAGCCACGTCCCTAAGTGTCATATCTACACATCTTTTCAGTACATCCAGGGACGGTGACTCCCCCACTTCCCTGGGCAGCTTGTTCCAATGCTTGATGGGATGGATGAGGCCACCATCTTTGGAAGAACAAGAGATCAGCCATGAGGACATAATCCTGGCTAAGCAAGTTCACATTGGAACGAAAGGACTAAAATAATTTAATTTATTAATATATAAATAGCTTTGGGACTGGGGTACAACCAAGCTAACAGCCTGGACAGCCTCAGATCACAGATCTGAGTCTTCATACAGTTAGGCCTGACCTTGAACTTGCTCTTTCACCTGCAGAGCTGATATCTCCAGTGACCCATTGGAGGAGGAGTCAATCTCATTCTCATAGACTAAGAGAATACTAAATCTGTAAGGGAGCTAAGAAGGTCTTTCAAAGATGGACAGCTATTCCACTCGTTTTAGGGTTGGAAGTAGTTGTATCCAGCCTGGGTTCAGATCCAGTTCAACACATCACAAAAATAAAACAAATGTTTGGTTACCAGAACAAACCAGTCAGAACCAACACTCATCAAACTCAAGTCTTAGTTCAAAGCAGAGTGTTGAAATTCAAAATTAAAACTATTCTTTTTTGACCATTTGTTTATTTTCTGACTTTAACAACAAATAATTTCCAAGTACATTTTTTGTGTTGACAAATAAACACAGGTTTTTTTAAGAGCGCTTTGTTTTAGTGAAATAAAATAACATCTAATATATCCACTGACACAGTGCGTGTCTGCAACAAAATGATAAATCTGAGGACTGAAAATGCTCTTTCAGCACACACTTGTGTTGCTGGAACTGCCAGAACAACTCTTGCTAGTTGACACAGCTCAGGCATGACATTTTTATGATATTCCCAGTAGATTAATATGTCTTTTTTTTTTCTCATTGAGACATGGTTCATCTGGAAATGAATCAAAACTTGGACCGGTCTTTTTGGGAGCTTTCCTTCTTTCATATATCTCTTCTTGTTTAGAGATCTCATGAGCAATAAGAAGAAACCATTCCAGACCTTCATCTGCTCTTTCAACTTTAGACACAGTTAACATTGATTCTGTAACACTGTCTTCTGCTTCTGTGTGAAATATTTCCATCTGCCTACAGATATTAATGAAAAATATATACGAAAAAGAGATTATTTTTTTCCTTTTTTTCTCCTTTGATGTAAGCAATTTTTCAAAGGAAACAGAAAAGTTTCATGTTTCCCATTGACATAATAAAAAAAAAAACCAAACAAAAAAAAAACCCAAACAAACAAACAAAAAAAATCCAACCCAAAAAACCCCACATCAAACAGCATGTAAGTAGTTTTTCAGCAACCTTCAGTTACCGAAAAATATTTGTTTTCATCTGAGTCTTTCCAAAGAATTCTGACACATTTAATGCATCTTTGGCCTCTTCTGGCAGACAAAGCAGATGGTTTGAGATGTCCAAAGGCAGCAAAGCTCCTGAGCCCCAAGGGTCGTGCAAACGTGCCATTAGTAGAGTGTCAGCTCTATCAGAAATAAAGGAAATCCATTAGCAAGAAGGGAAATTACAGCATATGAGAAGGGAAGATGAGGCACAGCCACATGAACCAAAATGAATTAGTGGCAGGGGCAAAGATAGGTCTGACTATTTTTCTTAATGGATGGAGAGGTCAATGAAGATGGACTTAAGTCAATGGAGAAGACTAGGAGGCAGAGGACATGTGCAGGCAAGTACCAAGTTCTCCTGGATTTTGCCATGCTGCCTGGAGACCTCAATACAAAAATCTTAGTCTTGTGCTAATAGGGCTCTTTTCTGTAACTCCAGTGGGAAAAGACTGTATGTTTTAGGAACAGAAGAAAGAAAAAATTATGTACTCCTCTCAATGTCAGTGCTCAGGCTTAAGTGAGCCAACATAAATGCATTTGGGCAACAGAGGGTTTATTGTTCCCATGGCCCTGCTATTTTCTTAAGTGAGTGAATGTATGTTTTGGAGGGGAAGGTTTTGACAGTGCTGGTTAAAGACATCATATGTTAAAGAGAATTTGGATGTTACCTCCTTAGTCACCCCACCTGTCACTAGGTCACCCTGCTATTTGTCAAGAGGAAAAATCTTTGTTTGCTAGGAAGTGGTCATGAGCCTGAGGAAAGTCCTGCAAAGCTGCTATTTTATTTTAATAGGGGGAAAAAGACCGCAGTTGCTGTTATGTCATCAACTGGACCCTTCTGTCTCACAAAACCTCTTGGAACTTGCTCAAGACATACAATTGCAGTCAGGCTTTCAAGAAGTGATCATCTGGTAAAATTTAGGGCAGCTTCCAGTGGCCTGGTTTCAGAGGAAGTGCTGTCTGGGTACAAAAAGAGAAGAAGGAGTCTGTACAGGTGAGAAAAGAGCTCCTAAATATTCCTTCCTGGGAGACACAGGACTAGCTACAGCCTCTTTCTCACTATACCTCCTTATAAACCTGGAGGCTCCAGCCTCTACGAAACATCTCAAGATGCTGCAAGCACATGGCAGGAGGAGGATTGGTCACACAGGGTGAAATTCCCCTTGCAAAAGAGAGACAACCAATAATTCAGACCATACAAGAATGGGATTTCCATGGTCCTTCGTGTTTGTGCCAGCTCCATTTGACTTCTTCTCAGTGGTGGTTGGACATGCTGGGATGCAGATGTGGTTCCTGTAGGCATGGCAGCCTGCAGCCATGCCCTGCTTCAGATGCTGGCTGCTCTTCACATTAGCAGATCTCCTAAGACATCGACTCATCCTCTGCAAAGAGGGAGGACAGAAGTGCAGAGGGAATAGTGCCACAGCCATGACATTCCACTCTCCTTTGGCAGATGTGCAGCTGCTTCTCCTCCATCGCAAACGATTCCCTTCATCTCTGCAGGAAAGAAGAAATGTTTCAACCTATTATTTCAAGGTGTCAGTCAAGGAAACATGCTATTGACCAGAGACAGACCCAAAGTGCTTGGCTCAGACTAGAAACCTAGCTGAAATGAGGTTAATTTCTATCTGACTTGGTTAAACTTAGATGAAACTTCATTCTCCATATGCATATCAGTATCTCCAGGTCAGGAAAGGCAGCAACAAGCTAATTATTTTCAGCATTTGCTTTGGAAATTGGTGTGAAGAAAACATCCCTTTTGAAGAAGGATTGGCACAAGAGACCCTTCCAGGAAAAAAAGCATGCAATACCAGTGGGACTGATAAGTGTCAGAAATCCCCATCAGTAACATGACATCAGTAGAAAAGTCTGTGACAAAATCCTGATAGTGGTATTTCTGAGAGGCAGGGTGTGTAACTTAAAAGCATAGGAAAGCAGCCAAGCAACACAGAACAACAGTACTATCTTAGAAATATCTCCAGAAAAAGGGATGTTCTGGACAGAATCCAAGGTGAATGCATACAACTCCCATAAAACTGCCAGATTAGAAAAGGGTATTTCACATCTAAGGCCTTAATGAGAACAGAGACAGAAAACAGCAAGGTATCCTGGGACTGCTGTCTCAACAGGACCTTCCAAAACAGCAAAGACTGCCTGGCCCTCAAAACAAAACCGAAATGTGGGATGAAAAATAGAGATAGCGCTGCCAGGAGATGCTCAGTGTGCAGAATGTGGAAGAGCAAAGTCACAAAACAAAGCTAACCTAGGCAGACAGATAGTGTAGCAGTGTATGAATGAGCATACAGAGGAGTTCAGCTTCCTCTTGAGAAGCCAGGTAAGCTCACGGCGCAGCATATCACCAGCCTTGGCCATCAGGTGCCAGAAATTGCATCATAAGGTAGAAATGGTTGCACTGCAGCAACTGAAACTGAACCAGACCCACGCCTCTGACGTCTGCTTTATTGAGACTTGTGTCTGACCTTAGTGCTCCTTGGGGGAAATCGGCAAGGAAAACACAAGGAAAGTCTCCCCAGCAATTCCCCTCTTGCACAGTGCCAAAGTGCAAAGCCACAGGAGGATTCACAGGAATGCACCACGCTATCACCCTTACCAGCATTGAGAAATGTTATCAGAAATAGGGAAATTAGCTCAGTGATCATATGGCAAGTCTTTTTTTTTTTTTCTCTCTTTTTTCAAAGAAACAAGGTCACAATGGCCTGCACAAAACCACAAGTTCCGCTGGCACTTGGAGAAGTCTGGAAGGGAAAGAATACCAGAGTTACTGTACAGTATCAGCTGTGCTAAAAGGGGACTGAGCAGCGAGTCCAAGGAATGTGCAGCCAGAAATTCTGAGAAAGAGTCAGGAGGGACGTGATGTGCTATGCGAAAGACAGGAGCAAGCATATTTTATCAGCTTGAGTAAATACACAGGTTGAAGCAGTGGTCTGGATTGTTGCATCTGAGTAGCCAAGGCGGTAAAGCAAGGAGACTGTCCTTACTCCTACCGTATCCTTTAGCATGTAGGCACAGGTTTCTCTGAATGCTTAGCAAACCGCTAGATAGATGTTATTGATGTTTAGATTTGTCTTTTTTGTTTCTCTTGAAGCAATTCTGCCAAACTCTGCATCCCTGTTCTTGCAAGGAATCTGCCTCAGATAGAGCTGCTACCCAAGCCCTTCATTCAGGTCACAGGCAGCAGCACGCACCCAAGAAAATGTGAAGAACTGATAATAATTGGTATTTCATGTGCATACCAACTCCCTGCCTTACCCAGCGACCAGGATAATAGCCCAACAATGCATATAACTTGATAATCAGATACCCTCCAAGGTGAATGAAGATAGGCAGGATTTCTGTCTCAGGGTACTGACCTTCCTACACAGAAACACATCCCCAAGCATTGCTGGAGAGGCAGCGAGACTGGCTGAGCCCACTGGGGTCAGGTCCACCCAAGGGTTAAGACCCACATGCTCTCAGGAGAGGAAAGGGGTCCACCCAGTCTATCAGATGCCAACCTAATATCTTGTCCTAGAAAGGGATTTTTACCTCTGCTGTAGCATACCAAAATTTTGCAAATGGTGCAGAAAATACCTCTTCCCATGTCTGCTGCCCATGCAAGATTGGCAAAAAAAAAGTTTCTTATCCCTGTCAGAACAATTAAAAAAAACTCAAATGACAGATTGGTGGCCTGAAGGACATCAAAATGCCCTGAGATATCATGCCACCATGCAGGAATCAAACCTGGGAAATGCCAGTGTGAGATATCTGTGCTGCCAGCTGCAAACCAGCAGAAACATCCCAGGAGGAGTAACACAGGACAGTCATTAATTATGGGAAATTATTGGCACCTGCAGACCACTCCCTGATGAGGTTGTGTCCACTCTTGGTGACACCACACCTGTATTTAAAAGAAGCAGCCAGCACTCCAGATGGGCTGCAGGCATTAAATTTGGATAAACTTCCTCAATGCTGTTTGAGAGCATTTTTTTCTTGCTTTCTCCTTATCATCTTTTATCATACGAGGGCTTGCAGGGAGAGATACTCTAGGATGGGTGCAATTGACTCCTGCCCCATCTGTACCAGAGCCAAGCTCCTCATGCCACCCCTTGGCCACTGATTGCTGATGGAGAGAAGCTGCCATGTAGAGAAGCACAGAGACCCTGGGGCCAAGCAATAACCACCCTGAAAAGAAAGTTAACCCTAGCAGACAGCATGACAGCCCTTCTTCCATTTCCAGGCTACCACCACGCTCAAGAGAAGATGGTGTTACATGTTCCATTGCCTTCTCCTGTCTTTTTTTTTTTTTTCATGCAAGGTCACCAGCTGCTCCCCTCCAGCCTGACTCATCCTGCCCTGCACAGACGTTGATGTGGTTGTGGAAATTGAAGGCGTGATAGATGACAGAGTTGAAAGAAAACACAGAGGGCGCTGGGTTTGCCTATTTATAGCGGACAGTTCAGAGCCTGCCACTTAAATATACATTCCTGATAAGTGAATAATCTCTGGCAGAGCATAAAAATAGCTCTGTGGCTCCAACCATAATTACACGGTCATGGTTCAGTAACCTGGCCTGTATCAAATAGACTACAACTGTCACTGATGGGAAAGGACAGAAGCAGTGAGGAGAAGGAGGACTATTTAAAGTTTAGGGTAAAATATAGTGTTTTAAATGCTAAATATGTGACAATAAAGTTGGAGGGAGTGGGCTCAGGAATGCTGCAAGAAGTCCTCTTGATATGGGGGCTGAGAAGGGGGTAGAGACAGGCTGGATGCTTTCCATCCTGCTCTGAGGAAGATAACCTGTTTCTCTCCCCACAATATATTGAACTTTCTTGACTTCTGCTTGGCCAGATGGTTTAGGAATAGTTGTTGAGGAGTCAAGTGCATCTCCTGATAGTCCCTGACAGGAAAGAATGGAAGAGATGTCAAGCCACATTAGTACCAAGGTCCAATCTGTCCAGTATCTTACCTCTGACAGCTGTAAAACCCTAATGGTTTTGGAGGATGGTGTAGGATATCCACAGAAGAGAGATGTGCAGTATCAGCCCTCTGCGTTAATCCCCACACTTACTTTTTTTGGTTTGTTTTTTTGTTTGGTTTTTTTAATAGCTGTAAAAACTTTTCCAAAACTATTGGCCTCATCATCATCCTGTGGTGATGAGATTGACAATCTGATTATAATCTGCTTCTGAACTAGGTTTGCCTATATGCCAAGCTGGAGTATCCGCTGCTGCTGCTGTGGGGCTCACATCTCTGCATTCCTGTGGAGAGGAACAACAGCCTTTCACCAGCATCACAGCAGACCTGGGGTGAGATCAGGTCCTCTCCTAGCACAGGACAGCTGCAGGAGAAAAAGGGCAGAAGAATGGGCTTGCTCATGACCTCTGTTTTCTTCCAGAAGATAAACTGTGTCTTTTCTCTTTGCAGAAGATACAAAAAGTCCTTGCATGTATTTCACCCTTCCCTGTTCTAAACATCTGCCAGGAATTGTAGAGTTGACCTTGCCATATGGCAGAGAGACATCCAAGGGGAACTCTTTTCCTTCAAGGTACCATAACCCAGAAATCAGGAGCAAAATCTGGTGCCTAATGTCAGAAACAGAGGCAGAACTCCTGGGTTCTGTTTAAGGCTGACTAACTGTGGGATTTTCAGAATGGGGTGGGATCAATCTCGCTAACTGTGGCTGTCTAACAGCTAAGCGTTTCTCTGACCTAGCCACCTAAACCCATCCGTCATCACAGGTGGAGGATAATTCACCTCTCCTGTCCCAGACCCCAGATGGATGGATGTCTAATGGAGCTGCCGCTTCCTCCTTGAGGGAACCTGTCCTTGGACAGGACAGATAGCTGCTAGATGGCTTAAAGAGAAATTAAACTAATCCCTCCCTTGATCCCTTTGGTGTCTAAATGTGCTATCAACGTGCTTAATTTGGGAATAAGTTACTAAATCAGCATGTAACCCAAAGTTTTGTCATGCATAAAGACCCAGCTTCACCCAAAGGTCAGGCAGGACAGAGGCATAAACTTTAAGGTCACCCAGGGAAGGGAACAGAGCCCAAATCTTCTGTGTCTCACAACAGTTATCCTGCTTCTTCAGAAAAATACAGTTTTGGCACTGGTTCACAGTTACATTTTCATTTAGGGGTTCAAAAGCAAACATTTCTTATCAAAATGCCCCCAGCAGTCTGGAAGCAGTAATCCTTTCTTCTCAAAACCTGAAAAGTGCTTAGAAACATTCCTCAAAGCTGCATAATATCCTTCAGAGCTTCAAGGTACCCCTCAAAGACGTACTCTCTGCTGACTGGCCTGGGCCGAACTCGCCATGGTCTAAAGCACTCACAAGGGGATAAAGAAAATTCTGTCCCAGTAGGTATCAGGAAAGGAACTTGTGGCCAAAGAAGGGAGGTGATTTGCTCAAAGAAGAGCTGGGATCAGTGAGGAGGTTGCCGTGTACGCAGGTAGATATTTCTGCTGTTTAGCACGCCACCTCTCCTTGGCCATAGCTCCTTTCCTTCGGGGGGGCTCTGGGGAGAAACGCATCATTAACCCATGGAGGAGCTCAGGCACTGTGGCAGAAAAAACATGCAGGAACGGGGGAGGGGGGTGTGTGGGGTGTGGAACTTTCAAAGGTCCTTTTATTGCTAATGCCCAAGCCAAGTGCCAGATGAGCAGAAGCCTTCCTGACGATGAACGGACAGAAATGGGGAAAGCCTTTTTTATTTTTCCCTCTTTCGCTGGGGAAATGCCACAGGAGCTGGATGAGCCGTGCATACACTGCTTGTTATTTCAGCATCTCTCAGCTTCTCAGCCGTCACTGCTAGCACAGCACAAACCCACTGAATGTGTTATCCAGTGAAACTATAAACTTCAGGAAGGGGGGAGCCGAGCTCCGCTTGGTGCTCTTTCAAACCACAGCATCTTCTGTGGCACAGGGCAACATCTTAGATGTCACATCATTAGACCACATGATTTACGTTAATCACTTGATTACACAGAAAAGCCTCTTCGCCTGCTTCCAAACTGTGCTTTAATGCAGAGCTTTACAAAGTCTAGGTTTGAGGGGGTGTCTGGTAGGAGGCAGCTTCTATTTTCCTTTCCTGAAGAACTCCAGCACCAAATCAAATATTCTACATGAGCCTTGGTTACAGTGTTTGATATTCTTAGGATTAATTGTGTGATTTACTGTAATCACAGAGATTCTAAATGGCCCTGCAGATGCGTAAAGCGCTGCACACTCCCTGTGACTGAAAGCAAGTTCATCGCTTGTTTTGCAATGATGCAATGTCTCCTTCTTGTCCCATTCAAGCATTTTGTTTTAGAGCACAAACATCCACAGCTGAGCTCCCATGAAATGTGGCACTTCAGCGGGCTGTTCCTTCCATCATCCAGCCTCTCCTGGAGGCTGTAAGGCAGACCGTGAATATCACAACTTGGGTCTGTTCATGGGTGTCTGGATATGAATTATCCAAATGATGCCAAAGGCTGTTTGTGCCCCTGTCCTCGCCCCACATCGAAGAAGAGCAAAGATGCTGTAAAGCAACCATTGCCCATGGCCCTAGCTGACATCTGACCAAACCTCAACAACTCTGAGCTCTCCCTGGGGGTCTCTGAATGTCATTTTCCCCCCATGGACCAGGTATCCAAAGATTATAGGACCCTTCTCTAAGTAGGGTGAAGAGATGGTGTCCAACCTTTCTTTCCACCATGGTGCAATAGGGTAGATGTTACCATTCATTTACCATTGCAAAGCACTTTGATTGAAAAGCACTGTAGGTGAATAATGTATTCAAAGAGTTTAAAAATCCAGAGACCTCAGCTGGTGCTAGCAATTGCCGTCTGAGCCAACACTTGACCAGACACTCAGGTTATTAAAGGAAAGGCCTTTTATACTCTACTCCATCCTGTCTTAAATAAGTACTGCTACTGCTGCACTACAGAATCTTTACTCACATCCTCGTGCCTCACCCCAAAGACACCACTTGTGCTGTGCATGGACACACGTAGGCATTTGGCATAGGCACCTGCCTACCCAGGCGACTGAGCTCCAGCACTGCCACCTCTTGGCAAAGCCCGCAAGGTCTGGCACCCACCTGGCAACAAGCTGTTTCAAGGGAAGAGAAAAAGTGCCAATGTTGCAACTGGAAAGAAGGCATTAAATCAATTTTCTCCAGAGCCCCCTAGCCCCAGCACCTTGAAGGAAAGCCACAATTTCCCCTGTTGCTACCCTGGCCACCCTCCATGTCCCCCCCACATACGCAAACAGAAATCTCTCCTGCTTGTTAACTCCGGTTCACCAGCTCCTCTTCAGGGCTGCATCGACGTCTGCTCTGGGGAATGTGTTTGTGTTTGTTTTGATTTTTGCCCTGAGCCACCACAAATCCTCACGGCCAGATTTCAACTCGACACTCTGTTCTGGGGAAGGCAGCCTGTCGTCAAGACCTCTATTTTGTGGGAGGGGAAACTTGTACTTAGTGTCAGCCCAGGAGGAAGAGGAGGAGGAGGGAGAGGGGAACAGAGAGGGACTGTTGTTCTTTTATGCTTTCCAATTTGAGACCTTTTGCTCTGTCCTTGGCCTCCTCCTTTCCAAGTTCCTCCTGGATTTGTCTCCTCTCTGCCCTCCCCCTGGTGTCTGCTTTAGAACTGCTGGAGGCTGTGCCCAAGTGTCCCACCTATGGAGGAAACCACAACACAGTGCCCTGCCCAGTGTCCATGGAAGGCAGCATCCCAAGGACAAGCCAAGGACAATACTTCTGCCTGTGCCCAGGCAGCCATCAAGAGCACCAGGTCAGACTGTTTCACATTAAATGGGATTTTGTCTGTATTGATTAACCTGGTGTGGGGGTTTGGGGTTTTTTTTTTTTTAGATGATAATTTTTATTTCCTTACTGCCAAAGCCACTGGAAAATGTTTCAATTTGCTGAGCTTTAACACCAGGTGGGAAGCATGATCTCTATGCAGCCTGACCCTATGCATGGCCCACATATTCCCACTTCAGGACCCAAGTGTCCAACACAAGGGATCTAAAGCATGGCTCGGCTCTGCAAAACAAACGTACGCTGCAGTGCCAAGCATTTCTTGCCTTACTCTAAGCTCGGTTAGTCTACCACAAAAAAAAGGTGGTTGAAGGATGAAGGTTGCTTTGCTTTTTCTCCTCCCTTACACCCAACAGCACCTCTTGACCTGCCAACCAAGATCTGGAGAGACCTCACAGCTGGCATAGCCAAGGGGAATACGATGAAGGAGGGTGTCCTTAGTGACCCAGCTCAGCATCCTGCAACCCTGAGCATTACGCTCCTCCTTTTAGCAGGGCTGTGCAAGTCTGACAAGGAACAGAGCTTGGCCTTGGACCTCCTCATTTCTAGATTGCCGATTTGCCTGTATTCAGCAGAGGGCTCTTTCATCCAGCGGGCAACATCTTAAAAAGATCCAATGGCTGGAAACTGAAGCCAGACAAATTCAGTCTGGAATAAAGCACACTCTCTTTCAGTACGATAATTAACTACAGGAACAACTTACCTAAGGCTGGTTGGGTTCTCCCTTTGAAATCAAGACAGGATGTCTTTCTAAAACATATGCATGAACTCCCTTGTGAGTTACAGCACAGGAACTCCGGAGCAGGCAGGGGGATTTATATGGGAGGTCAGAGATCTTTTCGTGTCTTACATTCAATGAATCTACCATTTTCTACAGGAGTTGAATCCTTTTCCCCTCTGAAAGGCTGCCTCCCAAGTGATTAATATCCAGTGAGATTCCTTTAGTTTATCAATCCATTTCAGATTTTCTTTCCTCTTTTCTCAGCCCTTCCCTGATAAGTAGAAGATACCATCTCTGACTTCAGTGCCAGTTCAACACTCTATTCGCTACACCACTTTTTTCCACCTACTTTGTCTTGATTCAACCATGTTACATTTCTCTCTTCGAAGAACTAATTATTCTCTGGTTTCTTTTTCTCTTGGACCCTCCAAAGCATCCATCAACACAGAAGGAAGTGCTTTGGTTCCTCTTATAAGGGTGCACGAAGTGAGATATCTGCCACATCTAACCCGCAGATTTCTTTTTGGCAGAATCACCAACCTCCACATAATTATCAGCCGCGGGATCTCAGTGCCTGCCTTTACTTCTGCAGAGCAGCTAGGAACTGCTGGTCAGCTGCAGACATGCATAGATATCAGCAAGCCTGCAAGAACAGAACTATTTTTTTTTATCCTTAGCAATGATATCTATACTTTGGTTTGGGGGCATTCTTTAGTCACAGGTTACCGTGAATCTAAAAATCTAATGCCTCACTTTGTTGTCCAGCTAAACTAAATCTCGAGAAAGAGAGAGGTGGGAGCAGCAGATGTGTTTATGAGACATTTCCACATTATCTCCACTACTAGTCTTCAACCTGAATTCTTCCAGAGGTTGGTTCATACATCCCTGCTGCGGGAGCAAATTCAAGCTGTGGGGTGGGTAAAGCTCTGAGTGCACCCTGCCCCAGCTCCATGTTTCCATACTGCTTCTGAGAGGGAGCCTGCAACTCCAGCAGCCAATATTCATAGTATTCAAGAGATCACACAGTCTTGTTTGGGCTGCCTAGAGATCATACCTGCTGTTACAGTAGGTAACATCTGGCTTCTCTTAGGGATGTCTCATTTGCCTGGGACTGGCACACCTGATGGTGGTAAGGCTGGTTACAAGGCATGGTCCCACTCTTGGAGATGGCTCTGTCCAGCCACAGAGTTTAAAAACCTTTCACTAGCAAACCAACCTGTTTCTCTGACTCCACAGAGAGAAAAAAAAAATTGCATAGTTATTTGTGGGTTCATCAAGACCTGATGGTCCATCGCTGGCACCCTCATGTCAACATCTTATTGAGGGAAAACCCATACACTGCTCCCTGTCCTGCCATGGGGCAGGGGCCTGCCTTCTCCTCATCCAAGCTTGCATCAGGCAAGAAGACAGCCCAAGAGGCTGCGGCCAGAGTCAAGCGCACATACAGCGCCAGGCTGTGCACCACCAACACCACGGCTCCGGAGCCAGTGAGCTGCTCCTTGGCTTCAAGGATAGGGAAAAAACTGCACAACAGGGTTGAGGAGGAGCAGCAGGGCACAGGACCCAGGTGGATGAGTCTCTCACATCAAGCACATGATCTGACTGAAACTCAGAGATCCAATCTGCACCAGAGTTGTGCTGAAAGGCTGAATCCTGGGATAACCCAAAACTAGTTGCAAAAGGTTTTAGCCCATTAAAGCTTTTTGCTGTCTCCACAGTTCCTGGCTCTTTCAAACACCCTCTGTTCCTCTCCATAACCATGCATCTCACCACCATCACTGACTCAGCAAGTCCCAGCTAAGGACATGCCAAGGAGGAGCTGGGAGGCAGCAGAAAAAGGATATCACTAGGAACCCCACAAACAGATAGGTGGGAGCCACAGTGAGTCCCCAGGGCAGGAGGGCAGAGGGAAGGCATTTCACACTATGAGTGATCTCCCCAGGCTGGCCTCAAAGTAGGACAAGCTCTTGGATGAAAGTGGGAATTGCACAGAGTTGGGCCAGCCAGTCACAAGAGGCCATGAAAATAGCCTTTCCTGGCATGAACTTCAGTGTTTCCAGCCAGAACAGGGAAGCATAGAGACACGAAAAATAGTGGAGGAAGAGGAGACAAGTGAGTAAAATGTCTCAGAGCACCCACAAAGGCAGGTCAGCACAGGATGAGACGTGGGCTGAAGCACGGGGCCACCTCTAAACATCCCCATCACCCTCCTGTCTGTGCCCAAGGGACATGTAGACTGCAAGGATCCCAGTGCCTCGCTCAGTGGCAAGGGCAGCTTGACTTTGATGAAGGTGGTTTTGCTGAAAGCCAGCTCTTGACCGCAGGTTTTAGCTGTTAGGAGCCTCCCTCCTTCCCGTCTCTAATATTCCCACTTGCATCTTCACATCCTCGGGCCCATGGCGGCTGCCACCCAAACCACAGCCTAATGTGATGTGTCAACATGCCCTGTGGAGGAGCATTCAGCTGATGGAAGAGTTTATAAAAAGAAATGTTCCTACTATAAATGCCTTTGGATGAAATAAAACTGCCAAACAAGAGGGGATGGGAAGGCCACACTCTTCTTTTTGGGGAGTGCCTGGCATCTCATTGCAGAAGCCACTCAGCACAGATTTTTTGAGATCTTCACCCTACCTTCATCCAGCACTTACAGATCTTTTCAGCCCACGCTTCATCATCATGGCTAAGAACGGTCCACACCTCATTCTGGTGTCTCCTGGAGATGTAGCATCCTTGGGGCTATTCAGCAACGTTCAGCAACCAAGGTGAAAGCCTGGAGGGGGAAAATACATATATGATGTAAATACATATACAAAATGGATCCCTGATGGTTTAACACAGTGGCTAGCCCCAGATCCCCTGGGCTCCCAGTTGCCTCACACAGACATGCAAACGCAAACAGGTCTCTGTCTGCCAGCTGGTTCAGACTTAGGACCTCACCAGCAGCCAACTCTCAAGCCTCACAGACTCTCCAGTAGCTGGGCTGTGACCCAAGGTGCCACGCCAGTTTCTGGTGCCTCGCCCTCTGTGCATACACATGCACACAGGACAGAGAGCCCCTCACCCAGCAAACTGGCTAGAAATGGAGTTTAATGAGAAAAAGGGACAGACTGAGTAGGTCAGGAGCAGGGCATGGCCAGACTTGTGTCAGCCTGACACTTATTCACAGGCAGCCAGCCCCTTTTTTCCCCTTGTCCGTCTATTTTGCCCATACTTGCTCCTCCCCAAACCACCTCAAACCATCTCATTACCTACCTTAGGTTTCTCCCTTAAAAGTCATGTTATAGCCTAAACTTACCACAATAAGTCCTATGCAACCCTGAAACGCTTTTCCTCTGCATCCCCTCGGTCTGTGAGGTCCTCTGGAGACCACCTCACCTCGATCCACAGTGATGGGTGTCACCCCATCCACAGGGCCAGCTGGTCCCCAGGGCCAGCCCTAGGGTTGGCTGGACCTGGGTTCTCCTTTAGTGTTTGTGGAGATGAGCCCTTATTCATATAATCTGACACCCACAGCCCCTTTGTTACGCAGGAAATCCCATTCTCTTCCAGTTTCCAAGGGACTCCTGCCTGGGAATTCAGCCTGCAAGCCTTCTGCAGGTGAGTACCAGAGTGTGCACACAGCATCAGCACAATATTTCAGCCCATCTCTGCATGGTGACATCATTCCAGCAGCCAGATATGCTGAAAAATAATTCTTCCCTTGAAGCTCTCTCCTCTTCCTTGTGATAAAGACGTTGTACCTACCAATACAATTCCCTCCCTGCCACAGATGCCTCGCACTCTCCAGTGTCTTTCAGCTCCAAGACTCTCATGCCGTTTAGATACCCTTCTTTGCTGCTTTGGTACTTCACCCAGTCCCAGGGGCTGCAAACAGTGGGGCAAACTGTTATCAATCACAGCTTTCACACAACAGGAGCCTCCGACTACTTGCACTGCAGGCGAGTTACAACAGCCTCAAGGCACTGGATGTCTTTTTGGCAGGTTAGCGAAGGATTCTTGAAACGGGGAGATTGCCTGAGCTTTAATCATCAGGCAGCAAGAGTCAGGGGTGAAGAAAAGCACCAGCCTGAGCCTTACGTCCCTGTTCAAGGTGCAAACCCCAGAGCAGCTCCCGAGACAACCTGGACACCTGCAGACAATCAGCCCCAGGCTCAGCACAGCGCAGCATGCGTGTGCCATGGGGTTTGCAGCCCTTTCACTGAAAAACACTCCTTTTTCCAAGGCCGAGGCCCTGTGCCCTAGAAGCCACTGTGAAGAAAGCAGTTAATATCACCTCAAATGGAATACACCAATTTGCTCATACTCAGAGCATATTCTTTTTCACTAAAGCCTTTCTGTGGTTTTGGCTGGGTGCCGCCGCCTGCCCTGAGCCCCAGAAGCTGGCAGCACCGGCGTGCACATAGACACACAATTGAAACGTTACCAACGCAAGGCTGCTGAAGCAGCCCTCGGATGACAGAAAAGCGCTTGTGAATTTATTGGCTAATTAGGAGACAGGCACATAGGAAAGTGATGTGGGAGGTGGTGTCAGTGACTCAATGGGTGGCAGGTTTCCATCTCCCGCTGGACCGTCCTCGCCGTACTAGAGGGTGCTGCACCGGCAGAGGTGAAGACAGAAAAAGGCATTGTCCCAGCTCAGGCGTTCAGAAGGCTCTGGCACGCCTGTGTTTTGCTTTGTTTTTCTTTCCAGGGGAAAGGTGTTAACCTCCTCCTCCCTCCTGAAAGTTTTCCCACTGGGGTAAAATGCTCTGCCTTCTGTGCTCCCCCGTTCTCTTGCAGCATTCCCACCCCACAGAGCACAACACACCCTACATCACCATGGTCACCCTGCCCATGGAGGTGCTCAGGGCTGGTTGTACCTGGTTATATACCTCCTGCTTTATAGCTCGTGTCTGTTCCCAACCCTGAACAGCCCGTCTCTACAAGTCAAGAGGCATTTTCTAGTTTACAGATGCTAAAGTGTTGTTGGTCTGCAATCAGAAGCCAAAGCCATGCTCAGCTCAGATTCACAGCGTTTGGTTCAGAGAAGCAGCCGCAGCGCTCTGTGGGTGTTATAGTCCCACCATGAGTCTGGTTCCTCACACAGACTACAGCTGTGCAAGGAGCCCCACAGTCACAGCAACCCTCAGATGTTCTCTGGCAGCTCAGAGAGGCAGAGTAGCTGCAATGCCCAACTTCAAGAAGAAAAAAGGGAATGAACCTCTAAATGACAACCCTCAGAGGGCACAGAGGTGGCATTTCTGCCTTGGAATGTTCAACTTACAAAAAAAAGAGAAAAGGAACATATTTTGAATCAGAATGATTTAAGCTTTAGTTGAAACAGTCCAACCTGGGCTGAAATCATTTTTTTCCTAGAAATGTTCATTTTGCAATTTCAAGTTGTTGCTGGTGGTCACTGTGTTGCCAGAAGACTAATTCTGGGCCTGAAATCTGTGCTTCTCACTCTCCAAACACTCCTAGCCATAGGTTGTTAGAAGGAGCAAAGCCATTACAGTGGCAATTCAGCGATGAGCTCCAAGGAAGCTGTGAACAACACAACTCTTCAGCATTAAAGCTGTGAAATTGGCATTGAGAGGAAGGAATGGACTTACTCACAGTAAATCTCTCCATTGAGCCCTTTCCATGATGCACAGGGCCTTAAGCAAATCCAGGAATTAATCCTCCTGGAGGTATCTCTTTGGCAAGTCTCGATACTGGTGAGAATATGGAGAAAGTCTCAATTGCTTGTGTTTGCAATTCAAAATACTGCTTCAGGATTCTCTCTACAGTAAAAGTCCGAGAACACTTTTAACATTCGTTCCCATGTAAAATGGCTATTTATGCTCTATTCCTACAAACACTGATGCAGCCTTCCAGGGAGTTGAGGCAGTGCTATCATTCCAAAAGACTGGTGGACAGCAAGGTTTAGTGGCCCGACAAAGATTGTAATGGGAGGGATGTGGAGGAGTAGGAGCAGGAGCTTCAGTCTGACTGGTGGCAAACAAGCATCCTGGCTGTTAGACTATCAGCCACTCTCACGGTTGAACATACACAGACATAAGCCAAATCACGCTTGCCACCTTATTTTCTTAATAATAATAATAATAAAATAATTATAAGACTAAGAGCTTATTTTCTTTAAAAAACATTAGGATAAGTCAGACAGGTGAGATGGGCTAAGGAGTTATGGTAGAAGCCAGGGAAATCAAAGTAGTGCTACATTCAATCAGCTACTCCAACTTGCCCGTCAGCTTAGCAGTGACCAAAGAAACAGCTTCCCAGCCTCCTTCCTTGGCTCTGAAAGTCCAGGCAAGAAGAATCACAGTGTGGTTGAAAAAACCAATTCTAATGGACTAAGGAATAGGAGCGATTAATACAACTCCCAGGAACACACAGATCCCTACAGGTCTCTTGATCCTACATGCTGAAGGAAAGGTGTCCTGTTTTGATGTGACACCATGCAATGCTCATCACCAAAACTGAATGTAGGCTCTGGATGTGGTCTAAGCAAGCACTGTTTAGAGATGGGTAATCGCTTTCATCAAACTCCAGGCTGCGCCAGTGCCAGTACAACCCAGGATGCTGTTGGCCACCTTTGCTGCCAAGGGCTGTTGCCCCCCCAGGAGGTCCAGATGCTGCTCAGCAAAGCTTCTCCCCAGACAGGCAGCCCTCAGCCCCAGTTTTCCCCCAGTTCACTCTTCTATAAAGTTTCTCCCCTTACTGGTTCTCCACTGATTAACCACATGGCAACTTCTACACTACACCTACCTTCCTCAGTGGGGATGTTTATAAGTTTAATTTATCACATGGCTTTTGGAGTTTTGGTTGTGGGTTTTTTTTGCCTAAGATGGGCCAAGACCTCACAACTTTGACCCTTCTGCCCCAAACCCACTGTGATTAAGATCAGCTATGGCTATCAAACTTCAGTAGAAATGCATACTCAGGCAGAAGGACAAGCACACAAGGCACAGCTACCTAAACTTTATTTCTCAAAGAAGCCAGGCCTAAAACTCAAACTGCACACAATTCCCTGGAAAGAGAGCAACAGAACCCTGCATTTTGGTTAAATGGGATTTTGAGACATGGGATAGCCTAGAAGAGGATGCATTTGCCTGCAGAGTGTGTCTGGCATGTACTGCTGCTCAGCAAAGGAGACACAGATCTGAAGCATGGGGCATTTTCCAGCTCTTGCTTTTAACCAATTCCCCTCCCTTTGGGCATGTCTCCAATGAGTATAAACAGCCAATGCCTCTATTGCAGATATGCATCAAATGTATGGAGCCTCAGTCTGTCACCAGGAGATCTTCAGAGGCTCCTACATCTTGGGGCAGACCTCAGCTGCTGCAGAGTCTGAGGATGAGCACTCAGCCTCTCACCGCACATCCATGTAACTCACAGGGTAACGGCTGAGAAGTACTTCTGTTTCTGGTTGGGGTTTTTTTCCTCTCCTGACTGCAAGGAAATTTGTGTCTCAGCCAAGCCAACTTAGAGAGCAAGAGTGGCAGAGGCAGGAAAAAGGCGGATTTGGCATGACGCTTTCGAGACTGTTCATTAGGTAGGGCGCAGACATTGGATAACTTTCATGGAGACTCGACATATCATTCAATTTCCTCTTTCTTCCCCCGAATCCCAACACTCCGTGTAGAAAGACTGAGAACTCAGGCAATGGCTGACAGGAAAAAGGTCTCATTTCACCAAGTAAAGGGCAAGGACAGCCCTTTTTCCCTTGCCTTGGTACATACAGAGCTCTCAGTCTCCCCTAATTATTGCTGATTTAAATTGTACTGAGAGACACACCCTGTGCTGTAAAATACAGCCCTTGGGAGGTGGAATAGCAGCCCCTTTTGACAAGCATCTGGAAGGTAGAAGAGGTTGTGTCAAATTCTGGGCCCTTGAACTGCGAAAGCTGGAATAAATATGTTCAAAAGAATAGTTCTCGGAATGGAAAATCGTGGGAAATTAAAGAACAAAATACTGTTTGGATCTAAATTCTCATGAAGCTTAAGAGGTTTTCAGCAGTATGAATCTGAATGCTGCGAGATCCTGGGAAAAGTCACCCACCTGGCAAGCCAGGCTTTTTCATTAAATACAGTTTGGAAGAGGGGAAACCATCATCTGCAAGGTCATGTAAGGGACTCCTAATTAATGCCGATGGAGAATTTAAAGGGGCAATGTCTCCCAGCTGAGGCACATGGTTTGGTTTTGCTTCCGACAACTACAAATTCATGGAACCTACAGGCAATTATTTCCACTCTACCTTTCCTCAGTGTTTACATACACTGAAAGGCACTGTTTGCAGAAGACCTGCCTATAAACAGCACTGAGTATTGTTTACACCCCCTCTTATGGTGTCTGGAAAGAAATGTATAGTGTCACTTTGCAAAGGTGCGTTCTTGAGGAAGGCAATAGTAGAAGGAGAGGGGCCTCAGAAAGACTCAGGATGTGTTTCTGCACCACTAAAAGCTTCCTTTATGCCCTTGGCCAAGTCACACAGGGCAGTCCGACAGGACGACTTGTGTATTTCCTTGCAAAGAGAGGCACTGCTGAAGAAAGCAAGCCCAAAGGGTGACACCCCACCCCACCATAGCACGTATGAGAAGAGGGTCAGTCCTGCAAAACAGCTATCACAGGGAGCAGTGGGCCAAGGAGGAGAGGGTAAGCCAGCGGATAAGGAAAGCTGAAGAAGTCTTTTCAAGAGAAACAAGACAAGCACAATCTTCTCAACTTCACAGTTCTTGGAAGAAGCAGGTGATGGGTGAATCCAAGATACAGTTATGAAGAGACGAGTTATGAAATCTAGACCCTACAGATATTACCAAACAACCTCCAGATATAAACAGAAGCAAAGAGAGGGAAAACAGATTTACTTTTACATGAGAAAATACCCTGAAGAGGGACAGGGTTCCTCTTTTTAGGGAAGGGAGTCTTTGTCATATAGTGACACGGCTCCAAGAAGGTGCAGCAAACTTCTTCCCTCCAGTAACTCTGATCCTGGACATAACCCTTCCCTCTGAAACAGAGAGGTACAACAGGTTGGAGGAGTCATAATCCTTTTTCCACAAAATGCAAACAAAACTAAGGTAGAGACACTGCCACTGAAGACTTAATAGTCCTCCTTGTCCTTTTTTTCTCCCACCACAAAATGGTAACAACATACTGCTGCAGAGGGCTGTTTCATCCTCCCAAGAGCTTAAGAAATACTTGGATAACATAAGGAATATATATACTGAAATAATATGACCTGTCTTTTACAGAAAAGACAGGGCTTTGAGGACATGAGATCTGGGTTGAAGAGACAATCACCAAGATGAAGAACAACAGTTAGAGCAATGTTTGTTTAGGAAAGAATAGATATAAATCACCTATTAGTCATTTTAGAGAATTACCTGCGATTTTCCAGCCACTGAGGACAAGAAGGCTCTGAAGCAGTGTTTTAAGTAGCAAAGAAGGGCCAAAACACTCAGAGTTTTAACAGAGCTGGACCATTCCATGTAACCCAGCATCCCGCAAACAAGGGGAGCTCAGCCCAGTGACCCCAGAGGGGTTTCAGCTCTAATTAGTAAGGATGAGATCACATATGGAATTGAGACTGATCAATTCCTTGACCCAGGACCATTCTTTGTTTTAATCCAAGCTTTGTCTGGAACTGGAATGGAAAGGGTCAAATGAAGATATTAAACACAGCTGTCTCAGATGGAAGCCAGTATTGCCAAATAACTTCTCAGCCACCCTGTTTCCAAGTACATGCACATCCTCTGGCAGGTAGCTGAGCGTTGGGGTGGCAGCCTGACCAGAACTATAATGTTCTTGAAGTGCATTGATTCCTATTAGCTAATCATGCACAGAAAGTTTTTCATAAGAAATCTGGAAAGAAAAGAAACCCAGAAGCTGAGAATACAGACTCTCCCTTTGACCACATTCCTCCCAAAAGCTTGGAGGAGTTTCAGTCTGTAAATGACGTAGGTGGCAGGTGACCAGTCTCAGCTATCATACCTTCATCTTTAGAGCCTAGAGCAATGGGAAATTTGCAGCAAATGTTTCAGCTGAAGCAAAATAGAGGTGAAATGCTCCACAATCCTTCTCAGTTACTTCATAAGACATTGATTTTCAAATATTCCCCATATGGTATTTGTCTCTAGCTTGAAGGGTAACTACATTATCTTCAAATAATTGCCCACATTTTCTTTGGAAGAATCTAGGAAGAAGGTGCAGTACTTCACTTGTATCTCAGTAAAACCAGGGTACCATATCGCATGGGCACAGAAACAGTTCTTTCCTAACCTCATGACTCTGCTGGCATATCAAAGGGTTGCTACACATAAGAGATTCAAGATTTCACACGTAAAACCACCAAATTTCACAATCAACTCTCACCCACACAGGCTAATATGGAGTCTTCATAGGAAGTCTCTGCTGTTGTCTTCTATTTTGAGAAAGCAGATGGCAGGTTGCTCTTCTGCACTTAAACTAAAATTGAACCAAAACTGAAGAAAAAGGTCCCCTCCACACACAGGCTTACTTGAAGCATTAACAGACAGTGGAACTCATCACCGCACATTGCAAAGGGCAAGAATATAGAGATCCAAAAAATTAGCTAGATGCTGGATATGAATTTAAAGGGATATCAAGACTGGATGGAAATGCTAAATGTTGTGGGGTTTTTAATTGCCTGTTCAGAAGAGTTCTGGAAAGGGTCTAAATCTCAGAAACCATGCCTAATCAATATTATTAGCTTACTAACTTACAAATTAACCTGCACCAGCCCTGTTGTGAGATTTTCGGTATTGCTGTTTGAAGCGTTTGCTTTGGACCACCAGTGTAGACAGGACCCGCACTGGAGCCTGGGGCTAGTCTAGAGCCATCATTGCCCTATGATGGGAACACTCAGTGATCATCACCATCTCCAAGGAGCATGTGAGGAAGATGGCGTTGTACTCCCGGGCCGCAGCGCCTACAACCCTGGAAATGTTATTAGCTTTGGCTCACAGACTTCGCATTAATGACTTTCCAAGTCCTCCTACCCACCTCTTCCTCCAGGGACAGCCCCACCCTGGCAATGGCTTTTACTGCCGCCTGGCACAGCAAGCGACAAAGTAAGTGAGAATCCAGGAGGGAGGAAACACTGGAGCCGAAGACATCTCCCTCAACCAGAGCAGACATTGCTGACTCAAGAACCTGTGAGCTGACAGCAGCCAAGGCAGGATGGGCTTGCAGCACTTCTGAGCCCAGCCCAAGGTGTTGCATAGCCCAGACAAGGGAGGGAAAGATGGGCTAAAAGAGTCAAAAAAACAACAAAAAAAAAGGCAGGTGGGGGAATGGCTCACTGCTCAGCATGAACAAATACAGTTCACATGTGACATGCTCTCAGGTGCTGCTAGGAAGCTACTTCATGCCCCCATCACTACAGCATCACCTCTGCCTCAACATATGCAACAGGCTGGTCAGCAGTTACTCCTGAGAACCACAGGTGCTTAATAGATCTTGAGAAACAGCCAGTCCTGGGATGGGGAACAGCATTGACGAAACCATCTCTCAACACAAAGCAAAACTTCAAATCCATAAAGAGGGAGGGGCAGCCAGCGGGATGACAAGCTCTCTCTGCTGTTTGCCACGTTTTGTTAAAGAAAGTGCTTTATATTTGTGATATTCACCTTACCTGACTTCCAGTGTCAGCCATCCAACCTGAACTCACAGCCTGGCTTCCCTGTCAGAGGAGAGAGTGTAATATCTCCCAGGGGTTGTTCATCCCCATCTAGAGTCAGATGCTGTTTGAGAAAAATGTCCTCAGGAGTATGGCTCTGTCTTCGGCAACAAGGGCAGCCCATGCAACTGATTTACCTCAATACATCTATCAAATTTTACCCACCTCTCCCCTGGAAAAAGTTTACCTTGCCTATATACTAAAAAACATCATGGAAATTCCAGAATATTATTTGTTTAGACTAGAAAACTCACCATTACTTAATTTAGGTCAAGTAAGAAAAGTGGAACACATCAGCAAGCCCAGATTTTGTCTCTGCAGGAATAATGATAGCTTTCAAAGCTAATGAGGTATTCTGACAAAAAAAAGGAAACATTAGGTCAGATGTGCTTCTCCACAATATCTCTAGGACACAAAAGCTAGGGACAGCTTAATTTCTATCATTTGACATAATACCTAACAAAAATCAAAAGGCACAAGAATATAAAATCAATGCTTCATTGAAAAAAATTCATTCCAAATTTTCTGGTATCTGAATTTAATCAGTTTCACACAGTATTTAAGACATAAGTGCATTTTCTGAGAAGAGATTTTGTCTGTTACAGCATTTCTGTGTAACTCTAGTATGTATAAATCCAGAGAAGACGCCAGCCCCAGCAAAACTTCCCTACAGAAAGGGCTCCTTCCTACTTCTACCTGTCAAAGCCTTGTCATGAGCATTCTCACTGTTTCAGCTGAAGTAGGGTTGCATGTCCAACACAAAGCTCAAAGGTCACAGGGACATTGAAATGTTCATTTTCTTTACCACTGCCCAGATCCTCATCATCTTGCAGGCTGCCTTTGCAGCGATGGTCTTCCAATTGCATCTTGAGAGCAACGTGACTTTTGCCATTAATGGGGTCTGCATCACATCCCTGCTTGAAAACCTCCACTGTGTTCTTTTGAGATTATACATTTAAAATATGTCAGGACCCCACAGATCTCTCAATACCTCTAGAACAGAGAGACGAATCCTATTCTGAGAGTACATTATTTAAGTTAGTCTGGAACAGATTAAGGCAACCTTCCCCCATTTAGTACAAGCTCATCAATGAGCAATATGACTTTGTTGGATTTCTGGACGTTCCCCAAACAACAGTTCAGTATGAGGATCACTTGCTCCAAAACATCCCTGGTTTTGATTTTGTGGGCAAAAGGATTGACTGATATTTACAAAACCAAACCAAGCCCTTTTTTCCCATTCTGCTTTCCACAGGCCCAGTGGTTCTGCTAAAATAGCCATCCTTACAATACCCTGCTCTTCTGCTTTTGATCTCAGCTGGAGCCAGGAAACACCAAAGAAGCCACAAACCAGGATGGGGGAGGGAGGAAGGGGGAAGACTGAGCAAGAAAAGTTAATTGAACTTTTCTGAGCCACAAAAATGTTCATAGGATGATCTCATTTTATGGGTCTGTAATCTATGTGCCAGTCCCTCAATCATCTTTAAGGGCTGAAATACATGAACAATTTTGCTTGGAATTTGGCAAAGAAGGGAAGAGTTCATGAAGCAGTGAGAGAAAGATACCTTTCATACATTCAGGGTTGTAGAAACTTCAAGGATCTAAGCATGGACCAAGAGTTGCTCCATCAATGGTCTACTGAGCAACTTTTGACATTGCCAGCAGGCTCCAAGAAGAGATACCTCCTTCCTGCTAAAACAACCTAGGGTTGCTCTAAGCATGCCTTTTCTATGGATAAGGTGAGTTTAAAAATTTTCCAGCTTCCTCCCTCTTAGCTGCTTTTAGGTGTCCCATGTTTGGCATGTCTTAAGTCTGGATCTAATATTGTATCAGGGCTTACCCAGTGTCAAGGTGCTTCACAACAGAGGTTTCAGCTCACACTCATTTTCAGCATCTGAGCATGCAACTTCTCTCTCAGAAGTCTATGAAGCAGGATGGACTTGCAGGGCTGTAGGATCACTGACTGTTGCTGATGCCAGCTGCCACAGCAAACAGGATTTTTATTAATGCCGCAGCACAAGCTGCAAAAGGTGGTACAGGAGCAGGTATCTCATCTGGAAGGAAGAAAGGAAAGAACCAGGGGACACTCACTGAGCTCTGCCGGAGAGCGCAGGGAGAGCCAGAGGAGATGATCTAAAGAAGCCACTCCTGAAATTGCATGGTACAGCAATGCATTGAGAGCTGACCTGGGCAAAAATCCAATTAACCAGCCCAAATTCAGCTCACTCTTCAGGAGCCATAAATCTAGATCAATTCCATCAACTTCCCCACCTAGATCACACCAGATTATTCCCAGTTTGGTCTTGCAAACTGTCACTGGGTGCTGAACGAACTCACCCAGTACATCATGCAGCAGTATTTGCTTAGAGAGTTTTCTTCAGCTTAGCATGATGTAAAAAAAGCCTCCTAAGGGGAACCCCAGCTGTGTATCTTTTCAATGACTGTTTACTGCCTAATTCCTGAGCCTCATTTCTTCCCTTGCCACTGAGAAAACAAAGAGAAAAAGGGAAGAGAAAAATGGGTCTTATAAGCCAGCAGCGGCAGCAAGAAAAATGGAAGTGATCGTCATTGATTTTTCACAGTTGTTACTCAAAGGCCAGGATTACAAGTTCACGGGGAGGCCACTGGCAGTAACCCCAGTCTGCAGTTAATGCGTTCCATCCAGAAACTCCCTTGCAAAAGCCATCCAGTTCCTATGAGCCTCAGTGATAAGTTGAAGCTACCCCAGCAGATAATGGGAAAAATATGTTCAAAATACAATGCACCTGTCCGATTACACAAAGGCATTACCAAAAGAAAAGGGAAGCAAGATGTGTGGGTACGTAACCACTTACAGGATCAAATCCTCCTACCCCATAAAGCTATCTTTCTGACCTTGGCTTCATTGGTCTTTCAGGAAAGAATTAGGGTCATTTCTGTTGTGATTACTTCCCCACCAAAAGTAAAGAGATGCTTTCATCTGGAATGTAGAAGGAGCTGAGATGACAACTGTTGTGGGGGTTTTTCCCCCTCCAGTGGATGGTGCTGAAATCAAAGTTTATTTTTTTCGATTGCACTCATCACCCAAAAATATGTGTGCTTTGTATTAGAAATCTCTCAAACATTTGCACCTGGAAAAGGCAAAAAAAAAAGCAAAAATAAAGAAAAATAGTGGCCTGGTTTGGAAAGTCAAGGAATAAGATTTCCATCAATTGTCTGCAGTAACCCCCTGGCTTAAAAATAAAAATCAGACACCAAAGACTTATTGGATCGCCCCATCCATCTCTCAGCTAACACTGATTCCTGCCCCTAATTATATTGTCCATTTTATTATTAAAAGCTGTGGTCAATGTAGCTTACAAACACACACCAACACCCGCCCTCTCAAGGACAATTCCAAGCCAAACAGATTTTACTGATGGCCTAAATAATCATCTTCATCTCATCCTATTACATCAGACCACGCTAAGCGATACATTCCCCTCCACAGTGTTGACAATTCACTATTGTTAAACTATTATCATGTCCCAGCTTTAGCTGGTACCTCCTTTCCAGCTAACATCAATCACAGGCCCCACAACAGATGATCCAGTGCAGGATGTTGTACTTTAAATCTTTCTTCTTAAGAAGAGTCTCGCCAGCTCTTCAGTTATCGCTGCTTCTCTTAACTCTCTCCAATTTGTCCACATGTTTCTGGGCACATGTTGCGCAGAAGTAAACACAGCAAGTCAAATTTACTGAATTATTCACCCTGTTTCAGGCCAAGGCAGCTTCAAGGTGCCAAACCCTCCACAGGAGACCAAGGACCAGGTGCAACATCTGGTTTCTCTGAATGAGAACCCAGTTACCTTCACCTAGCTTGGCTAGACCAAACTAAGGAGGTAAGGCTTGTGCCCCAAGGTCAACCAACAAGTCAAAAGTCAGAGAAGCTGATAGGGGACTGCAAGTCCAGAAGTGGGACCCATCTCCTCATCTTCCCTCTGCCTCCTTGACTTGCCTTGCAGGTTCCACAGCTTTGTGGCAAGACCCCACTCATACAGAGCAGCAGGCTGAAGGGACCTTACTTTTTTTTTTAATCTTAAAAAGCCACTTGCCCATGGAAAAGATAAAGAGCTTTAACTTTATTTCCCTTTTCCTGCCTGTCACTTCCACCTGAAATAATTTTATCAAGTTCCAAAACAGCATTTTTCCGGATGGATTTAACTCTCACCAGAATTACTACCCAGCTCTATTCTTCTGAAGCTGTGGTTTTAGGCAGCCTTGAAAACATTTAAATATGTAATTATAATAATTCACAATTCCCTCAACTACCCCCTAGACAGCAATTGCTAAACAATAGCCTTTTCCCTTTCTCCTACTATTCCCTCGCCCCTCTGTAAGAGCGGGGGAGAACAGCATACTGTATAGCATAAATCATAATATTTAACAGATTTCTGGACCACAAGTCTTGTCAAACCTGCAGAAATATATCATATTAATTACATATAATATCAACTATTGCCTATTAGATAACATTTTATGTGTATACACACTATTTTTTGTAGAACCACAAAGGCTATGGAAAGCCAACCGCACTAACATTAAACTTTTGCCTGAAGAACACTTCTACATGCATGTCATTCTGATTGAAAACAAATAACACTACCAGTTAAGTGATTTCTCCCCCTCCGTAATTGCAATCAGGAAGCGATTATGTCTTATGCACATGCTTTGCTGTGACCTCCAGAGGGAATCTGCTCTTGATCTAGCATTACTCAACATTTTTATTGCTGATGTAAAAGAAAATATAGAATAATTGCTGTTAAAGATGACACAAAAGGGAGTGAAAAGGGACATTCCACTGTCCTCCTGGGATTTTCCACCTCAGCTATAGAAAAGGATGTCTAACTGCCACTTGATATCCAGTATCTGTGGCTAAGGCAGCAGGTCCCATTTCCTTCTCACCAGCCACCCTGTTGCATATGTGCTATTTTGAGTCTCCCTTTCACAGAGCCAAAGGGAGTACATGAGATTAATACTAATTGGGCTTGAAGGTACCTCAAGAGATTCATGGCTGCCCCAAATCTGAAACAGGCATGCCAAACCCATGTGAATACCCCAGTGTTCAGACCCCAGAGGGCTCAGCTGGGCTTTCTCCAGGAGCCTCTGGCAGGCAGGGAGCTGAACCTGAGTCACATCGAGCCCTAACTGTCTGCCCCAACCATGGGCTGGCTCCTCTTACAGGGCTGCAATTCCAGGAACAAGGAAAGTAGGTCACATTCAGCAAGTACATTCCCAGAGAGTCTGAAATCCCAAGACACACCTGGGGTTACAGATGAAAAGACGGGACCCAAGGGCAGCCCTCGGGTGTGTACACAAGTGATGAGATGGAAGACTGCACATCCTTTACATACAGTATTCATGAGAGCTGATCGCAGAGACCATCACATTCTGGTGTCTACACATCAGAAAGGACACCAGTGGGGCAGGGGGGGAGATAAAGAAAATTGGAAATGGTTCAGGAAAGAGCTATAAGTACAGTCTGAGGTCTGGGAAACCTGCCATAAGTATCTCAAGCTAATAGCTTATCCAGGAGAAGGTTAAGAGGTGACTTGATCACAGCCCACAAGTACCTGCATAGGGAAGAGATTTTTTGATAGCAGACAGCTCTTTAATCAGCCAGCTGATGACTACCTAATGAAATCCAAGAGCCAGAAGCCAAAAGGAGGCAAATTCAGGTCTGAAATGAAATGGAAGTTTTCTGACAATGTGGGGAACTAACTGCTGAAACAGTCTACCTCAAGACACCCTGGGCTTTTGGTTTCTCAGAGCTTTAAATCAACCCAGTTATCTTTCAAAACTCTGGGTGGGATTCACATCACCCCTTTTTCTCTCTGCAGCTAGTAAGGAGTCATCCAGGTATTTGACTTAATGACCACTAGAGAGGGGAAACTTCAGAGGACAGTTTACCCCCTTTTTTTTTTCCCCCCCCCCCTATTTTTTAAGAAAAGTGTTCTTCTGTGTTTTCCTCTCCTGCAAGTTGCATTAGTGTAGGGAGATGTCAACAGGTCTTTCCACCTCTCAGGAGGCAACAGTCAGGTCACGACATACACAAGGTCCCCTCCTGAGAGCTGCTGATCTGTTGGTCTTCTCAGATGTGAGAGCCTTAACCCACCTGGCTTGATGGGCCAACAGCACCTTCATGTTGATCAGGCACTTGGTGGGAGGCTACAGCTCCATCAAGCTTCCCACCTTGCTGCCGCTATGCCTCAAGTGAAGACAACCTAGAAGAGCTAGAGAACAAGAAGGGACCATTCCCCAGCCCTCCTGACATGTACGTAAGTACAGAAGCACACCTTCCCTGCTCCAGCACCAAGGCAACCTGAAAAACCTAAACTGCTGCTGCTAGTTCTGGGAATTTCCACATGGTTTGCAGTCCAAACTACATTTACTGGAAAACTCAAGTAATGGTAGCATCCAGCTCCTCAAGGACTTGTAAGCACACTCCAAGGCAGTGTCAGGGGAAGACAGGAGTCTCAGTAGTTCAGATCATTTCCAAGCAAGGGCTGAAGCTTGGATGCAGTTGGCAGCTTAACGAACAGCGTAAGCATCCCTCGGGTCAAACCGGCTTCATCTACCGTAGCTGACAGTTCTGCACAGTGGCTGGAGGATTCATTCCTTTAATTAGTGTCTGAGAGACGCTCAAACACGACAGCACCGAGGGCTGTAACAGCAGACAGATGAATGCTTGGGAGCATTGGTAAATGGTATCAAGAGAACAAAATGCTGCCCTTTCCCACTATGCTTCTGGCTTTGCAGACTTATCCAGAGCAAGACTGTCTCCGCAGGCAGTTTCGTTTGCCTGAGCCTGGGGTTGTTACAAACCAAAATGCAAAGAGAGACTATAAACTTGACTCCCTTTCATCTCCCTCACCCCAAATAAATCTTGGCCATTTATGTTTAGTATCCAGTGAGCTATTAGGAGACAGTAGACTTTCCAGGGCATGTTATTGAAATGCAACAACAGACAGAGCAATTGTTGCTTGGGGACTCCTTGGAGTTTTTACAGTTTCCATAGAAAATTCAGGCTGTGAGGGTTTGTGGGCCTTTTTTTTCTCTCAAAAGTTTTCTTGTTAGCTGATTTCCAGTCCAGTGTCTGTTCAGACCTGCCTCCAACATCTCTCCTTTTTACTGTGCAATAACTTTAAGACAACTGAAGCTCACTGCTTGCTCAAATCTACCTCATTTGCAGAAATTGCATCTGAACTACTTGATCTGGCAACAATTCACAGCTCCAGAGCAGGCACGCGTGGGCTGGCCTCATCTCAGCTCCCTGGCAGGGCAGAACCTGAGCACTCTCACACCTCTCCACTTGCTTATTTACCCCCTAGCAATTTTGGAAACAAGGGTTAGGAGGGAGATACCACATCCTGCAGCTACCATGGTCAGGGTGGCTGGAACATTACTGCAGTACAAACCCATCACATACTTCCCATAGAGGCTTGGAGAAGCACCAAAGGGTGGAAGGGAACTGAAGGACCACGCAAGGTTCAAGCAGCCCATGTAAGCAACCCTCCTATGGACTTTAGGAGAGCAAAGCAGACTGGTTTGGAGGCCCTGAGGTGCTTAATGAAGCAACAGTTTTAAACACCATCTTGCAAGATGGCCAAATGACTCAGTGATTTCTCGTGGCCACATCCATCAGAAACAGAACCCAGGTTTCTGGCTGCATGCTTATCCCATAAAGCTTAAGAGGTGGGATTAAGCCATTCCTCAAACATGTGCAAAACCCAAACGCTCCTGGACTGTGGAAATTTTTTAATTTGACTCTGAATTAAGGAACTGGACCCTAATTCAGTGACATTAATAATCTACCAAAAGCTCGTGTCTGGAGCTCCCCCCTCAGGGCAAAGCCCAGCTGAAGACAGTGACTCAGCTGACCTTCTCGGGTGCTGGATCAGACCCTGTCTTCTGTCATGCAGGAAGAATTGCTCTCTCACTGCAGAGCAGTAGGTGCCAACAATAGGCAAGAACAGCCTTTGGTTTTGTCATGATCTTGTGGCTGTTGAGCAGAACAGCCAGCACTGTTTTCTGCAGATCTCTGATTTTTCAGTTTGCAAGCAGATCTGCAAAACTGCAAAAGAGATTTGCTTCAGGTCAGACCAAAACAGAAATATTTAAAAATTTTCAGCAAACCAAAGAGCCATAAAAGTGTCACTGTATGGTTGAACACAGCCCATCACCAAACTCAAAATGAAATATCTTGTTTCCTCCTTGAGCTTATTAAAAGCTTTTATTAAAAATAAAAGTGAACATAAATTTGGAAACGGAACTTCAAATCCAAAGTTTAAATTTTTTGTTTAAAAAGGCTGAAATCGTAGGATCAAAAGTCATTTAGGTTGGAAAAGACCCTGAAGATCATCAAGTCCAACCATTAACCCAGCACTGCCAAGGCCACCACTGAACCATGTCCCCAGGCACCACAGCCACATGGTTTTTGAACACCCCCAGGCATGATGACACCCCGGTCCCCGGGCAGCCTGTGCCAGCGCCTGCCAGCCCTCTCGGTGCAGAATGTTCCCTCACACCCAATCTCACCCTCCCCTGGCACAACGTGAGGCCGTTTGCTCTCGTCCTGTCGCTGGTTCCTGGGGAGCAGAGACCGACCCCCCTGGCTACAGCCTCCTGCCAGGCCGTTGCAGAGCCACCGGGTCCCCCCCAGCCCCCTTCTCTCCAGGCTGATTTCCCCAGTGCCCCCAGCTGCCCCCCATCAGGCTGGTGCTCCAAACTCTTCACACTACCCTTGTTGCCCTTCTTTGAACACACCGTGTAAATGAGCCATTTAAGTTTCCCCACACACACACACTGTTATTTAAGGGTTGAATGTTTCCATCAAAACAATTAATCCAAAAGGAACACAAATTCCAGAAATGCTTCTCCTTTGAACCCATTGTGTATTTTTCAGTGAAAAACAAAGTTGTGGCTGAGAAGACTGCTCAGGTCCAGCTGGGAGGCAGCTCAGATGGGGTTGTTCAGAGTTTCTGCCACAGGCATGACAGCAGAAGGTGCCACAGAAGTGCTCCCTAACCCCTGTCAAGCAGGCAGCCAGAATTAACCTGTCAGTGAGCATAGGTCTGAGCTTACACATCACCTGGCAGCCCAAACCAAACCTGGAATTATCCTCACGAGTCATTGTGCAAGCAAGGTTGTGGGTGCCATAACCTCCATCCTAGAAAAAGGGACCTGTGAGCAACTGGTGCTGCTACAACCCCTGGCAGGCACAGCTAGGTGTGGGAGCAAGCACAGATGCATGTCCTGTCCTCTCTGAAGGTCACCATAACATTCATGTCATCATCTCTGGTTGGACTGACTCATCCTTCCATACTCAAAGGAGCTGAGCACTAAGCCAGCTCCATCCTATTCATTTATTTCACACATGACCCTGTTGAACAGTGGAGCTTTCAACATGAAAGTCAGGGAGACACCCACATATATGGATATCCAGGAGCTAGAGATGAAGGTGGGAACTCTGGAGTCTTCCTCCGCCTGATCAAGAGCAGGGCCTAACCACAGCTGTCCCAGTTGCCGGCTGAAAGTTCTCCACTGGGCTACTGGCTGTCCCACTATGTTCAGGTATTGTCCTTTCAATGTGATTCCCCATGAACCAGGGGAACCCTTTCCATTCAACATCCGAGCAAAGCCAGGATTTTGAGAAAAGCAAAAGAAAATCGAAGTTGTTTAAACCAGCTTAGCACTTTCTGAAAATAATGAAACAAATCTCCAGGGGAAAAAAAAACAATATCAAGTGCCTAACACATGAAAGACAGGTTGCAGCCCAGATCCTACGCTTTAATTAGTAAAAAAGATTGCAGGCATGTCAGAAAGTTAAAAATAAAACAAAGTACTGTTCTTTTTGCAAATGCAAGGAAGGAAAAGGGAAATGATTTCCCACAGTTGGACTAAAGTGTCACTAAACATTTGGTTCCACCCACCACATCATTAGTTAGGTGTCTTGTCATACAGCCATTTCCAGTGGGACACAGTGCTTAGGACCAAGACACACTGGCACTTGAACAACCTCCTGTTCTCACCTCCTTATTGCTCTGCTCCAGACTGGGGCACCTAGTGGCTAGCCTAACCTAGAAGGAAGAAGCCACAAGCTCCAATCAAGAACTCAAAGTCAGAAACAGAAGGTTTGGATGTACCAGTCCCCAAAGAGGACAGCAGGCAGAGGTTGTGCAGGGATGTGGGCATGAATCAAAGAATCACAGAATGGTTTGGGTTGGAAGGGACGTTAAAGACCATCCAGTTCCAGCCACCTGCCATGAGCAGGGACACCTTCCACTAGACCCAGGTTGCTCCAAGCCTCATACAGCCTGACCTCGGACACTGCCAGGGATGGGGCATCCACAGCTGCTCTGGGCAGCCTGTGCCAGTGCCTCACTGCCCTCACAGGGAAGAATTTCTTCCTAATACCTCATCTAGATCTCCCCTTTCAGTTTTAAGTCATTCCCCCTTGTCCTATCCCTACATGCAAGGCATGAAGTAGAAGCAAATCAGTCTGCACATTCCCAGCAAGACTTTGGCAGACCCCGGCTAGCTGTCCATCTCCCAGCTGCAAAGCTCAGCTCGGCACAGGACCTGTTCCCCGAGATCCCAGGAGCCAAAAGCCATCACCTGATAAACAGCTTACCCATGCCTCAGCCATCACTTGGCCACACCAAGGCAAGGTAACATCTTGCTGCCACCAGCAGTCACCTCAAGCAGTGCACACAGGACCTGACCGTGAGGTAAAAGGGGATGTACTGCATCAGGCCACTGGTCCATTTAGACAAGCATCTGTTTCTAACAGGGTCCATAAGAAGACATCCAGGGAAGAGCACAAATAGGGCAAACAGATAAAAGCATTCAGGCTATTGTCAAATCAGGAGGTTTCCTAAGACTATAAAGGACTACTGGGGAGATGAGCCACACTAGATTCCTACATACTCTCATTTGGACCCACAAGGAAGGATCAAACCCACAACCTTCAACGTATTGGGAGCTATAGGAACCTCTTTCATACCCCTGCCCAAAGAGCAGAGGTTGTGTCCATAAGCAGAGCATGCAGAAAAGCTGTGGTATGCAGTTGCATTAATGTAATTATCCCCAGATATACCACACAACTTCCAGCCCCATCTCAGGCTGTGGACTTACAGCAGAGGACAGACATCACACCAGTAACACAATCCAGCAAACACTGCCACAGAGGGAAAACTCTTACTGGGCTCAGCACCAGCCACTGATTTTCCTTAAGCCATGTCATTGCATTGTCACAGGGAACAAGAACTTCCTCAGTCTTCCCCAAAAGTACTTGGGAGCAAGACAAAGTTAACGGGACTTGTGCTACAAAGTCAGATAGGTACGTTTTAACATCTCTCCTTCTGTCTAGGTGACAGACTAAGTCTGTCTTACAAAGCCAAGCCTGGAGCAAGATGCTAAATCTAAGAAACACTCTGGGGTGTTTTTCTTTTTTTCTTTAAGCAAATCCTTTGCAGCAGGATATTGTGAAATCCAGACAGGGGCCACTGTTAAAATGAAATGCCACAAGCACAAAGGATAGTGCTTACAGCAGAAAGCCTGAACTACTCCATGCATTCTCATACACTATCTGTACACACACATATTTTATAATTTTTAAACTGCTCTGATTCTCTGCCAGCTGCTGTAAATTTCACCTGGAGAAGGGGATCAAGTCCAGGCCTCATTAGGTTTTTATATTCTTTCTGATTGCTTTTGCAGGCCTCCAAGCCTGCCTCCAAGGGACCCCAGGGTTCAAAGATCAAATAAATTGTCTGGCAGATTTATCAGGTCTCATGGTAGGTAGCCATGTAGTAAACTTCCTTTGCTTTTCTCCCCCTCCCCCTCAATTCAACAGCAGAAAATAAAAGGGACACTAAAAAGAAGATGGTACCGCATCGTCTACTTTGTCACCTCTCTGGTTATAGGATGCTGAGAGCGACGCCTTCTGTGCAGTCTTCACTGGCAGAAAGCAATGGTAGCACAGGAGGATAACAGGCAGCAGCAGCGTAGTCAAACAAGCCAGAAATAAAGCTGTTAGACTGAACATCAGCACACACACACACAAAAAAAGGATAAAAAGAAAAAAACACACCAAAAAACCCCCAGCCACCACAAAGGCATTTGCAAAACCACCACACTGCCCTTCAAGGAGCTTTCCTCTGGGTACATACCCTCGAGTATTTCTGCAGAGGCTGTTGCAAACAAGGTGCGAACCAGCCCTGCCAGATGCCTGCAGGCAGCTCTGAATCCAGCAGATCATTAGCTCAGAGAACTGCTTTTACCCTTGTTACACAGCTTCCAGTCCTGTATTGGCATGCAGCTGGCCAGGAGTACAGGCAGAACATCCCCGTGTCTGCCTCCAAAGGACCAGGTACGCACAGGGCTTGGGCTCCCCCCAAAGCTGCCCCCTCCCTACTGCACCCCTGTAGCTAAAGCACAGTAGCAAGAAATTTTCTTTGTTCCCAATTTTCAGTGATTAACTGAAATCAAGATCAGACAAATGCCTCTCTTGAGTTCTCTTTGAAGAACTTTCATGTGCTCTAAAACTTAAGCCTGCAGCACAGTCATTCCCATTCCTGTGGGCACAGTATGGCCCAAAGGTCCTTGTTAGGAGGAACAAGCCTGATCTGGAAGGTCAGTCCAAGAATCCGGGACAACACAGGACTCACAGCCCTCCCAGGCAGTAATTAGCAAGAGAAGATGAGGAAAACCGAAGGGGTTTGGAGGAGCAGCAGTGGATTTTCAGCTATGATGTGTTGAGGATACAGAAGATGCAAGGCTTGTGGGAGGCAGTTGTAACTTCTGTGAAGCCAGTGAAGGCTGCTGGAAGGACAAGAAAAGGGTTAAGGTGGAAAAGTATGGGAGCCTGGAAGCTCACCTTTTTTTTTTTTAACCTCTGGGCAATTGAGATGGCCAGACAGGAAGGGATAGGAGCAGCAGTGTTCAGGTGGGATCAGTGATGTGGCAAGGCAGATTGTGTTAGTCAGGAATACAAACCCTTTCTCATGAGGCTGAAGAGACAGCCAAGGCAAAGGGGACATGGCTCCAAAGGCTGTCATGGAGGAACAGCCTTCCTACCACAACAGTGCAACTTAGACTGCTTCTGCCTAGGTCACCTCCAACAGATACTTGGCTGTCCTCCCATCAGACTACCTCCATAAGATTTTTGGGTGTTAGGAAAGCACATTATATCTACCTACACCTTCCCATCATCCTTTTTAATAGCATCTTATGCCAGTCAGCATAGGGTAATCTATATAGGCATCACCTTCACCAGAGCTTCCCCACTGCTTTTCACCCTAGAACAGCAGTACAGGGTTGAGCATCACATCTTGACATCAGGCAAGGAAGCATGTCAAGAGGCACGACTTTTGCCCAAGGAAAAGAGCAGCTCCCATATTTAACATGAGGATAAGCAGGCTGTAAAAGCAGATAAAAACCCCTCAGAGTAGAGGCACAAACGTGAGCAGCTTGCAAGACCCAGGGATGCTCCTGCATCAAGCTTTGACCAGTCCATGTCATGATTTCCAGGTGTATTGCTGCAGCTGCGGAAAGGGATGAATGCACAGGACCAGAGGTAGAGACATTCTTGTGCTGCCAGCAGAAATCTGTGGGGAGAAAGTGTATCCAAGGATTTATTCAGATATTAAGGGAGGGAGTTGTATCGCAGGACCCCTAAGCCAGACTGACAGCTCTCTCAACCAGCTAACTCACAAAACAAGCCAGGAAAGAGAAAGCTTTCACATGGTGTTTGATCCAGGAGTAGAAACAACATGGAGACAAGCAGAAACGCAGGAATAGGCAAGACCAGCTGCCCATAACGTGCCACAGGAGTACTCCACTCAGGAAAGGACAGACCAAACAGGACATTTCGGCATGAATTGAACATCCCAAACCTCAGTGCTCCTGAGAATCCATTGCTAGTCAGCTCGCCAACAAGTTTTTGTTTGTATTCCCTCCCCCCACTCCCCTCCAAGGGAGAATAGACTCAAGAGGGCCACCAAATGCCCACCTCCTCACCCCACCCCATTTACCCACTGGGAGGGCAGCCCATACAAATGGAAACTCCCAAAGTTCCATTGCTGCTCGCTCCAAGTCCAAAGCGACTCCCTAGGACTAGCTCCATCCCATGCACACCAGAGTAGCCTCTGCACGGTAGCTAGTAAAGACATCCTGGGAGGACTTTGAATTTGAGGAATGTATCGGTCCCCAACAAACATACACAGAAGGCAACACCAAGAAACCTCAAAGAAGGACAATCAGCCCCTCCTCAGGGCTGTCTCCCACTTGATGCAGCTGCTTCAAAGCTCAGTACCATATCTAGTGGCCCGGTACCCATCTGCTCAGCACTGTGCAACTGGAGTCTCCTGGAAGACCATCAGAGGCATCCCATAATGGCCAGGGCATTGAGACCATGCCAATTTTGGCCTCAACACTGCGTAAAGGAGAAGTCTATGGTCAGCCAGAGCCAGCTGGACTAAGTTCTGCCTTTTGCTAAGCTCTCAGATGGTAATGCTGAGCCCAGTTAATCAACTGTAGCGTTCCACCCCAGAGTTGGCTGCTCTTAGGGGAAGAGGGAAATGATTTCTATATATAGGTTGGTAAGTGCTCTGGGAATGAAAGATCTTTATAAAAAGTCCTCCTCAACACACAGCATCAGCTGTGTTTTTCGGGAGGGGGTTGGGGTTTTGTTTTTTTTTTTTTTTTTACTTCAAATGATTTTTCCATGCACCAGCTGATCTGGAGTTATCTAAATGAATTTCCACAGGCATAAAGCTTAATCTGCTCTCGTTGCAGACTTCCATATATTTTTATTATGTCAAGCAGTGGAAATTTCTCAGACCAAGTCAAGGGAGCTGTGAGGTTTACTGCTCTGGAAGATCAGAAATAACTTATCCATCTAACAGACTTACATATAATAGCAACGCATAAGAAGCATTTGAAATGGGATGTTTAAAAACAAACAGGAGGTATAGAGCAGGCAGTCACATAGACTGAGCTCCATAGCAATGTCCATGCAAAACTGGGATTAGAGCAGGCAGAACATTTTCCATTGACATTTCTTTTTAGTATTTCCCCCACTACTTTAGTAGGGACTTGGACTAAAATGCTAATCTCTTTTGATGAAAAGAAAATTTAAGTCCTGAAGTGAAAGCCCCATTTTCCCAAAACAGGCCATATATTATCCTTCCCATCCAGATTTTACATTGATGGTTGCTCGTTACCTTGCAATATCACTCATGTTAACCTTTGTGCACAGCAGAGCAACAGCTCCTGCCTGAACAGGCTCTAGAAAGCAGAGCTCAGGGAAAGCTGAAGCAATGTACAGGGCACACAAGAAGTAGATGTTTCTTCTAGACTCTTCTGTCCCATCTACCATGGGTCAGGCATGTCAGACCCTCTGTTAGGACCCAGGATTTCCCCAGATGCCATCCCTACACTGAGACCATCCAAGAACATCACTGAATAAGGTTATAGAGGCGTTCAGGCCATAGCTTAGAGGAAGGGACCATCATACATGTCCATTTCTGAGCAATACAAGGGTGCAGACTGTTGCCTCACAAGATGCAAGTGAACAGGAAAGTCCTATAGGCTTTCTGCATGCTGCAAACAGCATCAAGCACACAGCAGGCTGGCTTTCCCCTCTACCAGGATTGGGCCCAGGCCCTACCTGCAACTGCAGATGTTTCTCTCCAAACAGGAGCAAGTCAAATTTGCAATGACCTAAACGTCCCATGGCAGAGCTCATAAGACAGCATAGCTCATTCCCTCCTACCTCGAGCAGCTCAAGTTCGGGTCCTAGAGTAATTCAGCAGATACCTCTTATGCAAATGAATCCAGCCTGGTGTAATGAAAAGGGGCCCCAGTATGCACCACTGCTGCTCTTCTACTACATGTGGTAACCCACTTCCATGGGGGCCTCTACCACTGCATCAGTGTGCTTACACAGCTTGCAACAGCTCCTCTTGGTAGGACATATCACTCTGCATTCATAAGATCTGATGAAGACTAGTTACCTATAACATTATTAGGCTTTAGAGGGCTCTTGCCATTAAAGAGATGCATTTTTTTAAACCTGGAAGAGAAAAATAAACCTTTTCTTCCCTCAAAGTTGATAGGATGTTGGATTCTCCTTGTCTAGCCATTGCCATCTAAAGGATAGCTGTCTCCACTTCAGGTTGGAGATCCAATATTTTTTTTTAATATTATTTTTCAATTAGTCAATGGAAAGAAGCACCTCCAGAGCAAGTCTCATCTCATAAAGAATCCCACCCTAAATCCCTTGGAACCTCTTTTAACTTAGGAAATCCTACTGAAATGCTCTAATTGGTCCAAAAATTATTAGGGAGGGTGACAGAAAGAGACACTGTAACTGCATTAGCCTCACCGCCTGAGGAAACGAGGCTAAGAAAACCCACTACAGAAAACAGAAGGGTGGAGTTTCTCTTCCACTGCCCAGGCCAATTTCAACACATAGAAATCCCACCCATGCTCTTTTGCTCACACAAAAAGCTTGCAGTATGCCTGCTGCCTCTCCAGGAAGGAAAGTGGGTGGAAAAATTACATCACAATTCAGTTTCTCCCCCGCTACTCTTTTATTTAAAGACATTTAATGCTAGAAAGCTGAAGGAGCAGCCAGCATCACTGTTACAGACAGCAAGGAGAAGACACCAGGGCAACTCCCTCCACACAACATTCAGTTGCTTTGTTATGGCAGGCATAATGGGGGGACCTCATCACAGTTTTCCAGTACATAAAGAGCAACTACAGAGAGGATGGAGGTTCCCCCTTCACAAGGAGCCACATGGAGAGAACAAGGGGCAACAAGTACAAGTTGCACCATGAAAGATTTCATCTTTGTATAAGAAATACATAATTTTAGAGTGATAAAAATCAATCACTGGAACATCCTCTCCAGGAATGCAGTAGAGTACTCATCACTGGAGGTTTTCAAGATGCAATTGGATCTTTTTAGATCTGTGTTTTCTTTTCCATAAATGGCTGTACCAGATGATCTTTTGAAGTCCCTTCCGACCTAGGCTGACCTATGACAATAAGAACCACTGTCCTTAAAATGTTCCATGCTGTTTCAAGCCCATCTTGTACCTTCCGCAACAGGAGTCGAAAGAGGGAGTGAGAGGTGTCCTACATCAATTAAAGTCACAAATACTTCCAGTAGCATTTGCTGGGTCTCGCCTACACCTTGCTGCTCTCATGCACCCGCTTACTCCTCAGTGAGGCTGTGCAGAAATAGTACTTAATCTCTGAAGTGCAAAAAGGTCAACTTCACTTGCCTTTTATTATGAGCCATGAAGGGCCTTCTGGGCATTGGTTTTCACACTGATGTCTGACCATTGCCCTGCTCCAGCATAGGACACAAAACAATTAACAGCACTCAAAAGCATGGGGAAGAGCAGCATTGACCAGATATTTGCTAGGATGTAAACCTTGCTCCACTGGAGTGAGGGACCAGCTGTGCCTGTGCACTGTGACACATCCACTACTTGCTGCCTGGGTATTGGTGTCTGATAATAGCATGTCAAGGTTCCCAGTTAACAAGGCTTTACCAGGATAACAGGATTTGAACTGTTACTTGGGATCTGACCTATTACCCTCAACCTCGCCATCAGTATGGGATCATCCTTGGGTGACAAAACATGGTCAAAGTCCAGCCTGTCGTTTGATAGACCAAGAGCCTGGTCAGGTCCCCATTCTGCCATAGAATGCCTTGGTGCTGTGCAGGCTTTTACTCTCTTTACCTGTGAAACCAAGTTGTAAAGTCATCCTCTTGTCTCTTTAAGATGCACTTTCAAGACAAAGCTTGATTCCCAAAGAGAGTCAACAGCAGCCAGGCATGTCCCACAGAGGTGCCCTGCAAAGCCTCACTCCCACACTGCAAATACTTTGGTACAGGAGCTGCTGTGCACAGCCCAGAAAAATTAAGCCTCCATTAAAGCGAGGGCTGAATTCAGCTCAGACAAAGAAGTTTCTTCCACAGCTTCCCTGAAGACATAATACATCAGTTTAGACCTCATCATTAGGACACTCCTCAAGCAACATTTCCTGTTGCAAGTCTTCTCCCTACTCCTCATTTTTGGACTCCCAACCTAATGAATTTCTGTCTTCCAAAATTGCTCTGGTATCCACCCACCATTTCTCCAACCATAGAGGCTGGTGGGCATTTACCTCCAGAACTCACAAACATGCAAGCAGGCCTGCTAACAAATTAGCCTTCCATCTTCCTTGCAGCCCAGCAATCAGAAGGAAAAAAATGTTTTCTGCATCAGCCACTTGAAAGACTACAGATCACCTACAAGTATTTTTATTGAGGGAGTTTTGTTCTTGTTCTGAATTGTAAATACTTTATGTCTTCCAGGTGTTGGCTACTCAGCTGTCGATAGTGTTTTAGCAGCACACAGCTGCAACATGCAGGTGTGTGCAACTGGCAGCCAGCATGAAACTAAACAGCTGTTGGACTGGGAGAAACTGGAAGTCATTTTCAGTCCTAATGAAGATGGTTTCTTATTAAACTTGAAGCCATGGCATGAAGTTCTATAGGCCTGGAGCAAACCTGCATCTAGAAGCAATTCCTTTACAAACTGTTTTGGAGACTTAAGTAATGGAAGACAGCAAGCAGCTAGGGACAGAAAGCAGCATTGGAGACTCTGCATGGCCAATAGACAGCAGTGCTGGGACACATGACTCCACACAAACCTGCTCCATAGATGGTGAAGGACTGGGGAGGTCTTTGCAAGGCCAATGCAAGAAACTAGGCAGTGCAAGATCAGCACAGTCAAATCAGGATGAGGGAGGGAGAAGACTGTATGCACCTGTAGTTTTAAGAGGTATTTAGAGGAGCAGAAGTGCTCACTCAGGTTGGAAGAGAAGCCAGACACAAAATCACATAAAAGCACAGGATTATCAAACAGCCCACCCAGATGGTTGAGTCCACCTCAGGTACACTTTGTGATCTGTCACTGGTAGTTCAAATGCAGGCTTAAGACCCAGCATGTCTTTAGGATGAGATCTGTTAACCCAGACAACAGTATGCCCCGATTCGTTGATACATCCTGGGTCTGTGGCACTCAAGGACACACACTTCCACCAGGAAACAGTCTTGTCCTCAGGCTGATTTTCTCTCCCCAACTCTGAATAAGTCTTTTCACAAGAGCAAGGAAGGCAACCATAACTTTGGCTCAAGTCTTAGGTTCCTGTTCCTGACCTTTTGAATTGAAAAAAGTATTGTAGGGGGAAGGGGGTTCCAAGCAGATATTCGAATTTTAATAGCAGGAAGTTTGCACTGGCTCTGTCCATTTGTTTCACACATATCCCCTTTGAAATTATCTGGTAAGCATGATGACAGCAGCCATGAATTTCAAGCTAACATTTATAACTGCTAGTATTTGTCCCCTGAGATTTCAGCTAGTTCATTTTCTGGTTGTCTTGGTTTAGGTTCAGCTGAGACTGAAACAGTTTCACATCCCTCCCAGTTTTAAGTTCACAAAATGCTTTAAAATAACCCTTCAGTCCTGCTTGGGGTAAGGCAGAAAGCAACGCTTTCACACTCACACTCCATTTAAGGCCAGCTAAGCCCTGGGTTTGTCATTTACAGCTGTAACCAAAGGAGCCCCTGGAGCTGATGCCACACCACAGATTGCTCCAAGATGCTTATCAGAATGGTGAAGAAATAAGGCAAACAATGAAGTGCAAGGACCACATCACCATCTGATCCGAGCCAATGCCATTTCACAGGCTCCAAACTCTGCACAACGCCGCCCCAGCAAAGAAATTTCACTTGTTGGATTCCCAGCTATGAACATCCCCTTTGAGCAGGCAGCTGAACAGCACCACTAAGCCCACAGCAGTCTGCTTCGGTGCCAGGTTATTTTTCTCCAGCTTAGCATTAAGGCAGCTCAAAGGCAAGTCAAGCACCAGGGCAAACTGGGAGCATGTAGTTGGTATAGGGCAGGGATCAGGTCAGATACTTCAGACTTAGTCCAGAAAGGAAGAAGTTTAACAGCTGATAGCAGACAAAAAAATACCTAGTTAATCTCTAGTATTCCTTATGACTAGAGTGGAAATTGGGCACCTAATTCTCCTCGGCAGGTGGCAAATGCCTTTTTATACAGCTTCATATATGATTTGTCAGCTAGGTAGCACAGCCACAGAAGGCATAGGTCTGTCTCCCCACCACTCCTAAATGTATTCATAGGACCAGTTTCATCTCAGGTTGGTTCCTGGGTCTGGGTCACCATCCAATGTCAAATAATTGCCATTAAAAAGGAACAAGCAGCCAGGGCAGGCAGTACTGCTTCTTTTGGCAGTGGCCCTGGTTTAATCACTATGTTAACTTACACCCGAGACTTTTTTTGTAATAAAAATGAACCAATTCAAATTGCATGTAGAATTTTGATTGTAGGAAAACTAACAGCAAACTTGCTCGCTGCCCAGAGTAGAGAGTTTTGTTTTGGTTTTTTCAACTTGACCATTTGCTGAATGTGTTTTTGAAACAGGGGTTCAATCCCCAAAAAAAAAAAAATCACTCATTGCCCAAAAGCAACTAGCAGGTTAGAAATGTTTTGCTGTGCATCTTTCTTAATCCTCAAATTCATAGGTAAAGAATGCTTAGCCTGTTCCTAGCAAAACTGGAATTAAATCAGTATATCAGGGAAAGATTTAATCACCTTCCAATAAATATCTTTTTGCTTTTGAAAGGGAAATTACTTCTAAGAAAAGTCCAATCTGTTCATTTTAAGAACGTGTGAAAACAAACCCTTGGCCTTAATCTTCAAATTTCCTGAACTTTAGCACTTCTTGCAGTGCTCTTAATTAAAATTGGTTTGGTTTAAGTATACATTGCAGCAATAAACCAAGCTTTAGGCTCCTCTTCTGTAGTGGAAAATGGGCTGTGGTGGAGAGGGAACATCTGCAGCCCCTGGAGTCATCCAAGGCCTGGCTGCACAAGGTTATTAAGATAACACCCTTAAAACCCAGCAAACAGGTTAATTCTAAAGATTACCCCTTTAACACTGGGCAGGTTTGAACCACCTGAAGACAGAGGAGCTGTTATCACATCCTTCTCCCTCCCTCCCCCTCCTTCACCATGATAGTTTTCACCAGCTCCACAACAGATGGAGAACATGGACTCCATGGCACTCCATGCATCACCACCTGGCAGGTGCATGGGGAAGGGTTTGGCTTTCCTGCACATCATGCTTTCTTGAGGCTGTTTTACTGAAGCTTACTGGCTGGTTTTCCATCAGACCTGTGTGTGAGAAAGCTGAGTTTCCCTAAAAAAGCAATCTTTTTTATTTAGACTAAGCTTATATGTTCCACAAGAAGTATTGCCTTTTTTAAAAAAGAACTCCAAAATGCTTTGAACCAGCTATGCACCACCCAAATTTGTGTTCTTTGCCAATCAACTGAGCAGTGACTCTATCTCCCAAAGTTCATCATGTGAAGAGATTCCCCAAAAGGGAGTCAATCCTGTTGCAGGAAGGGCAGGATCCTCCCTGAGAAATGCAGTCTAATCTGAGAAGACCACCTATACATAGATGAGACTGGAGAAAATGCCTGACAGGCATAAGTGGCAGCAGATGGCTGAGAAGCACAGTAGCAACTATACCTGGTACATCCAGCACAGGATCCAACTCCACGCATGCAGATGTGCCCATGCCTACACACCATTTGCATCCCATGCCGCAGTAGAAAGCTTGGAGTAGCTAATCTGTAGTGAAGACTCTGCTGTAACTGGCTGCTGCTTGAGCCAAAGGGCCAGGTTAACTTAAAATCCACATTGCACTGATGCTTCCAAAACAGATAGCATCGTTACAGCCCTTAGAAGCAGCTATGGTCTCTGTCTCATGCATCAAGCCATTACCAAGCTTTAACTAACACGCAAATCCCAGAAAGTAGTGAAGTCTCACCTCAGTCACACTGCACTGTCTAAAACTTCAATGATTTAGCTTAATACACCACTTGCCATCAGAATCCACTCCAGGCAGAAGCACAGAGGTGGCAGCATTTCTGGAGGATAACCCAAAGGACCTAAGCAAGGTGCTTTGCCTCTCCCCAGTAACCCCACAGGAGCCTGGGCTGCTGAAGATATATTCAAGCCCCCAGAACAGGTGGCTTAAACACCATGATCAAGGCGGCTTTGCTGGCCCAGACACCCTAGCCAAGCTTGTGCTAGTGAGGTTCACCCAAAGGCTATACTGGGATAAAGCTTCCACAGCACCAAGGGCTGCTGCTGCTTGGTGTCCAAAGGAGAGCAGGAGCCAACGCTCCTTTTGAAACCACAAGAGACTCAGATGCAAGGCATTTCTCCACTCACAGGCTGATCCCAATCATCCCAGTTCCCAAATACAAGGTAGAAGGTTACAACCATAAGCTTCCTGGGGTAGGAGATATTTCTGCATTACACACCTGAATATCACCAACACAGGGACCCCAATTCCCAGTGTCAGTTCTGGATGTGTGTTACAGCAGCACTAACACTCAAAAGAAAAAAGTAATTTCCCCAGTGATTTGTGCCTGCCAAGAGGCACACTCCTGACCATACTTACCTCATACATGACACAGGATCATAGCAGCACAGCCATGTTGTCTCAGTTGGGTCACAGCAGCCTAAAAAAAAAATAAGCTTCAAGTGCATCCTTTGCCAAGTATGCAGAACCAAGTTAGAAAAAAACAGTCCCAAATTGTTTGAGCACATAATAATATATACAGGAAGACAAAGTGTTTCATTTTGTCACATTCACATAAAATCTTTAGGCAGATACTTTTCTTCTCTTTAACCTAATCAGTTGAAGTCTTTCAAAAAGCCCTTAACATCTGATAAGGGGAGGGGTGAGGAGGGGAAACCAGTTTTTAAGTAGAGAGACGACTTGCCCTGTAGGTCAGCCTTAAAAGGTACTTCATATTTCTTCTTGTTCCTCAACCAGCCAAAAAATAAACTGTCATTTGCATGTTCTCCTGGCAGGTCATTGTTTCTAATAACTGAGTGCCCTGGCAGTTACTTACATTTTGAACAGTATTTTAACAATGGACTGAGAGCAGTTATAGACCTCAAAAGTATGTTTCCAATATTCATTCTCTTCATTTAGGATAATAACCTTAATAAATTTGAGCTCAATTTAATGCAGAAATTATTTCATTTTATTAAGTTACTGATTGATGATTCCAACATACTTCTATTAGGATCCAGCTATTCCATAGACAAGCTAGCTTTGGCCTAAGCAGTAGAGCTAAATTTAATCTTCCTCCAGGCTTTTTAAGCTTGGTCAGAAAGTTTTTACACACACACACCCCCCAAAAAAAATATCACACTGGGAACCTCAGCAGGCTTCCCTTAGTGCTAAGGAAGCAAGAGAAGTCCACTAGAGTCAGAGGGTACAGTATGTCATAAGTAAAATCTGGCTTAAAGAGCTATGAGATGTCTGTCTATTCCTCCACAGAAGGTAACTTCAGCCACCTCCAGCTGATACCAGCTGACCATTTCTTCACACACATCATCCCCACAATGTCTATATGAAGGTTTGTTGGTATGTTTAAGGAGCTGGATGCTGATCGTTGGAAAGGTGTCACTCAGATGTTGAACAGCTGCCTCTCCCACCACCTCCCATGGTCAGAGCTTGGACAAGACCACACGGACTTGTGCAACCTGAGGTGTCAAAGCATGGCATGGTGAGAGGGTAATGAGCAAAGCACCAGCTACAGCAAACTGACATAGCTCATACTCCCTGCAGGACCCAGAGCTGCAGTGAGGAGGAGGAAGGGGGACAGGCAGCATGTAAAGGAGAAGGCAACCAAGGAAGCAGCATCACAGCAACAGCAAAGAAACCAGGTTCCAGGGACTGACAGAGCTGGGCAGTAACAAATAGGGGAAGGAAAACAGGAACAGCAAGGCCTGCATATACAAGAGTTCAGGAGTTACTAGTCCCCTTGCTCCTGCAATCCAGCAGCTCCCACCACCAGATACCAGTAGCCATTCCTGGAAAAGACACTCAGCATAAGATTCAACTCTACACAACCATAATACAGGCACACACAGCTAAGACAGCCAGCAGAAACATTTAGTCAATAGCAAATGTTAGAAACAGCTTCTCACTACACCTTAGCAGAGTAGCTAAGGCTAAAAAACCCCACCAACAAGCCACTGCCCCAAGAGCCAAAGTGAATAGCCAGGAAAAAAAGCCCTTACCTTTTTACCACTCCTCAGAGCTCTTCCACCACCTCCCCCCAACACCCAGCCCTCAAACAGCTGCAATGATCAGCCCTACCTTATGTAGCCTCCCCAGCCCTCCCATCTCCAATCACTTCTGGGAGCATCAGGGCTTTATAGGGCTCAGCTGCTGAGGACAGTTTACCTCTCTTCCCTCTGTATGTTAGGGGGTTTTTTTGCTCTTCCTCTTTGTTTCTTGATGATGCTAGTATTTTGATGGTTTTTTAAGAAAATATTTTTGTTTAGCTTATGTAAGATTGTAATAGCGGTATTAGAACACCAGGTAATTTTAAGGCCACCTCTACTTGCTATTCTTCTGAGCTGAACTGCTACTTAATTACTATTATCAGCAGGATGGGATGACGCTTAAACAGCAGCGAGTAGTGGGTTGGTGGTCCCTAGAGATGGACTTGGTGCAAGATAAAGAGGGAGTCGGAGGCAGTGATGTGGCATTGTGAGATAAAGGAGGTAGCAGCAGCAAAGGAAGGTGTCAGCATGTGCCTGGGCAGCTGTGGAGCTTCCTCCAGGAGGATGAAGGCAGGAGCAAAGAAGTTATTTGATGTTGGGTGAGTCTGGCTGAGTCGAGGTGAAAGAGAAGGACTCTGCCACAGGAAAGCCAGAAAAAAAGCCTGAGGATGGCAGAGAGAATCAGTGATCAAATGAGCTGAAAGGGGCAAAGAGATCCTAGCTGAAAGGATGTGGGGCTTGTTGGAGGAGCAGGAGGTGGGGCTGTACTAAGTGAGAGAGGCAGCAATTACAGCTAAAAGAGGAGAGTGAAGGGGCCTCTTCTTATGGTGCTTGAAGTCCTCCCACTGACTTCCTCACTCTCCTTGAAAAGCATCCTGTGGGTAGGTAATGCAATTGTAAAGATAAAAGTCTGTAAGCAGCCTGTGTGAGAGGAGTTTTGTGTGTGGTTAAGAGCTTTATGCCGTTAGCCCAGGAGATCACAAGCTAAAGATTTAGGGGTCCCTCTGGAAAGCACTATCTATTCCACCACCCCAGGGTCGTGGTGGAGTCACCATCCCTGGAGGTGTTTAAAAAATGCATAGATGTGGTGCTTAGGGACATGGTTTAGTGGTGGGCTTGGCATTGCTGGGTTAACAGTTGGACTTGATGATCCCAAAGGTCTTTTCCAACCTAAACAAGTCTATGACTCTATTTAAACCAGCCCACCCTGATGCCTAGCTTTTGTTGGACTTTGAGGGATCACAAACATGGGAGGATTGCGGTGCCAGGGCAGCAGTTTGGTGAGAGCAGTGAACCTGTGGGCATTTGGAGGCAAAGTGACAGGGCTGAAACAGTAAAACAGTTGTAATGGAGCAGAAAGATTCCCAAGCTTTCTTGGGTAACCTCTCCACCCATAACTTAATATTTCAGCTAGCTAAAAGCATGATGGGTGGGGAGGCAAGTTAAATTTCTGTTAACTTACTTCAGGTCATTACTCCGGAGGGAACTTTGCAAGTGGGACGCATTCCTCTGGTGATCCCTGGAGTCCATCCATGTCCTCAGACCTCTTTCCAAGTGCCTTGTGCTTGATCAGGTGGAGCACAGGGTGGGATGGGGATTGCGGAAAGGCAGAAGGTATTCCTTGTTCAGTCACCACGCTGGCGGTCTCGGCTGCTGTTTGGAAAGGCTGTGTGCGGCATGGAGACCTCCTCGGAGGATTGACTCAGACACTACCGTGTGGTGTTTGGACAGCTCCAGCATCTGCAATGCTTCGGCATGGTCTTTTCCAAGGAGATAAATCTGCTGACTTCCCTCCTGCCTCATCCAAGTTCCAAGAATTCCTTATGCCCTCAACTGAGTTCCCATTTACCCCCCTGTTTCTCTGTGAACCCAACAAATACTCTGAATTCTTCCAAAAAATACCGAACATTTCATCAGGCATTTAACAAAAAAAAGTGATAAGCAAGAGAGACTAGAAATTATTTTGATGCTGAAATTCTGGGTGTTAATGAATAACATGCAGTCTGGCCAGCTGGGTGGCTTTTGAAGGCAGGTAAACCTACAAATGTGTTTTTTATCAACTCATCTAATTTCCTTGACAGATGGGGGGGGGGGGGGGGCAAGAAGCAAAAAACCCCCAACTCCTTGATTTCTCACTCTGAGCCAGATCTGAAGGATGAGAAATCTCAAGCTTTCAATAAATGTTTTACATGGATAAAAGCTCTATTTTTGGTTCTGCTGTGTAAAAACAAAAGAAAATGAATAACATTGTCCCTGTTGGAGTCAAGCTTTGTTTCTCCTTTTTAATTCCTTTTCCTTTCCACACTGTGAAGGGAGCATGCCAGGGGTCAGGCACAGTTCAGAAACATATACAGTCCAGGCAGGATTTTACGATTCCCCTCAGCAGGAAGATTGGGCTCTTCTCTGACTCCCAGATCCACAAATGAAATGAATTTCTTCCGTAATAATGAACACTGGCCTGTTCCAATACAGAAATGGCACCAGTACAAGGTAGGAATGAATCCAAAGAAGATGATCTTGAAATATCTGCTACTGCTTGTTATTAGATTTCCTGCAAAACCTACAATCTTTCATTAAAAGTTTTATATCAAGGAACAGTGGTCCGCCAGCAGTTGTTTAACTAGAGCACAGAGAAATGCTCTAACCTGGCTTGCTCTCCCCCAAAAAAGGGGATTAAAACAGATGAGTGAGTGAATTTCTGTATGCTGAATAACAACTGTGTGAGCAAAATAGCCTATTGCAGAATAGAGAAGCTTGTGTGATAGCCTTATGGCAGGAGCATATGAGGAGAGACAAACAAGTCTCTGTTTCATCATTCATCCCTCTCCAGTGTGAGACTTGTTATTTCTATTCAGCCACCAGTAGGAGAAAGTGCAACAGCATCATCTAGATCTCAACAATATTTCCAGGACTAGAAAAGAGTCCCAGGCCACGTGGAGGAGAAGCACCTGGCCACAGTGGCATACCCCAAGAGCTGCTGGCAATGTAGTAATTGAGGAAAAGTTATCTCCTTTTCCATCTGGGGGTGGAGATGGATGGGAATGGAAAGAAATACCCCCTCCAGAATATCCATTTCTGGTAAGAACGGTTCTGTGCTGGCCACAGCTAGCTGAGGTTGGGACAAGACCCTTTGGCAGCCTCAGCACCTTCCTGCAGGCATGGTAGCAGCCGTGCTCCGCTTGCTGTGAAGCCCAGAGACCGATCCCTCTCTCATTCCCCACATGGTAGGAGTGATGTGGGCACCACCTCTCTGTTACGCCCCCCTGCCCTGTGACCCATCCTTACCCCTTCTCCTGAACCCCGCAGAACAGGTACCACTCACATAGCCTGGAGGCTTCCCAGACAGATGCAGCAGCAAGGAGCTGGGGGAAGACGATGATCCAGCCAATTAGCAGTCAATGACTGAGCCATGGCCCACCTACGGACTCACCACTGTCCAGCTTCCAGCCTTGGATCTCTTTCCAGCTGATACCATACGCAGGCAGTCTATTTAAGAGCTTGCCTTTTGGGTAGAGCCTGCTGGAATCTGTACTGTTTTTACTACTTCTTCAGGCCAGTTTTTCTCAGTCTTGGCCAGCGCCCCTGATTTCCAGCCTCATATCACACTGTAGTATCGTTTTATTTTATTCTCGGCAGCTGCTTGAGCTTCCAGGCGGGATAGACTGGAACTAAGTATTTTCTTGGAGAAGCCTCTTGCTTCTGGGGTGGGTATTGGTTGTGCAGCCAGCCCCAGTTTCATCAGGAACAAAGAAATTAAAACCTCACACCAAGTTCTGAGTTGCTTCGTCGTCAAGCTAGCCACCTGATGTGAAATAAAGGGGAAAGGTGGTCTCCTGAAGGTAGTCCCTTGCTCTCTCCTTGGTGCTTTACTTTCCTACCTTGACCAATGTATCACCCCTCCACGGGCTGTTGCAGCCCATGGGGCTCGCTCTGGCTGAAAGGGCATGTCTATAGCTGGTAGGGCTGCATGTGCCTGGCACACCGCCTCCGGAAAGAAATCTGCCTCTAATAAGCCCTGCTGCTGCTTCCAGTCCTCATCTGGCAGCAGCAGGAGCATCTCTGCCTGCACTCCATTCCATGAGGTCACCACAGCCCGAGCATGCGTTGTTTGTGTGATAGCACTCCTATGAACCATGAGGAAGCATTGCATCGAAGTAAGACTCATCCTCTCCCAGTGAAGCTCAGTTGCCTCTATCTAGCCATTCACTCATTGGCCAAGCAATGCACCTGTGTACATGTGAAGAGGGCCAGGGGAAAGGATGGCAGGCCGCTGATCAGTGGGCTCACCATTGCAGTGGTCCATTGTTGTCCCCCCATCCCAGCTGTGACGTGCGGTGCAGACATCTCTGCCAGCTCCAGCACGTGCATGGGGAAACGGCCCCAAGAAATGCCCCCCAGGAAGGAAATGTGGAAGGCACGCTCAGCAGTGTTTGGCACCATGCATCTATGGGAGAGGTTTAATCTTGGAAGGCAGAAAGGAAAAATGTTTCAAGGACTGCTTAGATAGAGACCACCCTTCCTGCAAGACACAGCACCTTGGGAATCTTGTGATTAACCTGCACCGGGAGATGCCTTCTGCTTAGCGGTGGCAGAGACAGCAAAAAGAAACCCTAGATCCAGTCTCATCTGCAAGGGGAATTTGGTGCTTGGAGGATAAATACCTATTTTCATTTTGGAAAGTAGACCGGGCTCACCCACAGACTCTGGCAAAGAACTCCACAGGAGCTGGGAAGGGGGTCAGGGTTTTGGTTTCGCGTCTCGTTGGAAATATGGCACACACCCCTCATTCCTTCGCCTAGCAACATTTTGTTTCATGCTGACTTGGGGAAAGAGTATGGCCCCTTCCAGGCCAGCCCGTGTTTTTATGCAGCACTGCAGGTTCTCTGTGGAGGTCGGCTGCCCGAGAAGTGGCAAAGAGGCCAAACCTCTGTAGGGGCTGCTGAGAACACAGCTGGAGGTGGCAAGGCTCACAGACAAAAAGCAACTTGCTGACAACATCCAACTAAGGGGAGGGCTTTGGGGCTTTTTATTTTTTTTTTCTGTTCCACCTCCAAGGAACTCCCTGTTCTTCACTCCAGAAGCTTCTGGCGTAATAAAAAAAAAAAAAAAAAAAAAAATTAGAGCTGAAAGCCATGCATGGGAGCTGGCAAACAGAAGAATAAAAGCAGGTGGGGTCCTGCATATCTATTCCTTCACCTTCTGGAGAGAACTTTCCACATAGGGTCCTTGAGGGAGTTGCTAATGGTTGGGCCTGAAGACAAGGCTGAGATGCCATTAGCAGCTTTTTGCTGCAGCCTGGGAGAACAAACCCTTTCCCTCGGTCTGCTGCCATGAACTTCTCCCAGAATGACTGAGCTGGACAGGCAGTCTGGGAGCAGTAGAAACCTGGAGCCATCTCTCCTGGAGTGCATCCTTGCATGAGACGTGCTCCAGCAGGCTCCAACAAAGTTTGCTCTGCTTCAGCTCCCACCGTGAATAAGTTTTTCACGATCAGGTCACTCATTTTCTTCTCCACACACCTCTTGCTTCTATATAAACTGTACAAGTGCAAGGGTATGGTGCCATAAAGAAGTGATGCTTAATCCTCAGTCAACAGGCTTCGTAGCTTTGCACATGAGCTGAAAGCCATATGCCTTACCACTTCTCTTAGAGGACTTCTGGAGGCCAATGTCTTCAGGAAGGCACGGAGACTGATGCATGATGCCCAAAGCTTGTCCTTCCCTGCAGCAAAACATCTCTGAAAAGGAGCCAGTGTTGTTTAAGCCACCCATAAATGCCAAGCCAAAAGCTTTAACATGTAAAAATTCAAGCTGGTGCCTTGCCTAAGTGCAGAAGATGAGGAGCCTTATGATGAATATTTCATGATTACTTTCTAAATTCTCAGCTTATATATGGATGCGGCATGAGGCTGTACTGTTATTTACCTTTCCCAGTCCCACCCTGGGTCCAATCTGAGATCTCTTTGTGCATCCCAATTTTTTCTGTTAAAATCTTTAACCAAATTCCATTTCACTTGTATTAATATAAATAATTTCAGAGTGGATCTAGCAAGAAAAATAGCATTGCAACTTTTTATTATCAGACCAAACTTTCTATTATTGTTCACAAATAAAGATAATTTTATTTAAGTCCTGTTACAGTTAGCATTCCCTAATTTGGATAACAATGTTCACTGAAAACCAAAACCTGGATATTCAGCCTTCTTGTATATAACTTCACTTCTTTACCTTTTTACTTGCTGAGAATTCCCAGGAAATCCAATAATTCAATTTTTTTTTTTTTAAAAGAAATCCACAAAAGATGTTTTCTGACAAAGCCATTTATCTCCAAGCTAATGAAATCTGACCTACCCTAGCCTTACGTGAAAGCAGCCTTTGATTCCATAATGAAGACTAAAAGGGCTTTTGTTTAAAGAGCTACTTTTTCAAAGTGGTCTAGAAGGCTCATGTATCAGTAGATTGGCCTGAAAATTGCTGCCGTGCCTTTGTAGCTGAGGTGGGTCTCGTGGTGCAAATCTGGAGCCACTGTCTCTGGTGGACTGGGACAGATCCTTCTCTAGTCTACGTGATGGGCATTTCTGTCATCCAGTTTTTACTGTTTCTCCTCTGGAGCTGTAGACAAAACAAAACAGGTGGGACATGACTCAAAAAATGAGATCATTGTCCTCCTCTGAGCCAGGGGACAGCATGGAGAGCCTTCCCTGCTCGTGGCAGAGTGAGTTTCCTTCTGGTCCCTTCGGGCTGTGGCTGTGTCCAACACCTGGCACACAGCTACAGGGATGTCTGAGCAGTCAAGGCTCGGGTCTCTTCTTCAAAGCTCTTCCAAAGTCACGCAGCCAAAAAAGTGGAAGCCTTGGATATAGCTGGCATGACCAACTCTCCAAGCCTTCTGGGTAGAGCTGAATTCATGTCCCAAGCTGCCAGGGAAAGAAGAGAAGCAATGCAGAAAATCTGCTTTTCTCTTGCAGTCAGAGCCTGAGGTGAAGTCCCATCTCCAGGTCTGGATTTCGATATGCCAGATCCCCACGGGCTGGGATGAAACCTCGGACGAGAGGTGTCCCAATGTTCAGCCAGACCAAGATGAACCCCGTTGTCTTCTTGAGAGGCCCTCCATCACAGCTGAGCTAATCTCTGATCTTGTGACAGGAGGGGGACTGCAGAGTTCAGGACACAAATCCATCCTGAGGCCTACTCCAGAAAGAAGAGCTTTGGGAGGGGGGAGATGGTAATAGGCAACAAGCCAGGCAACTGCTCAAGCCAGTGGAGAGCACTGTATGGGCCACAGGTTTCCCATTCTGTCCCAAGATAAAAGCAAATAAATAAGGACAGAAATATCAATCTTGTCCTCCAGCAGGGACTGAGTCACCAGGACAGTGGGCCACGATGGGGACAGGGACACTACTCGGCTACAGGAGGGCCCATTTACCAGCAAGGTGTGTGTCTGCTTCACAAGCACCAAGTAGCTTTGGCAGGATCTCCACTCTTGACAGCTTTAAACAGAGCACAAAGAAAAGGCTGTTTAAAAAAAAAAAAAAAAAAAGGAAAAAAGTCATTTTAAAAAAAGCAAGAAGAAAAAAATTCTTCACATTTAAAACTCTTTTTATTGCCCTCATTGCTTAAGATAGCGTTACCATAAATCGACTCAACCATAACATTATTTGGAAACCAAAAGGATTACCACATCTATTAGAATATTTAAACCATATGTCTGGGGTTCAGAGCTCCCAGTCCCACAGTGCCTGCACACCCTGGCCAGCAAGGCTTCTGCTCCTGTTGGCAAGGAGCTGCTAGCTCTTCACAGAGGGGAGGGCTGTGTCCCTCTATGGATATGGTGAATTGGGCATTTCTTTGTTCTTTTTTGGCAGCATTTAGCCAGTGGCCACGATGCAATTTATCAATAATATCAAAGCCACACAGCACCACTGCCCCATTGCCAGCAGGAGTGTGAAGCCTGCTGTATCCCACAAGGTGAGTGGCTCCAAATTAATAGGGGTAGGATGGGGAGAGATCGCATAAATTTACCTGGTTCCTCTAGGCTCCTAAGTAGACCTGAGGTGGACCATTCTTCAGTGTCTGCCTTTAGGAGTCCAGGTTATGAACAAAGGGACTTATGAGGAGACTAAATTGGTTATGAGTAGAAAGCAGACAGATCTCTCAATGCACATGTCCCCTCGGAGCCAGCAACAATCCCCAAAACACCTCACCCTCCTCCCTCCTTGGATGCAGTTCATGGCCAGACAGGGGTGTGTAGAGATCCTCCCAAGAGAATGACTGCATCTCCGGGAGAGAGAGGCTGCATCTTCAGCACCTCTTCCTGCTGACGCAGGGCATTGTGCAGCTCCAGCTCCACCCAACCACCCCTGCCTCTACAGGAGGATGGTAAATAGGTATAAATCCTCTGCCTGTCTGCACTGGTTCTACGCAGTGCCAGATCCAACAGCATGTGATGAGCGGATTCTTTGGAAAAGGACAAATCACTCTTGGAGTCTTTCTTCCCATAGCCTGTGCAGAGAGGTGGCCACATTCAGCTGGGATTTTTAGGCAGTGCCTTCAGCCTGCTGTGCATATTTTAACCCATCCTCATTCAAAACTAGCTAACTGAATTATTTCACTTTAAAAAAAATTAAATCTGCCTTCTTTCAGCAGAGTTGGTTTTAAACGTAATTTAAACATTTTAACCATCATTTTAACCATAATTTCTTTGACTGGTTTGAGTCCATGGCTATACAAACACCGTCATTGACATAGCCGGGGTGGGGCAAGCAAGGCTGGAGGCCCCGTGGCAGGCACAGAGGGTCCTCCCTAGCCAGGTCTGGTGAGGAAAGGCTTGTCTGGTGAGGAAAGGCTTGTATGGTGGCACCCCAGCATGCAGTCTGACCCACTGTGAAAAACACATGAACTGCAGCAGCATGTAGGACTCAAGTCACCATGACGTTCAGCAATGGCTGGAGGGAAGACGACACCACCAAAGAGCACGTAGGCAGTGGAAAGACCCTGAAACAGCAGATTAGGTGAGCTATAATTGAGCTATAAACATTGAACCACCATCCAAATGAGGTGAGTTGGCACATCTCTTTAAGGCTCTGATTCAATAGTTTATAAACCTGCCATTTTTCAGCTGTCTGCTCTGACCTTTTTCCCATCGTTTCTACCCAAAGCAGTATTTTGCTAGTCAAGTTCCAGCAAAAGTGGTTCTGCCACTTCTGAAAATTACATTCACTAAAAATAGGCTATCTTATACACGAGGGAAAGGAAGATCTTACAGCACTTTCCCCAAGAAATTCCAGCTGGAGGGAAATTACTTGAAGGGAAACCCCATTCATAGATACTTTCTGCTCTCCTAGTTTAGAAGTAATTCAGGGTGGCTGAGCTATAAATCTCCCATTCACTCCTGCTTAAAAATGATGTCCCATAAGAAGAATGCTCCAAATCTTGACCATCAGAGCTTGCAGAGTTTTCCCCAATGGGGCTGCTCTGACCTGCTGTCAATGTGGTCCCCAAGGTCCCAGCACTCCTGCTGTAGCTGCCAAGGATGAAAACACCAAGGGAGGGCAGCTGAGTCTAAGGAGGGGTGAAGTAGGTGAGGAGTAAGGTTTGGAATAGAAAAAACTGGGACACTTGGAGTGGCTAGGAAAGGACACAGTGACAGGGAACAGGAGAAGAAGGACATTAAAACAAGAGTGGTTGGTGCTTTCAGGCACAGAGATGAGTCAAGGGCTGGACAGCAGATCTTGGTCTCAAGGTGAAGGCAAATAACTATCACCCAGGAAAAAAAAATTCCACTGATGGGAGAGATGGGTCCACATATGCTTTAACAAACCTGTTTTCAGGCCTCAGCATGCCTTAAACATACACTAAGACTGTCACAAGGTGGCTGGCACACTGCAGTACAGGCAAGAGGGTCTGGCCAGGAACCCCCCACCCTCCTCTCCAAAGGATGCTCTTTAAAAAAATGCTTAGTAAAGTCCATTAAATGGTCCTCAGTGCTTGAGCATTTGGGAAAATTGACTCCAGCCCACCTTGTCCAAGTCCCATAGTAGAACATAGGCATCTTTTCTCCTTTCTTATTTCGTTCTGACTTCACTTTAGGTCCTTGGAGGCAAAACAGTCACATCTGTGAAGAAAAGGTCTCTGGATGTCTGTGTACTGGGGCCCAGAAAAGGAAGCCCTGGAGAAGCTCTGAGGGCACAAAGGGCTCTGCATTCACCAGGATCATGCTCAGACCACCTGTCCAGCACCCGTGGACTGTCCTCTGACCTGCTGCAGGATCTTCGAGTCATGGCCACACATCCAGATCTCAGTAGGAGATGGGAAATTGTACATCGGAATCCTCTTGGCTCCATTTGTCACCCCGGGAGGATATTTTCCAGGATTAACTGGAGGGGGTCTTCTCTCCCATCAGCCTCCAAGCCTTTTTCCAGTGTTCCCTCCAGCCCGGCAAGCAAACTAGGAGTGTCCAACTGGGGTGGAAACTGTCTTGAGGGGGGAAATGGAGAGGAGATGCTTGAACAGGCTGAGGTGGAGGAATTTTCCAGCCAGGGTATAAGCTGGGGTTGGGGATAACATTATATCAGGAGCTGCCTCATCTTCAGGAGCCTGGTGCAGGCTGGTCTGTCCAGCTCTTGACAAAGTGCTGGTTAATAGTGACAGCCCTGGATGGGGCTGGGGGGGCTCTGCCTGTCCCAGTTAACGCAGGCTGGAAAGAGCTGGAAGGTGAGACCAGGGATGTGTGCCACTAAGGTTTAGCCTCCAGCTCTAGCCTGAGCCTGATTTCTGCCTCATCTGCAATGGAAGGGCTCCCTCTGGTGCAACAGGAATCCTCTCTGCCTCTTCTTTTTTTTTTTTTCCCTCCTTTTTTTTTTCTCTTCTTCTTCTCCAGGAAAGGCACCTTTGCTACCACATACATGTCTGCCCTGACCTCTTTTCCAGAGTCAAGAAAACTAAATTCCTTGTCCCCCCACCCCCCACTGAAATAGCCTGCCTATCTATGGCCACCTTAAAAGGGACCAAAATCCCAGGAAACCTTCCCCAGGAGAGCAGGGCAGTGACCATCCACCTCAGAGAAAGGTGACCAAACCTCACAACCCTGTGCTTTGAAACCATCCAGTTAATTGTGGTTGTGTCTGGTAGGATGGGAGCTCAAGTTAAGAATAGTCCCAGTGCCTGGGTACCAAACCCAGCACACCGCATTGCTCTCACCCCAGTCCTTTTTCTAACTCGAACTGGACCCCTTCCCTCTTTGTGAAGTGGTGGAAAAGCTCCGCAGAGGATCTTTGGGATGGGGCAGGTTACAGAGCTGCTTTATTAAACCCAAGACCTCTACCTGCAGCTCAAGGTGTTTCTTGCCCTCTGAACGAGCAGTTGTCCTAGGTTTTTACAGGCTGGAGGGGCAGAGGGGTCTGAACTCTGCTCCCCTGGACCTGGCAAAAGGTCAACAAATAGATGCGGCCAGAAGATGCCATGGGGCTAGAAAAATCCAGGAACAGGCTTTCACCCCCAGCAGCTCAGCAGTGCTGCATATCACCTCCCCCCTTATCTGAACAGAAACGAGGTGCTGCTCCCCTGACACCAAGCCAGGCATCAGACCTCAAGCTCTTCACCCATCCGACAGCTCTGTGCAACCGGGGCAGAGCCCTGCCTGCAGCCAAACACTTGCCTGCACGTTTCCTTCCATCACAAGGCTGTGGGTCACTCCCTCCTGCTGCTGAGGTCCTCCCTTCCCCAGGAACTGGCACACTGCTGTGCTAAACGCTGCTGCTGCCATAGCCAGAGGTGGCTGCATAAAGGCGCTGGGCAAAACACACCCTCAAGAAATAACAGGGAAAGGGGCCTGCAAGGCGACCGGGATCAAAGGTGTGCTGCAATATAGCAGCTGTTGTTCGGATGTCTTACAGATGTGGAGGGGCACGGCTCCATCCAGGGCTAATTCATCTTTCGCTCACAAAACCAATCTGGCAAGGGAGGATTTGAAAGTTCCCACATGATTTTTTGTTTGTTTCATCTTTTCCTCTTTTTTTTTTTTTTTAATTAAGTTTCTCCTGATTGCAAAACCAAATGTAAAAACCTGTAAGTCTGGCTAGCCCTAGGGAAAGGAGCACTCAGAAAGTTCTTGACAAAATTATAATTCCTGCTTCACTTGTGCAGTGAGAAAATGTGCTGGATGCAAACAAGTTGCATGTATTAATTATGGCCATAGATGGCACCATGATTTAAAAAGACAGGAACGAAATAATTGCTATTAATGTCATTGGAACAGAGCAAATGGTTCTGAGGTGGATCCCAGTGCAATCACAAGAGGAAGAAATTTTACATAACCTTAAATAATATTTAATAACTATTTAATGACTTATTTAATAACTGTACATACATATTTTTAACTGGTTTTCTAAGGAGATGAATCTTAGGCTGCAGCTTAGGCTGATTTTCTGTTTGCTAACTAGTTGGCTGAGTAGATGGGAGTGTGGAAATAACCGATTTGGCTATAGGCTAAGGTAGCAGCTGTCTCTGCCTAGGGGAAGAGAAGGAAAAAACAGTTCAAGAGCCATGTTGTGATGAAGCTTGGCCTGGGAAGGATCTGGAGGGGCAAACCAACCAGGGCTGGTGCCAGACTGAGGACATGGGTGCATGCAAGACCCACAACCTTTGTCTAAGAAAGCAGCCACTGGGAAGAACCAGAGGACCAAGGATATTTTTTGTGTTACCCTCCACACTCTGGCCAGCCAGTCCCTGCACAAGGATGAACCTCGCGATCCATTTTTTTGCAGAAGGACAAGTAAATCATTCAGGCCTAGTCTGTCAGCTTACCCCACCCCCACCCCCACTGCGTTCCCATTCCCCACACGGCATCTTAGTCCATGCATCCATGTTTCCCTTGTTTCTAACCTTGGCAGGAAGAGCAGTGCTTGGCTGGGCCATGGTGCGTGAACCTCCTTATGGCTTGAATTCATCCCTCCAGTGCTACATGAGAAGAAAGCTGCGCTGGGAGACCTGAATGGGTGCTTGGTGTTCACTGGCCAAAGGGAGAACTCCAGTTTGGCAGAGCTGCCAAATCCATAACCAAATGCAGTGGAAAACAGCAGCAGTGAAAGACCCAAAGCTCCCTCCAGGTTCTGAAGCTCCTTTCTTGGCAGTATCCAGCCATCTCAGCATCCTTCCTGGGGAAATGGACTTTACATTCCAGCCACGCATCTCTAGACTTACAGGGTTATTTTGATTTTTTCAGACACAGCTGTGCCTCTCCTGTTTTATGCACCCCTTTCCTCCTACCCCTTCCCTCTCAGACCTTCCTCGTGCTGGAAAGCCCATTTTGCTGCAGGGAATGCAAACAGAAATTCACCACAGAGATGTGTGATGTGTTACACAGGAGCTTTGAAGTTCTTTTTATTTCCTTTAACCATGGAAAACACCCCCAAAGTTGTCATAAAATGTGCCAGAATTCAGTATGGGACAGGCAGTGGAATTAGATCTAAAATACGGAAAATCAGGGTGGAGACAAAGGAAGAAAGGAAGAAGGAGAGAGGGAGAGAAGGAGGGCAGAAGAGGGATAAAATTAGAACAATTAATTAAAAGACAAAAGAAAGTTAAAAAGAAATAAAAATAAAGGAAAAAGGAAAGAGAAAGAAAGAAAAAGGAAAAAGAAAGAAATAAGAAGGGAGGAGAAGAAACAGAAAAGGAGAAGGGAAAGAAGGAGACAGAGAAAGAGAGAGAAAGACAAAGGAAAAAATTAAAAAGAAAAGAAAAAAGAAAGAGAAAAGAGGTGGAGAAGTTCTAATGAGTTTACCAGAGAATTCTGAACAGGAGAGATTGTACATACAATTGTTATATATTCAGGGGCAATAAAAATACCCCATGAGACCTCCCGTGAAATCAGGTTGGGTTAAAATGCTCAGATCTGTGCTGAGAAGCTCACAATTGCAAGGCAAGAGGCATGTGGTTCCCTGGCTCAGCAGTGGGCTCCTTTCCTTCCTACAGAAAGGGGTGGAAAGAGTTTGCATGGGCCCACGTCACCATCCCAGGGCAGGGGCACAGGGTCTGGGCAAAGCCACCTTCCCATGCCCTGTCCACCAAGGCAGGTGAGTGCAATTACCAGCCCCTGCAATACAGTGAACAGAGGAGCAGGAGGAGGCTTCTTGCAGGGGAGCTCAGTAGTAAGAACGGGGAGGGCGGGGGGAAAAAAAAACAAACAAAAAAAAAAACACCAAAGATAATCTGGATTTGCTGAACCCCACTTCATTTGTCCTCCTCAAAGCCTGCTATGATTCACACTTTGTGAGGGCACGGAAAAAGTGAAGAGATTTACCCAAAACCACTCAGGAAGTCAGTAGCAGAGTGAAATAGCTGTCTGGATTCTTGTGTTTTGCATCGGTTTCTCCCAGCAGCTTGCAAAGATTGCTCCTTCCATCATAGGGATCAAGCTTTCATTTTGAGACATGAACATCAAGAGGTGCCATCTGACCCTAAAGCCCAGCACAGGACAGTGGGGACTTTGCACACCTAAGGGAATTATCTTGGCAGTTCTCAGACCTGGTTTCAGGTCTTAAAACAGGGTCAAACCAGGATAAAGTCACACCCAGGTCCTCAGACCTGCTGTTCTCTGTGTCCAGACAGAGATGCATCGCATAATGATGCACACTGACTAGCAGGGTCTAGAGGCCACCAAACAAACCAGCTCTAGCTGAACCACATCCTCTGTCCTTGGGATTTATTTGATCCAAATGTCCAGAACTGATATCAGCATCATTAAAAAAAAAAAAAAGTGACAAAGAAAGAAGGAAAAATTATATAAATCTCAAGTCTCAAACTTTAGATCCTGAATTTTGTGGCAGTTTAGGAGTTAAGCTCAGTCCATTGGGTAGGCAGGACCTCGAAGTATTTCTCCCTTTGCTGTGCACCTGGAGCCATCTCCCCTCACAAGTTTTACAGCTGACAGACCACTGGATTAACCTTTCTAAGGCAGCCGATAGCCCCTTGGAGACCTCATGCTCTGGCAAGGCATATCTGCCAGGAAGGCTTCCAGTTGGACCAAGCACAGGATACGGCCACGATCCTCAGAGCATTATGTTCTAATAGTTAATTGCTCTCGCCGCTGGAAAAATGAAAAGTGCTTTATTTCCACACCAAATTTGTGGTGGGTGCTTGTGACCAGACTGATCCAGCATAGCATGTTTCTTTTTTATTTATCTGTTTCACACTTGCTTCGAGAAACTTCATCTGGGTTGGGGCCCCGCTGTGGTAGGCAGGCTATAAATCCATCTCTCCAGTTGCTTAAAGCGATGGCTAACCACCCACCAGCCTGGATGGAAACTCGATGACCTGTTCCCTCACACCTGTGAAATTCCTCTGGCTTCAGAGCAGCCCGTCCTGATTTCAAACAGCCGCAGGGACATCAGCTTCCAGCGGGTGGACGTCTAAATCTTCAGCACTTGCGTACAACACCGCAGGCTTTACCAGCCATGGAGAGGGGTGTTGGCCTTTCCCTCACCTCTGAAAGGAAAGGTAAAGAGGGAGGAGGAGGAATGAAAGTCGAGTCAGCGAACAAAGCCATCGTTCCTCCACACTTATCGGTTTTGCTCCATATATTTCATTTATGGCTTTTTTTATTGACCAAAGGAAGCCCTGGAAACCTTGTTTTCCTTTATGCCGTGGTAACACCAACTCGGTGAGACGTGGGACTGACCACAGGCACATCTGAGCATAATTCACTAAAAATTCCAGTAAATGTTTTTCTAGTATGAAACTAATAGTAAGTAAGCAAACCCACCTCCCCCAGGGAGCCACTAACCTTGCTGTTACCCGAGAATATTCTGCTAAACACCACCAGCTACTCTGCCTCTCAAGTGGCACCTCTGGGCTTTGCCGAGTCCAGGTTATTGATGTTTGGGTTTTGGACTACCTCCCTGCGAGAAGCCAGGGACGATGCTGCTGGAGATCAGGAGCTTTTCGGGGACCAGCTGCCCGCCTTGGAGCTGGTCCCTCCATGGGCTTGTGGAGACCATGCCTGTGCGTGCATTGGGTTTCCACCAGTGGAAAACAACCACCCTGTGGCACTACCTTCTGTGTGGCTGAGGCCACATGGTTTTGTATAAAAGGGAGTCTGCAGGGCGAACTGCAGGGAAGGGGCGAAGAGAGAGGCCAGACCAGAGCAGACCAGAAATAAGGAAGGATGAGATGGGAGAAGATAGTAAGGTGGCGTCAGGCAAGGAGACTCTCCCTTCCAGAGTCTCAAGATCCATCCCCATGTGATCTCCAGCCAATCCTTATCCTTTCCCCTTGGGGTCCGGATGGTTTTCCTAATGACAGCAGTAAATTCCTTGCAGGAAACTGTCTGTGAGAGGATGCTAGGGATGGGGCAGGGGGGATGCCTGACATCAAGCAGAAAATTTGAGGGCCTCTGTTTAATCAAACTCCTAATGAGAATCATCAAGGGAATAAACAGTACAGACATCTACAGTCTGGCTTTGGAGCTTGCTGGTTTGCGTTCCACTTGTCACTAGCAGATGGCTTCAGCTCCTGCTTCCACCTGCAGTCCTGCCTTGCCTGTTAGAGGCTGAACATCATTATCTTTTGCTTGGCTCATACAAAATGTATTAGGGGGATCAGGGGTTGGGGCAGGGCATGCCCACCCCCCACACCCACCCCCATTCTCCTGAGCATCCTTCCTTGATTTTACTGTGCATGTTTTCATCTCTATACACTGTGTCCCTATAGTTTCCATCCATTCATCCTGATGACAGTCTACCCACTAGCCCATGCACACATACAGTGGCTTAACTCTTGACCTTAAACCTTTGGTTCTCATCTCCCCATCCTCCTTCCCTGGCTACCACGATAACGTTCAGATGGCTGAGCTCCCTGGAACAGCAGTGTTTTACTGGTCACAGGATGGCACACTCCATAAATCAACCTCCCAGATCTGTGAAAGCGCATTGCACACTCCACATCTCCTAATGACAGTCTCCCAGATTCCAGGGCAGGGAAGGGGGAAAAGGAAATCAGCACCTCTGTGGATTGACATTATGAGACTGAGTAAATACTGGCACTCCTACCAGACTTAAAAAACTCTTCTGACTTTTTCTTTTCTTTTCTTTTCTTTTCTTTTCTTTTTTCTTTTCTTTTCTTTTCTTTTCTTTTCTTTTCTTTTCTTTTCTTTTCTTTTCTTTTCTTTTCTTTTCTTTTTTCTTTTTTCTTTTCTTTTCTTTTCTTTTCTTTTCTTTTCTTTTCTTTTCTTTTTCTTTTCTTTCTTTTCTTTTCTTTTCTTTTCTTTTCTTTTCTTTTTTCTTTTTAAAGAAGATGAAAGACTGAAACAAGGTAAACTGCAGCCATTTGCCATAACCCTGGTGAACACATGCTGCATTTGTATAGAGCTGCTTCCTTCAAACATGCCCTTTTTCTGCAAGGGCATCAGTGGGACACCCCAATGAGAAACTGGTTTCAGTCTGCCTGTAAAGTGCATCTCCTTTTGCTTTTGGACTTGAAAAGCTCCATAGCTTGAAAGGGTTAATTAGATGAAGGAAAAGCAAATGGTAAGAGATGCCAAGGTGCAAAATAAGATCTAGGCTGTGCAATCAGTGGACTCCACCTCTCTCTGGTGAGCTGAATTGTTCTCCAGGTCCCACAGCCCTTACTGACCTCCTCTCTACCTCCAGTACTTTGGACACCAGCCCCCATGCACACAACTAAATCTGAATGTCTTCATGTGGGATTCAGTTGCTGAAACCTACGTGTTGATTGCTTTTTGGGATGGTCTGGGGCACTTGAGACAAAACCCAAATGGAACTGCCAGATATGGCACCTTCGCCCTCTGGGACAGCAGCTGGTACAATGCCCTGAGGCTCTGGAGATGATACCAGGAGTCCCGTTCAGCAGCTTAGGGACAGACGCAGAGGACAGAGACATTGAGGGCTGTAGAAGGCTCTCCTTTTGGTAGTCTGGGCCACCACCCAAAGGAAAGCAGTACAGCCAGGGGATCCCATGCCTGCTGTGTTCACTTGCCCATTTGCCTGACAGTACCAGCTCATGTAGCTCAGGGAGAGCAGGGAAGGATGTTCCTGTTCTGACTTTCATGGGGCTTTTGTAAAAGACATTAGTGCAGTCCTGTGGAAGGGAAACAGAGGCAAAGAGGTGTCCAGGACCTTGCTCACAGTTAAAGGAACCACACACAGAGCTGGAGATGGGTGAAGACCCTTGAGCAGGACCTGCCCATTCCACTCCAGCCCAGGCTGATAGGAAGCAGGGATTCTCTGCCCGTTGGGCAGCTTATCAGCTGAGAAAAGGGCTCAGTGAGGCATCCTCAGCATCATTTCTGCTGTGCAAGGCAGGACCCATCCCTGGGCAGTCTTCAGAGGGGCAAGTAGCTGAACTGAGACATAGTCAGGGAGAGTTTTCAATGAGCTGCTCTTACCCATTTGGTTAAAAATAAATGCTGGCAACATTATAAAAAAACTCTCAGGAACTCACAGGTGCTTGAAACCTGTTAAAAGCTTTCTGGAAATTGCTTCTTTTCTGTTTAACTAAAATAAGAATCCACCCAGGGCAAGAAATAGCTCTTGAACAAAAACCACTGGCTATGGTGCTGTAGTGCTTCCAAGCCTTCAACAAAATGTGGTTGATTGGTAGCTTCTTCCCCTGTTTTCCCTCTTGAGCTGTACAAAAAGCATCTCATTTTTCTTGTTTGCCAATGCATCAGGAAGAGGGAATTAATGCAAAGCCTTTTGAAATTATTTAGTAATAAGGGTCATCTTGTTATCACAGAGAATTAATTCAGAAGTAGCTTCCTCCATGAGGCTCTTAAACTCATTAGTTTGCTTAGCAAGGTGAGTCAGTTTGCAGGAAGGATGTGTGCCCTCTCCCATGGCATCTAGCAGGACAAAATGGATCCTGTAGCATCCTCTCTGGGCAGCTGCAGAAGGCAACTGGAGAGTCAACACTATAGGCAGCTGTTGGGTTACAAAAATGCATCTGTCAATATTTTCCAGATTTCAAAATTGCTCCCACTTTACTGGCTTCAGAACCTGTCTCAATGTTTTTATGTGAATTTTTATCCAAAGCCTTTTTTTGAAATTAAAAATTCAGAACCAGTTTCAAAGTAGAAAATGTGGGAGTGTTTTGGTTTGAAAAGTCCTGAAAAAAATATCAGTAATAAGATTTCTTATCTTTCTTCATATACATATATATATAAGTATAATTCTTCAGAGAAAAGGGAAAATGCTCTTCCTCCTGAGAAAATACAAATCCTTGCTGCGAAAAATCTGAACTTGCTGTATGTGGTGATTTGCCTTTTTGCCATCAGTAAGAAAGCAGTAGAAGAAAAGGGAAGTGTATTTAGTTCTTCACAGATCAGAAGAGGGAAATCATCTCTCACTCTTGGGAAGAGGTAGACCAAGGCACAGAGAGGTGCAGGGATTTTTTTCCTCATGGCCCTTCACTCATGGAGCACCCCAGAGAGGCTGTGTCACCTCTGGAGGTGGTATCTATGTGACCCCACACACCCTTAGGTCTCATGCCAATGTCCCTTCTCTGCCATCACTGCTCACCCAAGCCCTCACTGCAACCTGCCTGTCGGAGGATGGGCAGGTGATGGAAATGTTTGCAAACCCAGGTCTATTCTGGCAAATTGCAGTCATAGGAAATAGAAGAGTGCTATGAAGCACGTGATTTTGATAATTCTTCTTGCAGTCTTTTTATTTTCTCATAAGCTTAAAAGATTGCTTCCTCCCCTCAAAACAAACAAACAAAAAAACAAACAAAAAAAAAGAATCCTGTTTTTTCTGTTTTTTCTATTTCTCCTCTGGCAAGGAGAAAAATCTTTGTTAAGAACCAGCAGAACAAAGTTATTAAATCAGGGAGATTTATCATTGTTTATTACATAGACTGAAGTAATGTCAAAGTCTGTGAGCAAGGCCTGGGTCCTACTGGGGAAGGGGCTGTGGAAGGACTTTGCAGAAAGATGTGTTCCTGCACCAGAAAGCTTAAAATAAGAGTGATTACACAGTGGGAAATGGAGGTGGAAAGTGGGAATTGTGGTCAAAGTTGGGGGTGGGAAGACTGATAAAAGGAGAGGAAGAGGACAAAGGGTGGGCAGAGTTCAGGGACTGGGGGAGAAAAGACACTGAGGCAGGGCTCGAACTGACAGTTATCACACCAGGGGAAAAAGTGCCCAGTGCCAATGCAGACAGGCATCACCCATGCCTGATGGCTCCTGCCAGGGGGAAAGGGCATGATAAGTTTTAGACTCTTTTGCTAAAGCAAGAAATTAATTTCAGCAGCACTTTCTGCCTCCTGGAGCCATCAAACTCGCCACCCACATTCAACCCCATTTGCTGGAAGAGTGGAAGTCCCAAAAGCAGTTTTGTTTTAGAAAACCTTACAAAATTTAGTACCTGGGTAGAGGAGAAGAAAAGCCAAAGGACGATCCATATGAGGAAAGGATGAGAGGGGTGCTTCAGCAGGCAGGTGTAGGGGAAGGGGAGCAGGGAAGGATGCTCGCACGGGGAGCCCTCTCAGGCAGCACTTTCTTCTTTTGCAGCTTTGCCATGGACTTGCTCAACCACCAGCGTCTGGTTTGTGTTGCAACACACCAGCAGCAGTCCATCTTGGAGAGGGTTTGCCTGTGTGTGAATGTCTGTCTGTGTGTGCATTTGCATGTTGTTTTTCCGTTCTAAGAGGAGTGAAAGGTTAAAGCAGCTGTTTACGCGGGCAGGAAAATTTTGGATTAAAAAATGAGCAGGAGACAAACATACTTGAAGTCCCTGGATTTGTTCTTCTGGTGAGACATACTCTAGTTTAGGACACTGCACATTAACTGCTTGGACATTCACATCCGCCTGCATGTATTCCTCCAGAGGCATGTGTGCTTGTGCATGTGGATGCATTTTCCACATGCATATAAAGCATAAGACCCATGGTGAAAACACAACAGAGGGACAGGTGGCCTGCAAAACTCTTTCACACTGTGGTCAACAGCATTTCACCTGTTCTATTTCCCCCTTCCCCACCCCCCCCAAAAAAAAAAAAAAGATGATGAAACAGGAGCAGCTCATAATGGTGGGGCCTGGCAGCAGCATGGTCAATACAGCTCCATCGGACCCACCTGCAAGGGCCAAGCCAGACCTTAACTGGTGTGGCTCCATACACAAGAAACACAAACCTTTTGTCCTCAGATGGCAAGGGGAAGTCAGGGAGCTGTGATAAGAACTGAATGCAAGCCAAGAAAAAGCATCAATTAGATGCAAAATTTTGGTATTTCCCTCAAACTGGGTTTCAAACCCACTGCCTTTAAAGCAGAGACTCAAGACCCACACACTGGGAAAGTGACTGTTGTAGGACATCCAGCCTCTCTCCTGGGCCTTCTGGGTGTTCTTCTGGCCTCCATCACATTGGGTGGGAGTTGTTGTGTCCTGTTTGACTTTCTCATGTCAGCAGAGAAAAATAATCGTCCAAGTGACATTGGCTGAAGCCACAGCCTGGATGCATCCATCAGCCTTTGGATTTTGGAAAGGGTCCTGCGGACAGGAGAAATCCCCCACAGCCGTGAGTCACCAGCCAACAGCAGGAGGCATTGCCAGACATATGAAGTCCACATGAACTTCTGATGATGGCATGCAACTCACTTAAACCAGATGCAGGCACCAAGGCAAAGAGGTACGAAGCCAAACATCCGCTACCCCACGGGGAGTGAACCCATTCAACCTGGCCCAGCCTAGGAATGGCAGCTCAGCCCCTTCCTGTTCATTCCCAGATGAAACTGGGATCACAACAGGAGCCTCCCTACATCCCTGGGCGAGATGAGACTCACTAAGTGTCCGTCAGTCTGTGGGAGGGCAGGTTTTGGCACACAAAACACCAGCAGCTTGAAGGAGGATCGAGGGAGATGGGAAAAGGGAGTGGCAAAATCAACTGGGTTTCCTTGATTAAAAGTTTAACCAAAGTCTTAAGGGTGTAAGGACTAGACTCAGGGGTAGACAACATACTCAGCTGAGGGGGAGGAAAATCCCTAGACTATGTTTTCCCTAGGCACTGAGAGGTGAGGTTTCACCAGCCTCAGAAGGAGGGGTTGCTCCTCGGGTGCTCTCCACTTATAGCTTGCTCAATCCAGTGACGGCAATCCTAATGCACCCCTCAGCACCAGGATGCACCCCATACTTGGGTCTCCATGGTCTCCTGGGACTCTAACCAAGTGCTGCAGCTAAGGCAGCTTGGATGACACAGGTCCCAAGCCTATTGCTAAAAAGGCAACATGAGATCAAGTCTTGCTGAAGCTAAGCAGGAGCAAGGCAAGCTGCTCTAAGCAGAGCTTTATACAGCTGCAGAGGCGGGAGAGCCTTTGATTTAAGGCTGTGCTGTGTCACCTTGCCCATAAGCACCCAACCCAGCCCCAAACCTACCACTGTGCTGTGAGGGCAAGATCTCCCTGAGGGATGCTCTGCCTTCTCTGACTCTTAAATGGAGAACTGAGTTTCCCCCAGAGCCATGGGGGTGGTAAATCAGTGGCGGAGCTGAGTCTCTGGTTGCTCCCAGGGCATAACAGCTCTTGCATTAGATAACAACAGCTACCTGGGTGGGTTGGCACATTCCCAATGCAGATGACCTTTATACAGATGATCTTTAAAGGTCCCTTCCAACCCAAACCGTGCTATAATTCTATGATGATTCTATATGCAGCAGATATTCATATGCATCGCCACGTAGGAAAACTCAGGTCTCTACTAGGCTGGAGCCACCTCTTCTTCTGCATTTGATTTTTCTTTCCCTCTTGGGTATTTTTCCTATGCAGGGTGATGAGAGCTGAGGTGAGCTGGGGAAGGAGAGGAAGAGAGAAGCATGCTGACTTTTATTATCCAAGTAAACGTATGTAAAAGGGGATATTAACCAAGTTATAAATACAGAAATGAAAGCAAAAGTGTCACCTCACTGAACAATGGGGGCATTTATGGGATAAAGTTACTGCAAATTAAGGGCTGGCACAAGCTGACTTGGGATCATAATTTATAGTGTAGCCTAAATCCTGGCTCACAGACAAGTGGGATAAAGTTGAGTTCATTGTGAAAGTTTCTGGTTTCATACCACAGGCAGGGTGAGCCCAGCGAGCAGTGGAAGATATGATTTGGGGGTCCTGGGTGAGGCTCAGCCTACTTTACAATATTTGTTAGTCCTACCTAGAACTTTTCTTATGAAGAGGGAAGCCCCAGACCGGATTAAGGTTGGATGACCTTCCTGACAAGCTGGTAGAGCTGGGATTTGAGGAACAGTGAGTCCCTCCATGCATCTAGCTGGGTTTTAACCCAAGGAAGTGTGCTTAGGAGCAATGAACTTCTTAGCTGTGCTGTCCAATGCTTAATGTGACAAATCTTCCCAGAGATGTTCACGGCGCCATCCTCCACAAGGGAAGGGATGGAAATGGGGCTGCAGAATCTGGGGTTGCACAGATGTACAGCAAGGACAAGAAACTGCTATTTTACATGTAAATTCACTTCCTCAGTGCAAGTGGTGGTGGGGGCAGGATTGCTTAGCAAACACTAGACCAGAGGAACTAGATGAACAAAAGTCTTCCTCCAGGTCCTCCAACTGCTGATGCTGAGACAATGGGCAGCCTAAAGGTGGTACATAGTGCTTGGTGCCATATAAAAGCTCTGCCCAGGGGACAGCCAAGTCTGTATTTGAGACAAGAGGCTTCAGCAAGGAGAGCAAAGACCACAGTGACACAAAAGAGAGCACATTAGCCAGCATCAATAGCAGTGGTCAGCAACCCATGGGCTTTCATAGGAAAGGTTTGCAGAGGGATTTCAGGGAATAAACTAGGGGAATTTTTGGAGACCCACCTCTGGGAAAGCACTCACATTCTCTCCTGTGCCTTCCATGGAGAGCATTGCCAGATCCACCACTGGTTTGCTCAGTCCCTCAGTATTCCTTCCGAAGTCTGTATCTGTTGGTAGCAGAGGTCAACCATCACCTCTTCCAGGGTGATCCAGGTAACAGGATTTCAGCCCACTTCAGGTGTAATAGGATTTCAGGGCTGTAGCAATAAAATAACATCAATAGTAGAACATCAGTGCCTCTGCATGTTCTCTCCTCATCTTAGGTACTGCCCTTGCCTCAGTTTCTCCTGCCTGTAACAAGAGAAGAGGAGGCAAAGTATTGAGTCTTCCGTGACAGTTTAGGATACAGGTGCAAACAGCTCTCCATCGTGGTTCACAGTTATTGCCTTTACCATCCAGAATAAATACGAGCAAAGACTTTTATATTATATAAACCATAAAGCACTAATAAGAGCAATTTTGTGGCTTTGCTTTTATTTTTTATAATGAAAAGGTAAAATCTTAACACAGATTTGTAGCAGCCAGATGTATATGTGCAGTGATTTTATTTAGCTTAAAATCAAGACTGATTTAAGCGTGGCTACTTGCCAGGGGTATTAAAAAATACTAAAATCAAGCTTAGCTACTAGGCTCTAAAAATAGCATTTACTGATAAATTCCCATTTTAATACTAGTCTCCTAGGGGCTATTTCTAGGATGCTGTGTGCCTCAGGACAAAATGTATGGGGTTACCCAGGTCAGCAATTACAGGCTAGTGAGGTGGTGGCTCATGGTGTAGCCTTCTTACACACGGAGCTTGAATGGCAATGTCAAAAGTGGGTCTGGACTGACGTGACTCCCAGCACTGCTGAGGATATCAGACACAGCAGCAGAAGCCGGGCCAGAGTTACGGTAAGCACCACATGCCCTCAGGGTTGTGGAGAAGGAGAGGGAGAAAAATTGAATTGTGCCTGGAACTTGACCTCACCAAGCAATTATGGTTGGTCAAACTCCATGGACATCCACTGCAGAGAGAATGAGACTGGAGGTTTCCATGAGCTTCTTAGGGAAAAACTTCATCAGTTTAATCTCTTAATACTGCTTCAGGTTAGTATTTATACAGGCTTGAGGGGTCCCATGCTTCTAGACACAACTGTCCAGGAATTGCTGGTCAAGGCACAGGAGGATGAAAGAAGAAATGTTGTCTTCTGAAGACCTTCCTTTACCTGCTCTGCTAGCACAGTAAGATTAGAGCTGTAACAGTTTGGACCAAACATTCACCTAGCCCAGCATCCCCTTCCCTGCAGAGGCCAGAACAGATGCAAGCAGAGAGAAGCTCAGAAGGTGGCACATATTGCATGGGTCATTTTCTGATTACGTCCTCCAATAACCTGGCCTTCACCTCAGGTAAGGGATTTATGAAGCAAGAGTTTTCATTTAGAACATTGTCTAATTGCCATCTCCATTAATATACAGAAAATGGGCAAGCTGACTGTTGGAAGTAGCATGAAATTGAAAGCAAACCAAGGACATGGCCCTTCATACATGAGAGTCAAGAGTACACTGGAGCTCTGAAAACCAGAAGGTTACATGAAGCAAACCAAGGACACGGCCCTTCATACACGAGAGTCAAGAGTACACTGGAGCTCTGAAAACCAGAAGGTTACATGACTTCTGGGGTTTGCAGGACGAGTTCATGGAGGGGGAAAAAAATCAAAGTCTGTTAAATATAAAGATGCGATCTCTCTCATAGGAATACTCCGATTTGCAAATCACTGGAGTCAAGGAGACTATTCTGCAGATACGTTCCTCTATGCTTACCCTGAGCATATTGTATACTCTACATATACATATGTAGAGTAATGAGTATTACTCTAATACTGGTTGGTCTAACCTAATACAGTTGCACTTTTGTCCTTATTTTCATGAAAATAGGAAATGCCATTGAGCTTGGCAAATCAGTCTGGTCCCCATGTGTCATCTCCGAGCTGTAACACTTCCTTGCCCAGGAACAGTAATTTATTGGAGAATCAAGAAAAGGACAATGACTCAAAGCTTGAGAAATGCACCTTGCATGGCCAGGAAATCAAAAAACCCAACCCCTTTAATTTAGTCAAGATGACTGGTAAATTTTCACCTATTTTTAACTATCAAAAATAGTCCATATGAGCTGTCTGGCCTCCATCTATGGTCAGTGGGAGAGATCAGCAACTTCAGAGGGCCAAAGGCTTAAAGTAGATCTGCAGCTTTTGTTCCTGCAGCTTCCAGGCAAGAGGAACCAAGCGGAATCGGTGTGGCTCAGAGCCTGGTGGAGGTCAGAGCCTACTCCTGCGGTTTCCTACGCTATGCAATCCCTTTTGCAATGGATCACACTCTTTTTTTCACATTACTTCAGAGTAGACAACTAGAATCTACATTTTCGTTTTGCAAACTAAATAAAGGTTTTCAAGCAGAGTTATCTCCACCAATCTGAAAAAGGAACTGTTTCAAGTCAAAACCAAATATTGTGCTACATTACACACAACACACACATGCTTTCTTTTTTGTTTTGTTTTGTTTCATTTTTCAGGCTCAATAAACCTGAAAAAGATTCTTTGTTTTCCACACCAGAAAATCAAATTTCCTAATCTACTCCAGCCCCCAAATTTTCAGGTCATTTGCTGAAAAGAAAGATTCGTTATTTGCCTATCTCTGTGTACTATAAATCAACTACACCACTCCTCAGAAGAATATGAACATTCTCGGACTGCTTCAAAACCGGGCATTTGCACAAATTTTTTCACACACCCTGCGTGCCATGGCTGCTTCCCCCGCCGTGTCCCTCCAGGCAGGCTGATTTTCCCTTCTTTGGCTTGATTTGCAGGCAGAACCCTCCAAGCCAGACCAGGTTTCGCTGTTACAAGGAGTGTGCAAGCTCATTCTAAACCCACAGCAGAAGTTCTGACTGTGGAGATCTAACCTGGGAGCATGGTGAGCTCCTCTTTTTGTTCCTTATCCCGCTGGGTGAGCAAATAAACCCACCCATGGCCATGGTACTCGGGGGGAGTGGGAAGGAGTGGTAGGAAACTGGTGGGAGGGCACAGGAGGGGACATGGGATAGGAGGAGATGCAGGGGAAGAAGTCAAAAGCTACAGAGATATGAAAGGTGGGGATAAAGGAAGGGTAGAACAGCTCAGAAAATTCTTTCAACAGCACCTAACAATCAAATATTTGAAGGAGGAATAAAAATAAGAAAAGAATAAGAAATTAGAGGTTTGCTCTGTAATGTCAAATTTTGCCCTTTGATTCTCTCCAAAACTCCCATTCAGGCCAGGGCTGCTGTTCTGGCTGTCTGGAACCTCCAAGGTGATAAAGTTGGATAAACTCCCCAGCCAAACTCCCCTGTTGATATGTCAGAACTAAAGCAAGTAACAACGAGGCAAAGGAGAAGGGAAAAATGTTACCTACATTTTTCTCAGCTGAAAAAACTAGGTGCAATGAGCATGAGCACAAAATTTTGAAATAATTATGTCAGTCTAAAAGGTGGACATTTCTGTCCATCAGCTTTCAAGGCAACCCAGCCCAAGTCCCAGTGAGGGGAGGTGAAACCTACTTGCACCAGTTACCTGGAGCCTGCTGGGGTCCAGTACCCAGGACCCTTGAACACGAGGTCACCAGCGGGTGGATCCACACCCCTCCAGCCTGGCTGGAAAAGCACATGGCTTACAGGGACGAAGGGGTCATCCCTTTGCTCCAAGTTGAGCTTGTGCTTCACGTTCCTCACTTCCCAAAAGCAGCCCTGAAATCTGGGATTGATTGGCCATGTGGAACCAGGGAGGGGGTTATTTCAAGGACCACTGGACTCATCCAGTTGGGATCCCCAGGAGAGTTATGTCAGCTTTCCAGCTCCTTCCTCCTGCCAAAGCAGCGGGCAGCATCTGAACCTGGCTCAGCATCCTTGGGAGCCTCCTGTCTCATACCTCGGTGGCAATACAAGGGGCTCAGCATACGTACACCAAGCACATCATACCGTGGTGCCTGGGATGCATTTCTGCTTGCTATGACACGTTTCCCATGGTGGCATTTGGCACTGCCCACAGCCTATTAAATCCATCGCTCAAGAGTGTTTACATTACAGTAGCCAGCGTCCAAACGCGATGCTGTAGTGTAAATGCCAAACCCTCCAGAAAGGGCAGAAATCATACACATATGAAATGTGAAAAGGGCTGTGGTAAGACAGGAGATTCTTGGACATATCAGTCACTCCAAGAAACGTATTCAAGATGTTATAAAGCACCAAATGATGGGGGTTTCTTTCTTTTTTTCTCTCTTTTCTTAACCCAGGCCATAGTACTGAAAATTCCCTGCCTGAAAGCTTTCTGATGGCAGCATGATGGGAGCTGAGCATGCTCTTTAAGTGACAATAATCACTATATTTCCACTGGATTAAGTGGCATTAAACTGTGGCTTATCTAGCCTTTGTGTTTAGGTACAATGAACCTAAACAGTATGTTCCTTGCACTGTAGGTCAGGAAAAGAGCAGGGACAGCAGAGCCAAGAACTGAACTTGGCTCCCCTCAAGGACAACCCAGAGCCTCTCTGATTTTGGATGATGGAAAACACCTTTCCAGGCTAAACTCTTGTGCAAAAAGGTAGCAGCCTTAGTCCTGGAAGAAAAGATATCCCATAGGAAAAGCAGAGAAAGAGTAGGAGACAGAAGGGAATTTGTGCCTTTAACCCAGCTTGGTTATCACCTACGATGGGTCAGAGATGAGTGGTCCTGGTGACACAGCACATACCAGGCTCATCAAGCGCACACCAGCGAGGGCATGGTGCACAGCACGCAGATGACCCCCCCAAACATGGAGACGTGGCCCCAAAATAATTCTTTTTCCTTCCATTCCACCATCACACGCCTTGTCTGCATGCAGCACCAGAAAAGCAAGGATTGGCAATATGTCGGCGTCGACATGCCTTCCACATGGCCACAGGACATGAGACAAACAGAAGCCAGGCTCGGAGGTAAAGACTAAATAGTGGGGGGGCTGTGGACTATATGGCAACAAATGTTATTTGTTTACCTTCCCTGCCAATAAAATCCCAACATGGAAATAATGAATGGAGCTTGCAAATTAGTCACTAGAAATCACTTAACTCGTAAAAAATTATTAGCCCAGAAACAGAGGTTTGGAGGAAAAAAGGGTGAAAAAAGCCAGAGGAGCTCTTGTCTTCAGACAAACTTTTTTTATACTGAAATTAATGGGGGTCATGTCAGGGCATGGAAACCATATAAAACAGAGCAGAGAGGGGAAAACTCTTACTGAGGAAGCCAAGATGAAGTGAAGTTGGATTTGGGTCAAGTAAGCATTAAAACACTGTCAAGAAGCCTGCCTTCTTAGCCAAAAAATCAGATTCCAGATAGAAGCACAGATAGAAAGAGGTTCTGGTTTTTAAAGTCAAAATCCAGCATGAACAGATGATCCTCAACCATGGCTGTGCTATTGCAGGGCTAAAAATAGCTTCCTTGTGAAACACAGCTCACAGATTCATGGGTTTTCTGAAGCATTGCAAGACTGTTCGTATCAAAGATCTTTAAGGAGAGATTCGTTATTCTCAGAGCCTGCGGTTCTCTGTGTCTATTTCCCCAAGTGATTTTGGGACGCAATCACTATTTTCAAACATAATTTGCATGCATGAGCACTCTAGAGGTGCCGGAATAAGGACTGGGCATGGTGTTGACCACTGTTGGGACTTCACTTCTCAGCTGCCAAAGTCAGGTCCTAAAGTGAGATGTGGATTCAGAACTCATGCAGGGAGAACTGAAACCCTGACACTGCCTTCACAAAGGAAAGAGGTAGAAAATACTTCAATTTCCAGCATGTCCATTTAATTTGTTGATTTATTTTTTTTTTTAAGTCAAGGAAAACACAGGGTGAAGTATTACTGCAGGAACGAATGGACCTCAAATCCATCCTACATCCATAAGTGATGAATGCATTCCTGAGCAAGGCTGCTCACCGCCCCAGAGCTCAGCTTGCCCCAGGGCTCTTCATTCAAATTTTAGGAGCAAAGACCATGATTTTGAATGGATGTACAGAGTCTGACACAGGGAGGTTGCTCCCCCTTTTTGGGGCAATGCACTGCCAATGCCTGTCTGATCAAACAGGAGTCCTCGTTGCACAAGGAAATGAAAATCAGGCAAAGCAAAGACTGTACCAGTGTTACCAGTATTATTCCTGCTGCTCCCTTCTAGCTGCCATGAGACCAGTGATGCTACAGCATCCCAGAGACTGCAGCAGCTCTTTTCCAGCTGCAAAATACAGGGACTCCGGTCTCCTCCAGGAAGCTTTAATGAGAAGAAAATCAACCACTATGATTCTTCAGTGATGATTTAATATTTCACACATTTTATTAGGAGAGAAGCTGGTTTTTTTGTCTCTATTCTTCTCTTTTTTTTCCCCCCCTTATTTCCTCTTTCTTCTTCCCAAAGGTCATGCTCAGGGCATGGGAAACAGCCTAAAGGTGGGAATTATCTCAAAGCGTCTCTTGAGCAAGTTTACCCCATAATTTACTTTGCAACAGGTATTTATGAAGCAGCAGGGAATGGCACCCAGGCTCAAAAATGGGCCAGATTCCCATGGTATCCAACTGTGATTATTCACAGGCTATGACCCTTCGGGGAAAAAGCAAAAGTGTGTGTGTGCGGAATTTAAAACTACATTACCATACACAATTAAAGATACCACTTGCCACAGGTCGTCTGGGCTGAATCTAGCCTTTCATATGAAATCTCAATTACACTGAGAGTACATTCTTTTCTTCTTCTTGGGGGATGGGGGTGAAATTGCAAGCAGGCCTCCAAAACGTGCTGCACCATAAGGCTGTTTTGAAACTTAAGCCCTCTACAACCAGCAACTGCCTACTGTACCCACAGTCACAGATGCCTCATGGCCTTGCTTTAAATTAAATCCAGGCATTGCTTTTCATTCTCATCTTAAGCCCCTGCTGCAAACGGACAAACAATGCCCTTTGCCAACAGCTGCTAACAATGCTGCTAATGAACATTCATCAGCAAGGAATAAACAGAGGAAGATTAAAAAGCCTGGGGGGAAGGAGGGTGTTTTCCCTGGGGTTACAGTTGTCTCTGCAGACATTAGAGTTCATAATTTTAATTCTGAATCAGCAGCAATCTTTTGCAAGAGCAAGCTGGATCAAGGGTGTAGCTGTGCTGAGAGTCCTGTGGGCACTCAGTAGCATTAAGCTCTTCCCCTGTTACAGGCAGCCACCAGGATGATGCTATGTGGATATTCTTGCAGAGGCTTCAGGTAGCTGCCAAGGGATTTGGCTGGGTCCCAGCCAAACTGAGCAGTGGTTTCATTCTGAACCAGAAAAGGTAGTGTGGCTTTAGCGTGGTGTAGCTGACCCCTGTAAATCCAGGCCTTCAGCTGGTTTGGGGTATTGTGTGTGAAAGAAGGGGGAGAGGGGCTGAGGACCATGATGAATGGTGAGGCAGTGCAAAGCAGGAGTAATACTGCCTAGTACAGGAGATCTGGGTCTGTGGGTTAGTATAGCACTAAGTACAGGGGAAATGCAGTTGATGTGCTGATGCAAATAGAAGGTCTCCTGATACTTTTAGAAGATAAGAAAACCAAGGCACTCCATGAGCTAAGGTCAAGCTTTCAAAAAAACCCAAATCCTAGTACCAGAGTCTGTCTTTCAGACACCAGGAACTGAAGCACCATAAAGGTAAGTACCAATGTGTTGGTCAGACTCAATGTCTCTTAGCCCAGTGTTTCCTCTCTCATTGTGACCAAAAGCAGATGTTCCAGACAGATTGTAAGACCAGGACAGGCATAAAAGATGCCCCTGAGCAGACTCAAGGACAGGCTGACATGAATACAAATACTTTCAGGGGGCTTATGGCAGATGATCTCTCTCAAAAGATACTATCAGCTGGGAGGTCATTTGTTCAGAAGCTCCGAGAGGGATTGTCCTAAAGCCTAAAGAGCTGAAACGAGCCTCTGGATGAAACCCAGCTACTTCCAGCTGGCATAGGGTCTTCTGCTACAACAGCAGATAAAGCTATTTTTTGCTGTTATGGTCTGTTCAACACTAGAGGGGGACTATGCTTTACTGGGGCTCCTATTAAGTATACCAGTACACCCAGGAGCCTTGCCTAGGATGTCTCCTCCCACAGTTCCTGGCTGTTCCATTCTGGTGAAATTTATCTGCTACTCTTTTTCTCAGGAGAGCAGGATTTCTCTCTATGTGCCATTTTTCCCATTCCTCTGGCAATAGCTAAGAAGCCACAGACTTTAAATGCTGGATGGATTTTTGTTCTAGTTTCCAAGGCAAAAAGATTTACAAGGAGACCTGAAGAACTGGTAATATCTCATTTTTGGATGATAATGGTTTGAAGAGACATTTCTCTTTTGCTGTCTCCAGCAGCTGTGTAACTATCAGCCCTTGGGGTGATGTAGGTAAGAGACTTTTTGCACATTTTAATTTGTATTCCAATATTTATATAAAATCCACTTATTGAGGACTATTTTGTATTCCCTTTTCATGGATTAATTTGTTGGCAGGAACATTTGAAAACAGCTACTAGGAAGCCTTGTCTGCAGTGAAGTTTCTGAATTTTCAGTGTATTCCACCTAATTACGTTACAACCCCCTCACTAGAAAAAAGACTTGTGTCCCCCTTGTGTCAGGGTGGCTAACTTTCCTTACCGTGTAAGCCATAAACCAAAGTACTGAACAACTAAGACCCAAGGGACTCATGCTACAGAACTTAGATAATAGGGAATATCTGAGCCTGGAAAACCTCAGTCCTACATCACACCCCTGGTCTGGAAACTGCACCTGACCTGCCTACAATCTTGTCCTGACCAGCCAGATCCACCTTCAAGACTATAAATTGGGGTACGGGCAGCAACATCATCACACAAGCAACAACAGAGGCTTTAAAAGATGGTCAGGAACATGTAGAGCTGTTGCGCAGGGTCACCAGGTAGAAGGTGCACCCAGGTTGGGGCAAACCCTGGTATCTTTGCAGGCTGGGGATGGAGAGCAGCCCTGTCAAGAAGATCCCGGAGGTGCTGGTGGATGAAAAGCTGGGCATGACCCAGCACTGTGTGCTCGCAGCCCAGAGAGCCACCCGTGCCCTGGGCTGCATCCCCTGCAGCGTGGCCGGCCGGGCGAGGGAGGGGGCTCTGCCCCTCTGCCCCGCTCTGGTGAGACCCCCCTGCAGCGCTGCCTCCAGCTCGGGGGTCCTCAGCACAGGAGAGATGCGGAGCTGTTGGAGCGGGGCCAGAGGGGACCACGGGGATGGTCAGAGGCTGGAGCAGCTCTGCTGTGGGGACAGGCTGGGAGAGTTGGGGGGGTTCAGCCTGGAGAAGGGAAGGCTGCGGGGAGACCTTAGAGCACCTCCCAGTGCTTATTCTATTCATTCTAGTATTCAGACTAGATATAAGGAAGAAATGCTTCCCTATGAGGGTAGTGAGGCACTGGCACAGGTTGCCCAGAGAGGTGGTCGATGCCCCATCCCTGGAAACATTCAAGGCCAGGTTGGAGCAACCTGATCTAGTTGAAGATGTCCCTGCCCGTGGCAGGGGTTTGGACTAGATGGCCTTTAAGGGTCCCCTTCCAACCCAAACTATTCTATGATTCCATGATTCTATAAGGTCTGCCCCACTGTTCCCCGCACCAACACTAAAACCACAAGCAGACTAGACTGGGAGCTGCTTCTTTGGAGTTATGCTCAGTCAGATGAGCAGAACCAGGGTGAAAATATCATTTGCTGCATGAACAATGAGGCTGTGGGCAGAAATGGCTTGGGGAGCATGCATCGGGAGAAATGCTATTTTTAAGCCAAAGATTTTGATGACTAAATGACTTTGCTGCATGCTACAGTCTTCACTTTGACATCTGCCATCTTTATAACTGCTGTTCCTGCACTCAGATGCTTTGCCTATTGATTCTGTGATCTGGGGCAGAGCAGCTCCTTCTCCAGACTTGTACAGGGTCTCGCTCTACAGTGAGACCTGGTGTTGGCTGGCTCTGAGGCCAATACATTGAATTCATACAATTCTCGATGAAATAAAGCTCAAGAAAGAGGAGTCAGCTTAATATGGCATGGAAGCAGAAACAAGCAGCATTTCTTATATGGCAGGAATCTCTAGCAATGACTATTTGATGGGCTGTCTTTTATGGTGTGTTTATTTTATTTTTAACCACAAAAATATTTGTAATCTCCTTAACGCAGACTTATTTCCACTGCTGTGTGGTAGTTGCCCACCAGATGAGGTCATTCATGTTATTCTACAGTAGCTCCTAGATGCTCTAACCCAAGCCAAAGCTCCCCCAGGTGTGAGGTGCAAGAGTCTAGACCTCAGAGAAGTTGCAGTTCCAGCCAGAGGAGACAGATGGAAAGGCACCAAGGCAGTAGGGAGAGAGGTGGCTTGACAGCAGTCATTCCGCACAGTTAGCAGTGAAGATGGAGAAAGTCTTCTGAAAGCCTGGCCCATGTCAATCTGGAGCAACCAGATAGCTGACATCCATGTCATGATGCTGAGAACTGTCAAGACGTTCTCAACAACCAAAAATATCACCTCTCCAGAGACTGGGATGAAGCAGCAAGCCATCCATCATGTCAGCACATCTAGTCCCAGGCTGCTTCTGGCGCTGGGGAGCACAGTAAGGGTGGAAAGTTTCATAGCTCTAGCCACAGTGTGTGGGGGGGTGGCACATCTGGATGCACTCGGGGCTGGTGCAGTGGCAGCTGTTCTAGGCACAGCTGTCAAGCTGAGTAGGTCACCCCTAATCTGGAACCAATTTCTGAGAGATTTTTATGCATAAATTTGAGACCAAAGTCTGCTTGGCACTTTCTTTTCTGGTTTCCCCTTACAGCTGGGCTTCTATTATGTATACCGACTCATCCTCAGGAGGCTTAAAAATAGATGCAGAGGCTGTAGTGCTGTAAAAAGAGCCATGCTGCTCTTCCAAGGGCCTTGCTGAAGGGAGGGAAGGGAAATCTGCTCTCCTTGGAGCAGAGAAGGGCGCGAATGGGAGAAGTCGCTGCGGGAAATCAGTGGGAACAGATGCTGAGCTGCGTTACCCAGGTAAATCTTCTACCAGCTCGAGCTGTGCTGGCGTTTCCTTGGTATAACAGCTGGGAGAGAGGCACCCAAAAGCAGATACATGTCCAGGTGGATTATGGCCCAGATGCAGAAGAGGATCTTATTTGGTGAGTCCAGACTTGGGTAGGTTGCGTGGGTTTATGTCAAAATGTCTGATTTGTGAGATTGCAACTACTCAGGTTTCTCACAACACAGACTCCTGGCACCAAAAAACAGATTGTTCTGCACAGTTTTAGACCTCCACAGGGCAGATGTGAACTAGTTCCCTGGGCTTCCCTGGGGACATTGGGAGATGTACCCCAATGTAGTTTTGAGGAGCTCAGTCACCATTATATGAAACTCATCACATCCGTAGCATCAGCAAGCCCTGAGCATCATTTTAGTAGCAGGGGCAGCTCTCCAGGTCATACTTGTACCCAAGTATCATTTTAGGAGCAGGATCAGCTCTCTGGGTGATGCTTGTACTTCTAGAGAGGTTCTTCCATCCCAGGAGAAAAAAAGGTCATTGCACAGCAGGGGTAGAGAGAGGAAGGTCCTCTAGAGGGGCTGGTCTGGGTTTAATGTGTTCCTGATGGCTTGCTGCTGCAAAGCAGAGCCCAGCAGTGAGAGAGAACAATATGCTGGGGCAGCAGCAATAAAAGGTTATGAGCTCTGCCTTCCCACCTGGCTAGAAGAGCTCATTTGATACTAATCCATACATTTCTCATAAACCATTATTTGAAAACCTGCTGCCCGCTCATGGTGCGTGTTTTTGTTTAGGATGCTGTGGTGTGCAGAAAAGCAGCGATGCCCCCCCTCCCCCCCCATCTACCCTTTTCTCCATCATTGCTTGGTGGGATGCATGGACCAGGGATGCATCCATGCGTTTGCTGGATCTGGTTCACTGGAGGACCGAGCATCACATGCCAACCCAAAGGACTGGTTTGGGAATGTGTTGGGTGAGTTGCAGAAGAGGGATGGAGCTGGACAGAGCTGGTGAAGGGCTCTGTGGGGATTTGTGCTGCATTTGTTTCCCAAGTATTTTGGTAACTTCCCCGGTGCCTGGAGGGGCCTGCCCCTTGGCTCTCTCATATATTTTATATACCCACCTGTATGCACTCACAGTACTCACAGTGGTCCCTCCTTCCACTTAAACTAAAACTGATTCAGATTCAGTGCCTACTGTTGAGTTACAGATTATGTACAGATATATAATGTGATATATAATATATAACATGTATTTGTATAATACATATGAATATATTATGTCTGTGTGTGTGTATACAGGTAACCCCTGTTTCCCTACCCAGTGGCTGGACTAAGAACATGTAACACTGTAGGGAACACATTCGAGGACTTTCACAAATTTTAAAATTCCATCGCCCGCAGACAGTCCCACTTTTCACACTTCTTGCCCTCGTGATTGCAAAGGCACCTTGAAAATGTGAGCCTGTGATCGTAAGCAGAGGGTGCAACAGCCCAGAAACAGGATTTTAAGAGGTGTGAATGGACCTGTTCTGCTCCTTAGCACAGTAACCCAGTGAAGGCTGCTCACAGGTTGCTCGTACCCACTTTGTTACTGGTAGCTCGAGCAGAAAAGCCCAGCTTGTGCGCTTCCCACGAGATCTCAGGTTCTCTCCCACACCTTCTCAAGGGCCAAAATACACACCTTTTCACATCTCCACAATATTCACACAGCATTTCCAATTAAAACCAAGACTCTGCAGCACATTCCAATATTATGTGTGAAATATGCTGACTTTAATATCACACCAGCTAATATAGGGGATGCTGGGCTGATTGCTACCATTCATAATTTACCCACGGTGGGTGCAGAATTGAATTTCCCCTTGAGTATCCCCGAGGACCTCAGTAAGGACATTAGCTCCCGCATTTGAGAGAAAGTGGAGCCTCTCTAGCAATGAATAATGTATGTGTGAGAGCGTGTGTGAGAGAGCCTGTGTGTATGCGCACACGCGTGTGTCTGTGTGTGTGTGTGTCTGTGTGTGTCGTCAGAGTTATAGAATCATTGACATTGGAAAAGACCTTTACAGGTAAGTTGGAAAAGATGCTTAAGATCATTGAGTCCAACCGTTAACCCAGCACTGCCAAGGCCACCACTGAACCATGTCCCCAGGCACCACAGCCACATGGTTTTTGAACACCCCCAGGGATGATGACACCCCCGTCCCCGGGCAGCCTGTGCCAGCGCCTGCCAGCCCTCTCGGTGCAGAATGTTCCCTCACACCCAATCTCACCCTCCCCTGGCGCAACGTGAGGCCGTTTGCTCTCGTCCTGTCGCTGGTTCCTGGGGAGCAGAGACCGACCCCCCTGGCTACAGCCTCCTGCCAGGCCGTTGCAGAGCCACCGGGTCCCCCCCAGCCCCCTTCTCTCCAGGCTGACCCCCCCGCCCCCCCAGGCTGGTGCCCCAGCCCCTGCCCCAGTCCCTGCCCGGCTCTGGACACGCTCCAGCCCCTCAGTGTCTGTCTGGCCGTGAGGGGCCCAACGCTGAGCCCAGGCCCCGCGGGGCGGCCCCACCAGTGCCCAGGGCAGGGGGACGGGCGCTGCCCCGGCTCTGGACACACCGTTTGGGACACCGGCCGGGACGCTGCTGGCCTCCTGGGCCACCTGGGCACGCTGGGGGCTCATGCCCAGCCGCTGCCGCCCAGCCCCCCCGGGCCCTGTCCCGCCGGGCAGTTCCCAGCCCCCTGCCCCCAGCCCGCAGCTGCCGGGGGCTGGTGTGACCCAGGGGCAGGGCCCGGCACTCGGCCCTGGGGACCCCCACACCACCGGCCCCGGCCCCTCGGCCCGGCCTGCCCGGAGCCCCCCGCAGAGCCCCCTGCCCCCGGCACAGCCACGCTCCCCCCGGCTTGGTGCCCCCTGCGACTGACTGAGGCCGCTCCATCCCCTGGGCCGGGCCGTCGGTGAAGACGTTAAACAGCCCCGGCCCCGGCGCTGAGCCCTGGGGACTCCCCGTGTGCCCGGTGCCAGCGGGATGGGACTCCGTTCCCCACCGCGCTGTGGGCTCGGCCAGCAGCCAGCCCCTAGCCCAGCACAGAGCTCACCCGCCCCAGCCATGCGCAGCCGGTGTCTCCAGGAGATGCCGTGGACATCAGTATCAAAAACTTCCAGAAAACTCAACTGTGGATGCCAAAAGAAGTGATGAAGCCGTTCAGCAATAAAGCAGGCCAGTGGAAGACTGTGGATGCTTTCTTCTCCCAAGAGCATCATTATTTTCATTTTTTTCTTCAGCTAAATGTATCTGAATCATGCCAAGGTTAAGTCCTGGCTGATCCCGTGCTTGTTTTCATCTCATAGGAGTATCTTTATAGGTCCTAGGGTTGCAGAGACCTGGGTACCTCAGAGGGAAGATTTTTCCCAGCAGCATCCCAGACTTCGCCTCTGCAGGCAAAGAGCAAACCAACACTGCAGCAAATGCCAGTGGTGGCAGGGCCCTGCTCCCACCCCAACCACACCAGACCCCAGGAGCCCACAGTAGCTCTCCTGCTCATCAGCTTAACAAGGTTAACCATGCAGCACTGGCCTTGTCATCTTCACTGAGTAATTAATTTGTCGTTTCACTTTACCTGTGGCCAGGTTGCTCCACTTGAGGAAAATCTTACTCCACTTGGTTTGCAAAGCATGGGGGGGGGGGGGGACAGGGATGACACGACACACTGGGGTGCTAGGGGGCTCATCTCGTTACAGGGCTCCCATCAAAGCTACTTGGGGAGATCAAGGAAATGTACTGCAATGTACTGTATGGCTCCACTGAACTCTGGAACGTCCCCGCCATCACACAGGCCAAGGGAAATGCCCCAGGGCCATTGATATCATGATGATGCTGCTGCTGATTATTATTATTATTCAGAGCTAGTGAACAAGATGGAAATAATTAACAGGTTTTAAAAAGTCTCAGGATCCCATTATCATCATCATCATCATCTTCATTATATAAAAGGAGAGGAACCAAATTGAAACCCACATTTCAGATGATATAGCTTCACCACAAGAGTTTGATTTGCCCCAAACAGCCAAAGAGAAAGACATGGCAAGGCAGCCTAGTGTGAATGGCAAGGCAATGCCTCACCTCCAAGCTTAATATGTGGATCAAAAAACATGTGTTCCCAGCTAGTATATTTAACTAGAATTTTGACAACATGATTTCAAGTCCCAGCTCTGACAGTCGTTGGATAAATTGTTTCATGTCCCTGGACTGTGTTTTCCCACAGGGGCAACAAGGCAAGTCGAACAAATAATGAATTTTCCAGTTCACCAGCAATTCTAAAAAACCCACTCTTTAAAATTAATTCTACCAGAAATGAAATGTTTTCTTTCAATCTCAAGACAGGGGGTTTTTTTCGTGTTCTTAAAATAACTTGGAGGAAATTTCAAAACAGGGACTTGCTTCACATCAGGACATCAAAATGTTTTGTTCCCAAAAAGGTCTAAACAAACTAATTCTATATTTTCAAATAGGCTTTTTTTTTTTCCCCCTTGTTTTATTTTTAAGCTTTTTTTCCCAAAAGAGCAGTCTGGTGACACCAAACTCTATTTGGAGAACATCTGTATTTTACCAAATTTTAATTTGCTACCAAAAAAAAAGCAAATCCCAATGTTTTGCCTGGCACTGGCTGAGACCTTCCCTCCAGGAGGGGTGGAGGGATTCATCATTTCAGAGCCTGAGCTGCTCCAAGGCCATCGTCAAAGGAGCCATAAATGAGTTCAGAGAGGAGGAGGCTCTTCTGCAAGCTGCCATCTATTCTTTTACCCCTCCACTGAGTATATCCATGTGTTCCCAGTGTGCTTCCAGTGGGAAAACAGTGGGAGTCCCTCTGCCACTTGTGCTTGGGCTCACTAAGCACTACAGCCCAGCCCACTGGGGAGGGGGTACCCCATGGGCTACCACATACAGGAGCAGGGGGATGGCTTGATCATGCCAGTGAAGTCCTTTTCCAGCACGGTCAAGCCAGCAAGGATGCTTTATCAACTGTAGTGATGGATTATGTCCCTGCCACAAGTGGTAACGTGCTGGTATGTTTGGGGTCAAGTCCAACTAGCTTTGGGAAGTATTTAAAAGTGGGGGTCCAGGCAGGGTGAGCTGTCTCCCGGTCAGACAGACCTTGTCAGTTGCTGGCAAGGAGCAGCTTAGAGGCTGCTGAGCTGGATTTCAGCAGAACACAAGGTAACAGAAAGCCCTGGCATAATACCACAACAGTCAAGCTGTCATGATCACTCATGGTATGAAATGTTTTAGCTTAGACTTGACGGGCAAAACACCTACCCAGATGGTAAAACTCCACAGGCACAGGGGATTCAGCAGTGGGGACAACTGTCTGCCTCCTCCAGAGCACCTCTCTGCCAAAGAGGGGACAATGATAAATGTGCAAAACAAAGCAAGTGGCCTGCGAAGGCTGGTGAGGATCCTGGGGTTACCCTGCCTGGCACGGTGACATGTTTGCTCCATCCCCTGGATGAAGGGATGCAGACGAGCACCAAGGAAGAAGCGACCCGTGAAAAACCAGTGGTGCTGCAGTGTCAAGAAAGGTGGAGAAACAGCAGAAATGTCTTCAGCACATCACCAAAGCTGTGGTTCTTGTACAATCGCACAGCTCCAGGAGCTGGGGCTTGAAACATCACTCCCAAGAGGGTGGGTGCTTTTCACTTTGCTCTGCAGAGCCTGGCCTTCTGCCCATCACCTCCTTGAGTCTGGTGATGGTTGACAATGTCATCATCTGATGATGGTCATCATCTAACGATGACCCCCTGTCCTGGTTCCCTCAAACCGACCCAGAGCTGGTCTCTGTGGGCTACAGATATTGTGAGAGGGTTTTTCTGGAAATCAGTTGCTTTAAAAAGAGGGGAAGGGAAAAGGGGAAGGGGAAAGGGAAGGGGAAGGGGAAGGGGAAGGGAAAGGGAAAGGGAAAGGGAAAGGGAGAAAAGAAGAAAAAATACTTTTGTTGGAAATGAAAACACACAGAAATAGATCTGTTCTTATTAGACCACGGAGCAGCTAATGAGAACCAGACGTCCCACATCTCAAACCATTTCAGACTGGGGATGGGAGTGCTGTGCCAGGCTGTGTTCCTGCCCCAAGTGAGCATCCCAGATGGGTTCTCCTCTCCCTCCTCCTTCTGCTGTCTCCTGTTGTTTCTGCATCTCAGATGGCACATCTCCTGCTCCCAAGCAAAGTCCAGACATCGAAAGAGGCACAGGCCACCTCCCACTCCCTCTTGACCCAGTGGGAAGCGCCACAAGGTCTTGCCAGGGCTGCAGCCACAGTCTGCCACAGCAGGGTCTGTCTTGGGTGGTATCTGCCTCTTTTTATCTTCCTCCAGCAAATATTTTGCTCCTCTTAACAGTAGCTGTTTGCTACCAAGGAACAAAATGCTTTGCTCTGCCAGCCCCACAGTGGTTTCCCTCCCTGTTGGTCCTCTTCTAGGAGCCGTCAAGATGTGTGTACATGGCTTTCACATCAATCAAAGCAGAGTATACATTTTCTTTTCTTCATTAAGGGGTTTTATTGTTACTGTAAAACACACCATGGTTCAGGGGCCCCCCAGCCCTCCTTTTGGAGGTCCGAGCGCCGGTGGTGTTGGCAGCCCATCAGCAGGATCACAGACCTCATAAAGGCACACAGGCAGATCTTCATTCATGCATTAACTTGGCATAACATTTATGTAAACCCAGACCCAACTTCCATTACCCCAAATCCCCAGTCGGAACAACTGGACTCCTATCATGGCAATTAGTCTTTTATCCAAGTTGGCAACTCTCTTCCCATCAAGGTTTGGGTGATTTACTGTGTTGGAATGGTCTGGCAAGGAGGTAGAGGAAAGGTCTCAACTGTTTAACTCTGTCGGCAATAAACCTCCCCTTTCCCTGTCCATCCTCATCCCCTCCTTCACCCTGTTCTCGCTCTTGCTGCCAACACAGACCTGACTTTTCCCTTGGCACTGAGATCACTGGGTGGTTTTGGTAGGAAGGTAAGAAGCAAGCGAGACTTGCAAGAAGTTCACAGTGAGCCCATGTCCTCCTGCTCCACCACACTCATGGGACAGGAACAGAAGGACACCCTGTCCTGGAGCTGAAGAGCAGATGGTGGGTTGAAAGCAGCCACTGAAACAACCTTTTGTGTCCCACCACTGCCATTTCTTACCCTGGCTCTGGCTTTCAGGTATTTTCCTGCTCGCTCAAGCAGTTCAGTGACCTATCCCTTATCGCAGTGACAGCACTACAGCCACAACATCTATTTTTTTCCATCTTGCTGAGCCTTTCCACATTGTGTTTGCATGGGATGGGGCAAGCAACCAGCGTGGGTGCCAGCAGAGGAACACAAACTGGTCAAATGGCAGCAAAAATCCAATTAATCCAGATTTTGGCAAGCTTCAGAAGTCATCTAAACCTCTTTTAATGACTTTTTGATGACTTTTAATGACCATTTGACAGAGAGAACTCCTCAGACATCAGCCCTGACACCATCCTCTGCCTTACACCCAAGGCACTTTCCAGGCCAGCTTTCCCTTGCCATAGCATTGTCATGGCTCAGAATTAAACCTCACCCCAGGCTAAAGCAGGCAATGGCAGGGTCTGGACAATTCTCAAGACTATTTCACCCTCCCACTGCAGCATCTGGGACTCCTTCCAGCCCAACCTCTCTGGGGAGACGGGGTGTTGAGATGGCCACCACCTACTTTCTGTCTCTTTACAACCCATCCTCAGGGTCTTTCCAGGTTTTCCCCTCTCCCTCTCCTGGCATCTCCTTCCCCCAGGTCCATCTGGCTCTGATATCCAGAGGCTGAGCTCTTCCTCCACATTTACACATCCACGCAGTAAAATCACTATATAGCTTACCTCTGCAGGCTTCCCCTTGCCACCAAAGTACTGTAGCATCATTCCATCGTTGTTGGGTCCCTCAGATGTTATCCTAAAAAATGCAGTCAGTCACAGCTTTGGCAAATGGGAAGGGAGCAGAGAAAGTAAAAATATTTTAACAAAAATTGAAACCTTCAAATATTTCCTTTTGTTTCAGAATTTGCCTGTGAGCAGTTTTTTTAAGTTCTGCTTTTAACTTCAGCATTTGGAATCTATTCCTTTTAAAGTTTATAATTGTTTAAATAAGTTAAGTTTAATCAAGTTTAAAGTTTAGCTATGTTTTCATTAAATGGGGTTTTTTTAATTATTTTTTTTCAGTCAATCTGAAGTGCAGGGCAGAGGTATTTGCAAGGGTTTTTTTTCATTCCTTTAATCACTTCACTGAGAAAAACACTGAGTTTAAAATTTGGCCAATCTGCAGTGAGGTTTAAAGTTCATACTCTTTGTTTCACCAAGCAAAAACAAAAATCTCAGCTGTAGTTAGAAAGGCCTATCAAGTGCCATACAAGAAGCAGCAACTACCTGGGCCAGATAGATATTTGGTCTGAACTGCTTTATCCTTACTCTTCAGATGGAAAAATACATGAAGGAAGATTATTAGTTGCAGCAGCGGTAGTAATAGTAATAGTAACAGCAATAGCAATAGTAATAGTAATGGTAATAGTAATAGTAATAGAAAGAAGAAGAAGAAAGAAGAAGAAAAAAAAGAAGAAGAAAAGAAGAAAAGAAAAAGAAAAGAAGAAGAAGAAGAAGAAGAAGAAGAAAAGAAGAAGAAGAAGAAGAAGAAGAAGTCAATAGCATGATTGATTTGGCTAAAATAAGAATAGCTGCAGACAGTTCTTATTTGGTTGCATGTTTTCATTTTGAGTTTTGTTGTTTCTACCACAGAAGACAAGGAGAGAAAATAAGGGTGATGTAAAATCAGCAGATGTGACCTTTCCTTATTCTGTTTTAAACCAGAACAGCTTGTTTTTGCTATCAGGAGCCTCCCAAATTCCTATGAGAACTTCTGAGTGAAATGAGCATTTTTCAGTGGTGGTTTTTTTTCTTCACACATTTTCAGGGAAAGCGTGGGCTTTTTCACCTGTCCCCGTGTTTGCTTCTGCTCTCTCGGTCTGCCTGAGTGTGCTCCTTGTTTCATGACAGCTTGTTCCTTCCAGCAGAGCTGGCTTCTGGGATTAAAAAATCTGCTTGATTTAAAGATGATCCATCTGCCCGTGTTGGAAAAGCAGAAGAAAGGGACCTGCTGCAACCCAGAGTCCCAGCATCCAGCCCCATCCTTGGCACCACAGCAAATATTCCCCTTTAGGAACTGAAAGGTTTCCAACCATTTTGGTTTGTTTCATCCCTTTGAGCCCTGTTTTGAAGCCTTATAGGTGGCAGGATGGATTCATATGCCTACTGTCAGCCGTGCTCCAGGCAATCTGTTCCAGGTAAGCTAAAAAACACATTTCACCCTCCACAAATTATTGACATTTCAACTGTGGAGTCTGGATACTCCATTATGTCGAGGTGATGAAGAAGCTGATATATCTGTTAAGGGGCTTTCCATGACTGGGATGTAGGAGAAGGGAAGACGTGTTTGATAGTCTGATGGTTTTCCATCCTGCAACCAACTAGAAGGCTTTTTTTTTGGCTTTTTTTTATTCTGCAGCGTTCACTGCACAGCTCACCATATATCATAATAAACAGCCAGTTTCAAAAGCCTGTTACTGAAAAGTAGCACTTAATGGCCTCCAGTGCTTCAGCTGATCTCCTGCACTTTAATAGCAAGCAGACCTCACCGAATTAGGCAGCTGGCATGTCTCACACCCACCAGCATACCAGTAATGGATTTCCTTCTACAGACCCTCTCTAGTCTCTGCTTCTCCTTGGCAGGGTGAGACTGGAAAGGACTTGGACCTGAGGGCTTGTAATTTCTGCACAGCCCAGTGTGATACCTGTGGCTTCGCTTGGGTCCACAGAGCAGGACTCAGAAGAGCCCAGAGATCATCAAAGGGGAATCTTCCCAATGCCATGGTGAAGGCAAGGATAGAATGGACAACTGCCCTCACCAGTGAGGTTGTGAACTGTCCAAATTCAACATTTAGCTCTTCACGAACTTCACTTGTGACAGATAAAGCTAACACTTCACAACCAGTCCTTCATGGCCTTTCAGTTTGGGTGAAACACAGACAGTGGAGCTGGTCCCAGTGCCACCAGTCACAGCCACCTGAGCCATCTATGTGGTAGTGGTTTTCAGACTGGAAGTGTCCAATAGGTCCTGGTTTGCTAGAAGGAGGTGAGCACCATAGTTAAAACTGCTTTTATCCAATCTTGTTGTATGCTTGGAACTAGATTTATGGTGAGCGTGTCCATGTTTAGCAGAATATCTTTCCTTTGGAGACAGTAATGAGCATCCTGGGGACACGGAAAAGAAAACTGACAGCTGGAGCTGTTGAGCAGCTTAAAAGCAGATCTTGTTACACCAGGTGAACCCAGCAGGAGCTGTGGGCTTTACAGATCACAGCTGAGCCTCAGGCAGCAAACCCTTTGTGGTGGAAAGCCTGAGGCATGAGGAGATGAAGCATCATGGATGAGGGTCCAACCTTGAGGGAAGGTCAAGACCCAGTACGACCTCAACTGATGCTCTCACTGCAATAAAAGTCTGAATGTATCCACAGCCATTTTCTCTCTATTTTATCTCTTATGCTAACATTTTCTTTTAGCTCCTCTACTTGGCTGAGATTTACACCAGTCTGTCTTGTGGCTGTCAGACAGAGTCCTCTGAGTCTGCTTCTTGCTGGGCTAAACAAGCCTGTCTTCTGATCTCTTCCTACAAGGAGTTTCCATTCTCTCAGGTACCTCATATCGCTTCCCTGCCTTTGGTCCAGGTCCTTGGCCAACTTCCTCCTCTCCAGTTCTGCAGGAAGGCTGAAGTAGCCCAGAATGGACTATGTGTGGGGCAAGCCCTCCGTTTGTGCTAATTACTCCCATTGCCCGGTTGAGATGGGTGGGGGAGGTAGAAAGGAGGAGATTATCCTTTCAAGAATTCATTCTTTATGAACCATTTGAGATTTAGTAAAGGTCTCCAACATTACTTGTGTGGTTTCCTGTGTTCAAGCCATGAGGAAGATGATGCCAGCTGTCTCCATTGCCCATAAGTTTTGTGTTTTCTGGTATTTCTTAAAAGAGACAGTGCTGGAGTTGAAGGAAATGTCAGAATGGCAGTTCTCATATGAAAACAGGGGTATTTTTAGGTTTTTTTCTTGTAAAGAAAATCTTGGAATTTCAAATCCCTGATTACTCAAACAGCTGGGGGGGGGGGCGAGGAGGGGGGGAAGGCAGCCTTTATGTTATTCTTTCTATTTTCTTTTCTTCAGATTGCATAATTTCTAAAAAAGTAATGATTTTGAGGGGCCTGACTGCAGATTGCTCACAGTCCCTAGGGTAACAAAGACGGGATGGGCAACAGTGAGGGGAGCTCCACCAGACCTGAGCTAGGTGGCATCTTGACAAACTTCCAGCATTGAAGAGGTAGACTGTGAAGCCACACCGATGACCTTCCTGTCCCTCTAGAGTCACTGGGCAGCTCCAAGTCCCCAGACGGATGCAGCCCACCACTCTGAGACATTGTCTTCAGCTGCAGTGACTCATCCCGACAGGTGCCAATTGTTCTCTGTTGACTACAGAGGAAGACAATCAATCCAGGCTTTGTTTTCCAGCCTACAGCCATCTACATTGCAAGCAGATGACTCTTCCCACTGTGTTTTCATTGGCAAACAGCAACCATAAATCTCTTGCTTGCTCAGGTTTTTTTTCCCCTTTTCCATATACACCAAATCCTATTTGTCTTTATTTGCTTCAGACAGAAGTACAAGCTTAAGTCTGCTCCAAAGGAGAAAAAATAAGGGGATAGAGAGGCTGCTGCCGCTTCCACCCGCTGCCGAGCTGGCCCCACACACTCAATCCAGTTTAAGTGCCCTGGCTTTGTGCTTTTCATAAACATGGGATTATGCTGTTTCCAGAGAAAACCACAAAAAGGTCTCATCATTAGGAGGTAGAACAGGTGAATTTCTTTCACACATGTTCTGAGAAGAAGGACGAAGAGGGAGAGAGAGGCTGGCTTTCCTAATTTGTGAGAGTGTAATTCTCCACTCCTTCTGGGATGGCAGTCTTTGAGGAGGTCTGGACACAAATCAACAGCAAACCACAAGTGAAAAAGGAGGAGAGGATGGAGGAGAGAGGGGTAAAAGACCAAAGAGAGGGGGAAAGAAAAGGGAAGGTAAAGCCTGGCCACACACAGCTTAGAGGAATGGTTCCAATGTCATCAACCACCTGGACCCAGGATTTGAAGGTGTCTCTACTGCCATAGCCTAGTACAGATCCCAGCTCATCCCTCAGACCAGGATCACCCTCTGTCCACACTCACCATGTTTACGTCGTTGCTAAAACATTGCCTGAGCCTGAAAACCTCAGCACTTCACAGTGGGGAGCCGAAACACAGAGAGCTTCAGTCTCTTCCCCGTGGACTGGGTGGACGTGGTTTTGATGAGAACAAGCCTGGTTGATCCTACTCCAGGAACACCATGGATTCTTTGTACTATAGCTGTAGCCCACAGCGTGGACAGGAAACACATGATTCTCGAAACTCAGTGGGCAGGCATTGCTGAAGACAAGGGGAGGAGACGCTGTGACCACCACAGTGGGACAGATGGGGCTGAGACCTTTCTGTGCCTTCAGACCTTGTGGGCATGATGGAAAGAGAGCACAAGGCACCTCTCCTTGTTGTGGTATTGATTCAGTTCAAAGTGTGGGACCTTCACTCATTGATGTCCATGTCTTGTTTGCAATTTTTTTGTGACATGGCATGTGGGCAGCACCCTCCAGGCCTGAGGAACCATTTGCTCTCATCCACCTCTGATCCAGAAGGAGGGCAGAGAACTGACAAAGGGCGTGTTAAACCCTGCAGCACTGATCCTCTTGTATAGCATGTTTTGCAATCAGCCTAATGGGGAAAGTCCTTGCTCTGCACAGAAATGCTCAGCTCCCCTTGGGGTCCTGTTCCAAGATTCTGCTTTGTCATGTGGCTACAAGTTCACACGAGGGTGCAAGCATGCCAACCTAGACCACAGTCGTGTTTGCTTTCTTCCTTTGTTGTGTCTCGGTCATAGTGTCTTTGAGTCACAGTCTGAGGGGAAAAGATATTTTCAGTCCATGTTCTCCAGACTTGATGGGATTCACTCGACCACAAATAAACATCTCAGCTGCATCCCATCAGCTCCTAAGGACTGAACACAAAATAAGTCCTCCAGGACTGTGAAGTGGGACAAGACACTTTGACGTCTTGATCCTGCACCAGCTGAACACTGCAAATGCTGCAAGGAGGGAATATGGTCCCCACTCCCAATGCTGATCCCCCTTCCATGGAGGCCAAGGGAGCAGACGGTCTGTCTGTGCCCACTGCCCTGGGCAAAAGACAAGGTTCAGGCAGTGTGACAGTCATTCAATCCTGGCTCAGCAAAGCAGCAGCAGCCACAGGCACCCATTACTGGGATTATTTTATAACCTCACAGTCTGGATGATCGAGCATATGGCCTGAAACTAAAGCCAGGCATCCAGCACACAGGTATGGATGCATGCAATGGCAGACTGAGCAGACACTCAGGGAAAGCAGGGCCAGCGCCTGCATACTCACAGTGCAACAGGCTGGTTGCTGAGAGTATAGTGCATGAGGAACAGCCCCCCGCAGACCTGGGAATCGAGGAGGCAGTCACGGGGCAGAGCACAGAGGAGAGCACTGAGCCTTGGTGGCTTTTCTCAGTGCTGGTGACAGTTACCAACCTCAGTATTACCTTGAATTCATCTCAAGCAAGTAATTCAGCATTGAAAGAGATTACGACTGGCTCTATCTGCATTGCAAAACTGCTGCAACCTTCTCTGTAGCATCTCAACTTGAGTTCCTCTGCAGTCAAGCTTTGAATCCAGGCAGCATCAGAGCTGTGAGACGCTGACTTTGCCTGGGATGGCAGGTAGCTGCAGCCAGGATGGACGAACAGAAACAAGATCTTGAGGGCACAGGCACAGCTGGTTGCTGGACATCCCCCAGGGATGGTGCAAAGGTAGAGCTGGCAGCACGGTTGTACCTGTGTGAGGTGCCACTGGGAGCAGCGGGAAGATATATAACCCATAAAACCTTACACCTCTGTGGAGAAAAATAGCCATGGTTGTGACACAGGCTTACTGTAATCCCCATTCACAGTGTTGCCTGAGAGAAACAGATTATTTTAATTTCATGGAGACAGTGACCATTTTTCTGCAGTGTTTACAGCTCCCAGCATCACAGGTGCCTGAATGAGCCCCTGGTAACACCAGCATCTTCAGCGTTACTGTTTGCATTGTTATCACAGCATCAATAACTGTAAAAATTAATTTTAAGTGCCCAATAATATCACCTCAAGTGGTGCTGATCTGGAGCTTTCCATCAGAAATCCTGGTTAAGGTGCACTTCTGCCTCCTCACCCTACCAGGGACTTGTACAGGACCCAAAGGCTTCAGTAGAAACAGTCTCTCACACCTTAAACTTTAGCCCATGGCAGAGTTAAGCCATCTACAGAGTAAGAGATGCCTGCTCCCACCCCCGTGCTGGTTTCACAGCTCTGCAGCACTGAGCAAACCCTGGACTTCACCAGCAGCATGGGAGACCAGCAGGCTGCTGTCATCCCAGGAGCTGCAGGAGGAAAAGCTGGGACATCCACCACGCGGTACCAGGGGACCCTGTTCGACACACCTGGTAGTCAGTACAACTAGATGGTGTTCTTCCTGATGGACGAGGAACCCTGACAGGGCTCCAAGGCAGGGACATAGCAGCCAGGTGCCAGGGAGCTGAGCAGCCTGGGAGTCTCCTTGGAGTCAGCCCAAAGGCCAAAACAGAGACCAAGTTGCACTCAAAGGCAAAAGAAAGCTTCGTGGCACTGAGTCTGCTCTGCTGCAAAGCGTGTTTAAAGCATTGGTTATTTGAGAAGGCTGGGATGTGAATGGGAAAAGCAGAAGGGGCCAAAAAAAAATTTAAAAAGCTCATTTTCCTTCTGGAAGCTGATGCAGGGCAGAGACAAAGGCACAGCAGTTTCACGCCCCATTGCCTGGGTGCCTCCATCCTCACTCAGTGCGGAGCAGAGCCCAGAAGGCGCGATGCAGAGATCACCACAAATCATCCCCCAAGCGCATGGTGTTTGGCTTGTCTGGAATGAAAACAGACTGCAGCAACACAGACAAGGCTGGCGGCTCTCCCGGCAGCGATGGCACAGTGCTGTCCATGTTGGAGGCTGATAGAAAGCTCAGGCTATCAGTGCAGGAGATCCAGAGCCAACGGAGCAGCCTTTATACTCATCATAACCCTCTCTATGCTTCCCTCTAGCAGGGAGGACATTCCAGGACCAGAAAACACTGTTCTGTGCCTCGGAGTGTTTTAAGGAGTTAGACTTCAAGTTAAGACTGAAATAAGTTGTGTCACTCAGGACCAGGGCTATCTCCACCTTCCTACCTGAAAATTAATGGACTTTGGGACCAGGAGGCCACAATGGTCTTCTCTACAGATCTTCCCATTAGGTCAACCCTTCTGGCCTCTGTGCACCAGGCGTGTTCCCATCCTGTCAGCAGGTAACCAGCAAAACTGACCGCAAGCCCCGCCTGCAGGAGTTAAACCAACAAACACAACTGCAAGCGGCTTTGCAAAGCATTTTTATGGCAGCGCCTTGACCTGGTTCCCATCCCTCATCCCCCTTGCCCTGCACCACCTCCCGCCCCTCAAAGCCCTTCATTGCAAGACACCCTTCTGGGTGAAAACCTCTCTCTTCTGAGCAAACAAGACCAGGCAATGAATACAAAATATTTATTATTGAAGAAAAAAAACCGTTCAGCTCTTTTGCCAGGTTCTTTGGGTGGTTGGTTTTTTTTTGTTTTTGAATGTGCCAGTGAGTCTGCTGGAGGTTAAGGGAGTTCAGCCCCTGTGCGGGGTGGCAGCTTTCCAGCTCCTTGTCTCACTGCCCTCAGGCTCGTGGGGCTGAGCCCAGGCAGCGTGAAACACAACGGGGTCTTGTCAGGGCGTCCCCGAAGGAGCTCACACACTTCATAACTCCAGCCTTAAATTACACACAACATCAAGTTGGAGGCTGAGGAAATAATAGAAAAACAACCATCACGAAAGTGTTCAAGGAGCATAACATTTTGCAAGTAAGTTTTGCACACACCCATGCATGGGCAGGCGCAGGCATGCAGGCAAGACCTGTCCCCTTGTCTCCTGCTGCCCACTCCTCCTCAGCAAGGATGATCTCTCTCATGCTGTCAGCATTGTGTCACGGCTGGTGCCCTTTGGGGCTTCCCTCCCATGTGTGGGGTAGGAGAGGTTGTGATGGGGTTAGAAAAACTGGGTTTGGACAATGCCAGCTCAGGGTACCTGCTCAGCCCCCTACATCTTCCTCAGATTAAGCCTAGGACATAGGGGTCTTCTCATCCTAGATCCCAGGAACCATCCCAAAACATGATGCAGTGGAGAGGGTCTCCGGTGCCAAAGCAGGCAGTGCCCATCTACACCTTGCCAGAGCAATGGAACCTCATTTGGGGGTTCAGGCTCAAACAGCCCCAATCTCACCAGCAAACCTCTCTGCATACCTGGAGCATCTCCTTGACACAGCCTGTTGGTGCTGAACAGCTCCAAAAAGGTGTCAGAGAATGAATCCTCGGGTCACTCTGGATGATGGCTGTGTTGGCCAGATGAGTCCTTCCCTCTAGGGAAGAAAGAGACCCAGACCCAAAGGGACTCGGTGGCTCTTTGAATGAAATGCAAGAGGAACAGAGACAAGCAGGTGAAGGGGCTTCATTGAGGCAAGAGCCAGAGGGACTGGGTTCTGAAAAGGATCTGGATAACTTTCAAGCATTGGCACAGGCTGCCCAGGGACATGGTGGAATCACCATCCCTGGAGCTATTTAAAAGACATGTAGCTGTGACGCTAAGGGACATGGTTTAGTGGCAGCCTTGGCAGTGCTGCGTTTACGGTTGGACTTGATCTCAAAGGTCTTTTCCAACCTAAATAAGCCTATGATTCACATTCCAGCAGCTCAGGCCCTCCTGATCAGCATCTGCACAGAGATGTGCATACATGCACGGAGCAGCCGGATGGGGTGAACTCCTTCTGCCTTCCCTGTTGCAGCAGGAGAGTGAAATCTGTGGGATTCTTTTGCCCTCTCCCATTCCCCAGCCATCCACCTCTCTCCAGCCACTCCTGGCTTTCCATGGGCGTATCTTGGGTGTTCAGGTTTATAAATGAAGTGGGCATCAACCTCTTTGCGAGTGACTCACCAGGAAAATGCTGGAGGGTGGCTGCCCAAAGCCAGGAGCTTCCCACGGCTCCTTCATCCACCCCACTCACATGCGTGTGCTTCCTCCTCCTCCTCCTGGCATATGGGATGTTCCAGATGACAAATTAGCCTTGTGAGCCAGTGTGCAAGGTCTCCCAGCTCATGGGACAAGGTGTGTGACTCCCACATAAATCCTGCATGGTGTCCTGGATCAGGGGACCACTCACAAGAGCACCAAGGAACATGTACATACCACAGCAGGCTCAATTCGCTATTCTGCAGTGCAGAGTCTCCAGGGAAAATGCAGCTGGGAGAGGTACGAGCAGCTGCATTACCTACAAGCACTGCAACCCCAGTCACACATCTGTCCTCCCTCCTCCACGCTTTCCATTCTCTCCTCCTCTTTCTGCTCCCTTGCAACAGCAGAGGGGTGAGAAAAGAGGAGCACAGCAATCACCATTTCCCCGTTCTTGTTCCTTCCAGCTGTATTTCTGCATTCCCACACCAAAGAGGGAAGGTGCCGTAATTCTATCAACACAATAAAATGCACCAGGAAGAAGGAGGTTTCAGAGCATTTCATTTGTAACCACAGTGCATTTTTCGTTATTGTATATAAGGCATAGACAGGTGATACATATGTCTTCCGGCTATTTCAAACCCCTGAATAGCAGGGAGCCACAGGGAATACTTTACAGAAGTCTTACCTCCTGGCTGGCTTTGGTGGAGAGACACAACCAAGCTACACAGGGCAGCAATGCAAATGGGATTGAGTTGATGTTTTCAGAACTCAGACCTGCTTTTACCCACCACAGTCCCACGGAGTCTCTCTGACATGAAAATTGGCCCTGCAGCCTGGACTGGGAGCACTGGGAGATTGCATGCAGGGATGTAACCCTTTCCTTATCCCTAGGCAATTGAATGCCCTGGATCCTGCTCTACCATCACTAATGACCTGTCCTGGTTTGTCAGGGAAGAGCTGTTGGTAAGTGCTGGGGAATAAAAGAAGATTTCTCACTGGGAGATGCTCTGGAGAGGTAACACACAAATGTGTTTTGGTAGGGTTGCTTGCCTCTGCTGGGATAAACACCGATTGTTGTGATAGGATGGGTGATGAGCACCCAGATATCAGCAGTGTTTTGCATCCAAAGCATGGGTCAGTCATCCCTTCTGGGGCCCTTGGCACCAAGATTTTGTTTCTGAAATAGATAGGGGTCAATAGATAATAGATAGAGCAATAATGCCAAGATGGGAAATTCCACAATCTCTGCAAACCAAAGCAAGGAAGTAAAGTAATGGGGCTGATTTCCTGCTGTGGACAGGAGAGAAAGGCAGGTCAACACTCAGTGAGATACCCAGACACCCCCCAGCAGAGCCCGATTGTGGTGGAAGAGGTGCAAGGACTAACCACACCAATATTTTCATAAAATATAGAACCCAAAACTCATTAAGGTGCAAACACAAGCAACTTTTGTCCTCCTCTCATCAGATCCCCAAGGAGAAAGCATTATGGAAAATTTGACCAAGACTTGGTAGTTTAATAGTGGCAAATAAATGGGGGTGTGGGTGCAAATAAGGTTGGGAGGCTTCTAGGGAAAAACTGAACAAATGCATAAATGAAGCATTTAACTGTGCCGGTAAAATGAAACACCCACCCTGGGGTGCGCGAGCCCAAAGCAGACTTCATCACTCAAGCTTTTGGGAAAGGGAGGCTGGATCAGCCAAACCTCAGCAGCAAGGACAGGTTTTTATAGCTGCATGTTCTCCATGTCAAACACACTGTCTTCATACGCAGCAGTGAGCTGCCCTGTGCAATCTGGGTGCTGCTACAGTACTGAACAATAAGGGATTTCATGCTCAACACATTACATCCCAATCCAGCAAAGCAACTAGGCGTGTGCTTTTTTTCCATGCCTTCTGCTAAGTGCAGGCTTAAGTGCCTTGCTGGAGCAGGCCAGGAGCTTACATTAGCACAGTTTGTCCTGAGGAACTCTGATCCCCCAGGATCGCTTTTCACTGCTACTTGCTCTCACATGTCATGCTGAGTAGCAACAGCTCCAGGGGACAAATGAAACCAAGGAAGACATCTCTCATCCTGCTGAAGGGCAGTGGGGAAGGATCAGTTTATCGTCAAAGGGACTGTAACAAAAGCCACGGGGTGCCAGAGCAGCAGGACCACTGCCTCTCTCAAAGGGACATTTGCTTTCATGGTTGATGCCCCTGTTCTGGGAGATGGTTCCTTGCAGGATGAGTAGATGCAGGATGAAAATTCGAAGCTAATGCTGCTTTGATTAGCATCCTCTCATGACATAAGCCAGAACTACAAAGCACTAGAAATCCCCTTAGACCATATCGCTCCATCTGATTGCAGCAGCAGCAACAGGCAGACAGAAGGAGGGAATAGAAACCAGCAGAAATGTCCCAAAAGTGCCATCCCAGTCTGTCACAGCTGCCATTTGCTCTGCGGGAGGCTGAGCAAGACCTGCAGGAATCGTCTTATCATAATTGGTTTGCAAAGCAGAAAGCAAACCAGCCTGCTTCCAAAGGTGCAGGTTATCTGCCTTGCTGGCACCCAGCAGCAGCAAGCTTCGTGGCTCACATCACGTTCTGGTTTGTACTTGTTTTTGCTTAAGCATGTTTGGAGGTAAAAAAAGGGGGAAAAAAAAAAAAAAAAGAAGAAACAAAAAAGACTAATACATTTACCGAACTGCAGCTGCAGGGGTTGCATAGAGCAGGAGAGGAGAAAAGCAAAGTCCACACGTGCTGCTTTGCTCCTGGGATTGCTCAGAGTAGGGCTCAGCCCAACTCTGCTTTCTGCACTGGTTTTGAAGGAAGGCATGTGGGACTGTAGAGGTGAAAGAGCAGCTCAGAGGGAAAACAAGCTCCAAAGCACATGAGCCAGACCATGCGGTCCTTCATGAGCACAAAATTCAATGGGTGTTTTGATTTAAGCAATTGCCACCAACTCCTGCCCAGGTTTTGTGTCTCAGCCTTTTCCCTGGGTCCTGTAGCTTGCGTTTTTTCTGGAAAGGCAACTTACCAGCATAGGGCTTCAGGCCGTGCAGCACATTTCATCTTTGGTAAACTTTATATGTGTATAAACCAGATAAGACACATTGCACAGCAAAGGAAAACGGAGGCTTGTTCGGAGCGCAAAGAAAAGTGTGCTCAGAATCAGATTTTGGCTGGCACTTTGCTGCTTACGCCAGCAGCCTGCAACTCCTCCCTTAAGGTCTGCCACATGCCTGAATGCTCACAGACTACATGTGAAAAGGTCCTTTTCTCCACCCCCTGCAGTTTTGCACTGGTATTTAAGCTTTACAATCAGAGCAGCTTAAAAAAAATTAAAAAATAAAGAGGACAGACAAGGAAGTAAAATAAGAAATACTTCAGAGTACTTCAGAGTGGGTATTGTTTATGTGCTGCTTCCGAGGTGAAGTGCTGTAGGTGGGATTTGCATACTGCATCAGGGTAAGCTGTATCTTCATTTTGGCAGCAGCCTAGGGCCTGAGCGAGGCTGTTCCTTCCCCATCTCCACCTGCTGATGTGATCCACTGCAGAGCTGCAGCTTCTTTGCAAGATTCTCTGGACCTTTCAGGAGTTTTCCAGCACAGCTTCAGTTGAAAGGTTTCACCAGTTTCATAGCAGCATAGTTCTAGAGGGATGGAAAAACAAGGGAAAGAAAAGCTGATTTGAAGCGGGTACGGCAGGGCAGCGTGTGGAAGTTAAAGCAGTTTCTTGGGTACGTCAGAGAACTGCAGATGGAGCTTCACTCAGGGCAGGCATGATGGCCAAGCTCCCAGCCCACAGAGACATCCAAGCAAAAAGCACATTCCCACTAGCAAGGATGGTAGAAAAACCCAGATGCGTAAGAAAACAGGTCTTGCCTTCTTTGAGTAGAGGCTACTGGTCACAAGCACCAACAGTCACTCCTGGACTTTGATTGCTCCTTCCACGCATTTGTAAGACAGATTTCCACCTCTTTGTACCCTTGTAAGAAATTCGGCATCTCCCCACCAGCACTATCCCACTGCCCACCTGCTTTTCTTGCTTCCTGCTCTTGCTCATCCAGCTCTTTGCTGAGTCGCTGCAGCCTCCCCCTGTCCCCTGGCTCCCGGTGCCCCTTCACCCCTGCCCTCTCTTTGTGCTGCTCCCCTACAGCCCCTGAGGCTGTAGACACTACCCAAGCCCTGACCTGGCATCCTTACCACTCCTTCTCCCCACAGCCCCCCCAAAACTGGTGACCTCACCCACTCTGCCTGTTGGGTTAGACCCTTTGGAAACAGACCCTGGCCCCAGTCCCCGAGCATCCACCAAGCCATGCCATGATGTCTTCTGCAGTGTCCTGCTTTCCACAGGCCAACACCTGCACCCAGGATCACACCAACAATCAGCTGGCCTGAACAGCAAGAGGATGGCTCTCGAGCCTTGCCCCGTCCTGATGCAGTCTGTTAGTACAAACCTAGCCTGCAGGCCCATGGACTATCTCCAAAGAATCTGCCAAAGGCAATCAAGAAAAGCAAACCTATTGCTGATTTGTTTTCTTCTGCCTTGTCTGCATCCCTTAATGCCTCAGCCATCTGTTTCAGCATCAGCATTTGGTGTGGTTTTCGCTTCTAAGAGCAGACATCCCAGGCAAGACCTTCCTGTGCCTGTTTTCTGGGATCTCGACTGTCCCTGCTATTGCACAGTGAAGTGCAGGGCTGCCACGAAAAATGAGGTGTCACCTTATTTTAGCCTATTATACGTGCAATTGCTTCCTTGAAAGAAGATGACAGCACTGTGAAAAAGAATAAGCTGAGTAAATGCTGCTTATCAAGACCACAAAGAAAATACAGGCGAAGATGCATACTTAGGTCATTTGGAATGAGCTATTTTTAAAGTAGCTTTGATTCAAACCCCCGTAACCACATACTAGCCAGTCTGGAAGTCCCTCCCAAGCATATTGAATTTAATAGGTACAGGATGTTCTATCACTCTGTCACTTTAAAAACGCAACTGGAAACAAAGTATAGTGCTGGTTACCAGCAAGGTCTTTGGAGGAATGGGGGGCAGAAAGCACACAACAAAAGTCTGACCAAAGGCATCTTGATAAATTACAATGTGTAGCAAAATATAAGGCAGTTTGCCAACTGAGGATTTCTAATAATGCCATAAATCAAGCAAGCAACGTTAGGGCAGTTTACCAGAAGTCATTAGAAAAGCCTCCAGTGACATATAACCTTCGAATTAATTATCCATCCATTTGTCTTTTGGAGTCTATCCTTCAAAATACTCCTATTTTTTATGATTTGACTGGTTGCATACTGGAGGGTAGCAAGTTTTCTGTCCAGCTATGAATTTGTATTAACAAAGTGTTGAAAGCCAAGCAGGATTATCAATCAGTGTCGAAAGCGAGCTGTAATTAGAATTAATGGCAATGGAAGCAACGTTGGGCTTGCAGAACACAAACAGAGCTTTAAAAGGTAGTAAACATTTTCATGGTGCTGCAAAGCAGAGCTGACTCCAGCTGGAAGGAGCGTTACATTTTTCTATGGTGGTAGCCACTAAAACCTTTACAATAATCACTGCTTCAGGGAGATAACTTCACCGCTGTATTCCCTACATGTTACCGATGCAAAAACCCAGGCTGGACTTTTGTAACCTTTTCTTCTGACTTTGTGTCCAGCCCACGACTCTCACTCAACTGTTCCCATAGCAGAAGGCAGAGTTCTTCTTGGCTATGGCAGTATTGGATGAAAAGTCCCTCAAAGTCACTGGACCTTTCCAAAAAGCCCCACAGCCTACCATAAATGAGCGCTGCTGGACAGGAGCATAGGGTGGAACAAGAGCATATCTTGTAGCACTCAATCTCGATACGTGGACGCCTCAAGCAACAAAGAACTTACCACAACCTTTGGCAAATTGTTCCAACAGTTAATTACCCTTCGTCTCAAAAATTAGCATCCTATTTCCACTGGAATGGTTCCTCTAACTTAACATCCAGCTACTGGAGCTCATTATACTTATGACTGTTGCTTAAAGAATCTTCTGATGTCAAGTTAAATCTAAGGACCGTCTAAGGAAATCATATAGGAAATATCCAGGGAATGCTGTTCCCAGAGTCCTAGCTTGTATAGACCATAATGACAACCACTCTGCAAAGAAAGCTAAGGCAAACCAGCAAGTAACTTGACACTAAGACTGGGTGGAAGAGCCCAAGTAAAAAAATAAAAGAACCTCAGCATATCAGATTTTAAACATTTTTTCCCATTTTTATAAAACTAGACAACTTTTTTTTTTATGAAAATTTGCAATGCCATGCAGTTTTCCACCCAAAACCAAAAGGCCTTCCAGTTGGAAATGGCCTCTCACCGACTAAAACAAGTTGCTCTGTAAACAGTTGCACTAATGACAACAGATTTCTTATGGACTTGTGCCTAAATTTCCCATACTGCCACACTCCCAACTCCTCACAGATCCTGAGGAACCTTCTCTTCATTCCAAAGCACTTCCAGAATCTTCCCCACTTCTGCAGGTCTCCCCCTGCTCCTTCCAGGGACCCCAGCTCCCACCGGGGCAGCCATGGCAAGTTCCCTGGCTGCAAAACAACTGCTGGTTGCCCAAAGCTCTCCTTGGAAAAAGCCTTTGAAGAGGACCTAAGAGGAAGAATGGGAAGTTCTTTATTCCAGCCCATGATCCATCACATGTACTGTGTGCCCTGAGGACAGAGGACAGTGGAAGTACAAAGGCACCACATCTTCCAAGGTTTCTGATCCGTGAAGTAGTCCTAAAAGGTATTTTGCAGAAAATTCTGCAATATAGCCTTTCAGTTATAGATATATATGTTATAATTTTTTATATATATATATTTCCTATATATAGCTATATAGCCTTTCCCTGGGGTGTAAAGCATCTCTTGATGGATATTCTAAGCAAGACCAATACATCAGCTTCTTCATTCACTGAAAAGCCTGAGCTTTTGGGAACCAACGTTTTTGGGCACTACTGTTGGGAAGCCCAGACAGCCCTTTGCAGTGTCAGGTGGACGCAGACAGCTTTTCAATTTGCTCTTACTCTCCAGCTACTCTGACGGCAAAGCTGAGACTGTGGTTGGAACCTTTCAGCACTGTATGGGGAATAGGAATAAATAAAAAAATCCCACTTATTTTTATATCAAGAGCCAATGAAATGCCTTGGGTTCATTTTCAGGGGAGAGTCCTCTCCCCCTGGGATGGAGGGTGACCTGAGCAGGGTTAGCTTAGCTCAGGGGCCCGTTAAGTTTCCCACAGCACGCTGTGGACTGATATTTCTCAGGTAAAAGCTATCTTCCTTCAGTGTCCTCAGGCTGAGTCCAAACAGGACAAAATTTGGGGCCAGGGCTCAGACTTCTCTGGCAGCATCTGGTGCACAGTACCCAATGCTCCCAGGTGGAAAGGCTGGATGCAGGCAGGGGCACCCAAGGCTCCTGCTGAGCCACGGACCAGCTGCTGAAAAGCAATGACTGGAAGGACCCTGAAGGTCCCTGTGGAGGCGTCAAGGAGCAGAATGCTCTGGAAGAGCTCTGCATGCAAGGCCAAAGCAAAAACAGCAAGAGAAGCAGGAAAACAGTAACTTCACCTCTGTGTGCACCCCTTAGCATCCAGCATCCCTGTTCCTTACCCTCTGCCTGCTCAGACTGATGGTTCACATGCCCTAACAGGATTCCCTTTAGGTTTTCCTCCCATCACTCACCCCTTTGCCCAGGACAAAACCTTCTGCCTGCAGCATGGGACCTCGAAACTGCATGTGCAGTGGCAAAATTACATTCTGTGTTTCACACTGTGTAAGGTCCTTACTTTAAATGGGACCTGATGGTGCTCCTGGCACACAAGTCAGAACAGAAGTGAGGAAGAATTGTTTTTCCATGCATTTAATCAGGGATGTAATGGTGAGCCCTGCCAAAGGTCAAGACGCCAGGGGCATTCTTCATAGCAAACCAGCACCAGGGCAATTGCCAAATTTAGTGCCTGATGAAACAGGAAAGGAACTAGATCTCCAACAAGATACAGAACCAGTGACCTCAAAAATCTAGGGGAAGCTGGCCAAATGCATAAAAACAGAAAAATTCCATGAAACATGGCCTTACTTTTTCAAAATATGACTAAAAATTGATTCAACCAAAATGAGGTTAAATACAACGACATGTAGCTAGGAAACAGGGAAAAATACCAAGTAATAATGAGTGTAAATCAATATTTATAGTTTGCAATTTTTTTCTTATCTCAGCATTGTTTTTATATGATACCACTGGAACGAATGCAAAGCCACTTGCATCTTCAGGGAAACACTGAGTTCTTCCCAGCTGAAAAGGCTTAATTTCTGCTACTTGACATAAAAAGGAGTCTCCGGGAATGGCTCCGGCAACAGGGCAGGGAGGAGGCAATGCAGCACAAATCTTCACTTGCACAATTATTTCCTCCTTCATACTACTTAGCACCTCTGGAATTGTTATTCCAGCAGGAGAAGTATCCCAGCCCTTCCCATGGGTATGAGGATGGAGGGACGCAGTGAGCCATGACCTAATCCCATCCTCTTTTTTTCTCGACAGGAATAACCGAGCATGCATGACTTCAAATCATCTGAAAGTGATTACGATGGCAAGGAGAAATTCCACACCTTGCTTTTCGGTTGCACATTGCAAGCACACAAAGCCATCTGCAAAAGGCAGCCACATTCTCCCGCATGAAGTTATAAATTACTCCAATGAGTTCTTTTATTAAAAAAAAAAAAAACCAACACACACATATACAAGGAGCAGAATTTGTTAAGTGCTAGAGAGAGAGAGGCGGGTCATTTTTCTTATCAGTCTGAGAGGAGGGGAAACGGCATCCAAGAGCCAGCATGAATTATTCCAGTGCTGTAGGAACAGAGGAGGATACTAAAACCCATCCTAAGCCAAACTGGAAGGCCAAGGCTCCATTATTTATTTCTTTTATTTTGCCATTGGAACTGACAGTAAGGCAAGAAAAAGCCACTTTGTTGATGAACGAGGTGAACCCCCCCCCTCGTTTCAGACATTACATTGGTTAACATGCTCCAAGCCTCGATAACAAGAGATGGGGCTGCCTGAATGCCTTCGAGCTCCCTGCATCTTTAAACAATTACAGAGCGATGTGGGTTTTGCTGCTGCTCAGCCCTGGGAAATGGCTGCATTTCTAATTAGTCTGCAGTGTTCCCACCGACCCTCCAGCATCTCCAACATCAGCTGCTCAAACCTCTTTGAAAGCAATCAATTAACCTCAGCATCATTAGACACGAACTGAAACTTGGTCGCAAAGAGGTGGGCACCTTGCAGTGGGTCTGCAGCAGAGCCCAGAAACACAGACTCTTTTTGACCCATCATGATCTACCAGGCTGTTCCTCAGGGATCAGCACAGAACTTTGCAGCCACGTGCATGGGGACCATCTCTGTGACCACAGAGGCAGGTCAGCCACAGAGACCTGAGGGAACACCTAAGACCTTGGTCAGGCCCCCCCTCCTCTCCCACACCCATCGTACCGGGAAGGCGTAGATGAAGATCCCCAGGAAGAGCAGCAAAACGAAGAGGATGATGGCCAGGATCACCACCCATTTGTATCGCCGCCACAGGATGTACTTCAGGGTCTTGTACGGGGAGGTGAACCATAGGAAGGAGGTTTCTGGCCGCCTGAAGCCAAACAAAGTTGAGGTCACTTCTGAGTTCCACAGTAGTTTCACCCTCCTGGATCCCCAAACCCCATGAGTGTGCCCTGCTGTAACAAACTGGCTGTTCACCCTGTAACCCCGCATTGCTCTGGGTGGGTAAGCTATGGCAAATGCCCTCCTTGGTAGTCCAGACCAGCCTCCCAGCCACCCCAGATTCCCTCAGCTCATACACTGAGCATCAGCAGTTCAAAACGGAGCCTACAAGGGAGCAAGCCCTTTGCAGACAGCAGACTTCACACTGGGAACACTGGTTTTCAATTTGTTCCTGGAGATCTGTGCCCCGGTGGTTACTTTTCCATTCAAAATGCTCTTACTTGGGGTCCTCCAGCTTGGGGTTCATATTTGGCTCATCCCGACCCATGCCAGCTGGCCGCTCTTCATGCTCTTGTTCTGCCACGATTTCCAAAGTCATTTCCAATTTGCCCTGTGTGGGTTAAACAAAAACAAACTTATAAACAAAACAGAACAAAAAAGGGAGATGTCAGAAATGAATGTATGATGCAAAATACTGATTAGAGAAAGAAAAACCTCTTTGAGTATAACCCAACCACTACCAACAAGGACCACAAAGAACCCAGCAACAGTGGCTTTCATACAGGTCCCTCACCTGCCCACTACAGTGTTCTCAGCAGATACTCCAGGACATTTCAAATGTCAGTGACACCCAGGTTTAGGCAACCAGCTCAGGGGTCTTTTGCTGAATGACTTCATTCACTGCCTGGACCCCCTCACCTGTATTGAACAGTCGCCAAAGACTTGAACAGGAGCCCAGACACTTACATTTACATATATCAGTCTGACAGCTGGAACCTTTCCCTGGTACTTGTCACAACACAATATCATTAAGAATAGATGTGATACAGAGTCAAATTAGGTGGCATGTTTCAAAAGCCACAGCAAAAATCCCACAGAACAAATAACTTCTTCTGAGGCATTTGTATGGTGCTGGACAAATCCTGGAGAATGGCCAGCTGACAAAAGCTGGTCCAGTTTGTAAAATTTGCAGCCCAAGACTGCATTCTCTGCCCTAGCCACAGCATCCTGCACATCCTTGGCCCAGCCACGTCCCTCCCCAATGAGAAAGTCCCCAAAAGAACACCTGAAGAAGCCACCTTACCGCCAGGATCTTCTTCTGATCCTCCTCAGTAACACAGGGCCACCATCCCTTGACAGTTTTCTGCTCAAAGAGTGACACAAAGCGACTTGAAGACAAGGTCTCATCTACTAGCTCTAAGGAGCACTTCTCAGCAGTCTTGGCAGGTTTGGGCATCCTGTTAAGATCCATCTGAATGGAGCCTGCAAGGAGGAATGTTACTGGGAAGACACCTCGGTATAACAGGTCCTTTAAAACGTGGACTCTTTCCCTGACGAAATACTCACTGTGGCACCCTCCTGACCTCAAAGAGCTTGGGCACACACCCACCTAGCAAGGGGGAGAGCAGGCTCAAATGCAGCCCATTTCCAGGCATAATGCTTGTTTTAGCCAGCAGCTCTTCCTAGGAATGGAGGGCTTGCCATCACCATTGTGCTTAGGAAGGCCTGAGCCATGAAGTCCTTCTAGAAGATGCTGCAAAATACCTGCTGGCTTACACAGCTCTAATGTTGGATGACTTGCCCTGAGGTCAGCCAGGCAGGCTGAGATTTTTAATGAAGACTAAGGGATTGAGGTGAAGCTCAAATTGTACATACCCAGAGCGCAGTCAGTAGAATAGCATCAGGCAGGAAGCTTGCAGATCTCCAAACAGGCTATTTTATTGCCCCACCCAGTAACTGCAGCAGACTAAATATGAAGGGTCTCCCCCCAATTTGAAAGCTTCCTTCTCAGCCAGAGTGATCCAGTAATTAGCACATTTACCGAGGAAACCTGAGATCAATTCTCCAAGTGTCAGCTGAAAGTGCCTGCATTTAATTTACATTGCTACACCAAACTACCTGACAGCTGGGAACGTCCCAGAACGCACACAGGGTCTGGATCCATGGCTCAGCTGAGGGACAGGAGCTTTCCACATTCTGTGGACGACTCACGTTTAATACCATGTTTGCACTTGCAGCCTTTCTGTGCCACAGGCTCTTGCCACCAGTGACAACAGCAGCACAGAGCAGGTTTGTTGTGAAACACTTTTGAAGCCCATGGATGAAAAGTGCTTTACAAAAGCTGCAGACCACTCTTATTTGCTAGAATTTGCAAAGAATTCATGTTGGCAGTCAAGAGCTCCTGACGTGCAGAGCCAGAAATGGAAAACACACCTTGGCGAGGTTATTTCAGCACTCAGCCTGCGTAATTAATCAAAAACAGGATTTAAAAGGATCTTGATCACATACTTCCTCAGAGAAGCTTTTGATGTTTGAATATTTTTTTTTCGAATGGCAAGAAGAAAGGTAGAACAAGATCTGACCAAGAAAATCATAATGCTGGAGCCTCCAGCTTCTGCACAGCTAATCTGCTGCATGGCTCTGCTATCCTCCCTATTACAGGGGTTTGTTTTATTTTTTTCTTGAGCTAAACCTAGATTTCTGAGGATGATTAATGAAGCTAGCACTGAAAACTGTCTAAACAGCCCAGATAAGGCAAGGCAGGTCAGTGATCCTCCTGGTCATCTCAGCTCCAATACACCATTAGCCCCAGTGAGCACATCTCAGCACAGACTCAGATGAGTCACGGAGAACTGGGGACTTCCTGGAAGGTGATGGCTCTGCTGGATTTGATGATGCTCTCAACATCATGTCAGCCCAGGAACAGGCCACTGCAGGCTCAGACTGGAAATCTGCCTAATACAAACAACTTATCATCAGCCCTGAACTTATGCTGACATCGAAACCTGTTCAGTGACTTAAACTGGTCTTGTTGTGCTTTCTTCATATCCTGGAAGGATTCAAGAATTTTTTCCTTCCTGTTTGCATCAGCAGAGATGGAGGCAAAAACCTCTCCTGACTTACTTACCCAAATAGTCATCAAAAGAGAACTTGTCATTGTCCCAGATCTGGAAGATAAGCTGTGGTGGAATCTTGTTTTCTGTCTTGTCCAAGCTCCAGAAGTGCTCCTGAAATCACACCAGAGAAGCAACCAGGGAAAAATAAGAGGCTCGTTAGCAGAAGTGGGCAGAGCCTGGCTACTCTCACCTCACAGCACTGGAAGTCCTGTAACATAGTATGTGTCCTGCTCCAGGTCTGCAGGGCCAGAGCCAGAGGGCAGCGCTGGCTCTGGCCACTTCTTGGGCAAGGATGCTCAATGGAAAACCTAAGAAGGCTGGTTGGTATCAATTTGTACCTGAATTTAGTGGCAATATTTTAACAAACAGACATCTTGAGCTTGCAGATAGGATCTTTTGGAGTGACAGCATCACGTTCACATAATTTAGATGAGGCTGACTCTCCAAGTTGAAGAGAGCAGCGAGTGTTGAGTGCCAGTGCTGCCAAATTTCACCTTCCTCTTAACTAATGGAAAAATATAGGAACAACACTTAAATTAGCACTTATGGTAGGCGGATTCAAATACATCCCTTCCCCTTCTGCCCATCTCTCACCCCAGCTCTGCCAGCAGCCAGAGCCCTGCACAAGTCTGAGTCCACCACTGCTCTGATCTGCCGCCAGGTCTTTGGAAAGCAGTTCGGGTGTGCAGTGGTCAACACGAGACCAGCAAACGCCTCCATCACCTGCAGGTAACCACTGGCTCCCAAGTTTACCTACTAAACATGAATATGTAAAGAAAGGGACTGGTGCTTTCATACCAGCCTACTGCACAGTGGGTTCCTCCATTCTCAGTTGACTTTGTTTACCTTCTGTGCACATCTCCCAGGTTTTCACTCTCCGTATGGGTAAATGCTAGAGTTGGACATGGTATCCCAGTAAATCTGCTGCCAGTATTACACTGGGCTGCTGCCAAGCTGCATACATGCTTGCCATGTTTATTACTACATCTAAGTTCAAGAAAGGAGAGCTCCAGAGCACCAGCAAGTCATGATGACCACAGCCTGGCTGCCTCTACAACCAGTCATGCAGGGAAACTATGACACCTGATTTCAGCCCTTATAATGCGAGATCTGGCACCATCTCTATGCCTTTCTCATTTCTATTAGATGGGCAATGGCTTTATCTATTCCTTGCCACCAGAGCTGCTGTGACAACCTGTGGAAAGGCTTTGCAGCAGTCCCAGAAGGTTATTTGCATCACATCTGGAATGAAAATTACATTGTGAACATCCCCTCTAATTACCATCGTTTACCAAGCCCTTGTGCAGTGCAGGAGCTATCATCCATCAGTTCTGCAACCCAGCGGCAATAATAAGGAATAGCCACTGCCTGGGAGACAGCATCCACGGGGGAGCTCAGCAACAGGATGAGGCAGCAATTCCTGCTTTCTGGAGAGGAGATGATTTATAAAACACTCACCCATGAGAAGTTTGCAGCTGCAGTGGCCCGGTTACTATAGTGGGTAGGCCAGCAGCAAGGCAGATGGGCTGCCTTCTGGGTAAGTCACACCAACGCTCCCCAAAAAGCCAGTCAGGGGGAACTTGCAAAGTAGACTAACAAGGAGGGTCTGAATCCCATTACTGTGACAATGAGCTTGCGGTTGCATCATTATAATATACAGTGGATATGCACCTATGCCACAAAATGTGCTATTTATGTGGTTGCAACCAGTAATATTTCCCAACAGGGATCTAAAACCACTTTTGGGATGCCACAAGATGCCTGGGAGTTAGGACTAAGAAGTGTTAGGACAGAGGGAGAGAGACAGAGACGCACACAAAGCTGAGCTCTTGTTATTTCTGGCTCCAGCCAACACTTGCAAAGAGGAGGCAGAGTCACGATCGGTGTCTACTGACAGAGGCTCAGAGGTGTGTCCTGTGGGCAATGCCTCCCGCCGCACTCTTGCAACATGGCAGTATCATAAACGGAACAGATTTAATTAAAACCAGGAAACTTCAGCATTATTCATGACACATACGTAGCACCATAAATTCACTGCGGTGGCTACAAGACCTGATTCATTATATCGTGCAATATTAAAAAAAAAAGGGGGGGGGGGAAATGTGTCACACTCCATAAGAACATAAATATTCAAGCAGGGAGACTGTGGGCACTTAAATCCCATTGAAACTGGTTTCACTTTAAGAGATCACCCTGGACGGTTATATTTCAATTTAGCTCCATTCCTCGCCTTGCTTTGGAAAAACACGCCAGCATTCTTGCAATGGAGCATTTTATTTATGCATTTTAAATATTTTATAATCTAGAAAAATAAAATAAAGTCAACGGAAACTTCCATCTCCCCCCCTCGGCTCATTGCAATGTATTAAAATGTATGTTTATCCAAGACGGCAGTGGCGGGGATGTTTTCCCAGCTAATAAGTCATTTTAAATTAAAACTGCTAAAAAGGGAAAGAGCTTATGGTGATTCTTCCCCTTCCCATATACTGGCTGGGTCCTGCACTGCAGAAGGGTTGTTAGCCATCCAGATGAGAGACCCCAGGATCCAGGTGCCCATGCCCAAAGAAGGCGGCGACCAGATGAGCTCACCATGGGTCAGAAGGGTTCATCTGGGGTCTGCAAGGTGGAGGAAGACCTATTTCCCACGGTACACACCACCGCGAGACACCACAGGCTTCTTCCCGTTGCCCCTTGCTGGGGCAGTTCAGGCACCTCCAGCTATGCTCAGCTTGAGGGAGGATGAGACATGTCCTAGAGGTGCCTCTTCCTCTCCAGTGATAACTGAAGTCCCTGGCTCAGAGGCTAGTTTCATCCTATCTGCATTCTTCAGGTGCACCCATGCTCCAATAGCATTGCTACGCTGCTGCCTGGGTTGAAGCACCTCTCCAAGCAAACGCTGGACCTTCTCTTTGCACCATCCCATCCACCTGGAGTCAAACACGAGCAAAACCTAGCACTGGATCAGCCCCTCTGAAAGGGAGGTGCAGTGATGGAAGCTCTGCTCTCTGGCAAAGGTGCTGCCTTGCTGGAAGACTCAACCCCATGACTGCCCTGATGAGGAAAGTGGAGGAACTGGGAAAAGGAGTGGGCTTTTGTGAGACCCAAATTACTGCCCCAGTCTCTGAGCTTCTGCAGCAATCCCCCTCCCTCTTGGTGGGCTCCTTCCCCATCAGTGGTGCTGGCTGAGCTGTCCCAGGGCAGGAGGAGAGGGTCTTGGACCCAGGTCAGAGCCAGTGGGTGCTGTGGTGCCTTATGGTCATCTTCCACACAACAAATCCCAACTGGGTGAGTGTCCCTCAGGACTGACCATGCAATTGCTGGAAAACATGCAGGACTCTGGGTTTCCACCTTTCCTCCTTCCCACTACAATGCCCAAGGACTTGCCCGCACTCAAAGAGAACAAAACCCACACCTTGGCCAAGTGGATGCTCGCTGCATCCCCCTGCATCCCCAGCACCACTCCTACTCCTGAGAGCGATGCCCTGGCTCATTGGGGACTCCCTGCCTGATGAAGGATGACTCAGGCAGGATTCGACCCTTTCCGGGTGGCAATGCGGAGCTGATACAACACTAGCACGATCCGTACAGCTTTGGCCTTTCTTGTGGAAAAACACTGTAAATGTGGTTTGGCTGGTGGAGAAGCTTTCCTCCTCGGAGCCCTGTGAAGCTAGGGACACGGCAGAGCAGAGCTGGAAAGGCAGGCTGGGGAAGGAGGAATTTGATGCTGAGCTAAGTTTATGGGTCCATTTCAAGGCAGTGTGAAATTTGCCTCCATGATTATATCTAGCTACGAAAGTTCACTATAAAAAAAAACCCACGGCAAGAAATTTATTTCCTAGCCTTTTGCAAGACATTGGAAGGAAGGGGGCTTGAATTATTGTTTGGGGGTTTGTTTTGCAGTGGTGGGGGGGAGAGGGGAGGCTGGTGAATATTTTACGGTCGTGAATAATGCAGCAGGGGAGGGAGAGAAAAAAATAAGCTCATATCACTAGGAAAGTGTTGACAGGGCTGCATTTCTTCTGGGTTGCTTATGTGCTACAGAATACAAAGTAAGGAGCAACCCTACTTTTGGGGGAGGCAGGGAGCCCCCAGCATGTTCACACTCAAGCGAGCCTGTCCCATTGCAGCATGTGCACGTGAGACACCATCAGGTCCTTCACCCTGCAGCACCTGGGGACCCCCAGCCATGCGGGAGACCCCCCCTCAGAGGTCAGCCAAGAAAAGCCTCTTCTGCAGAAGCCAGGACAAGCTGTCCTGCTGGGCCAGCCATCAAGGTGTTGAGAAACTGCTTCTCTGAACCTCATCCCATGGGGACATTACTTGTATTCAGAAGAAGCAGACAGGTGAGAGTGCTCTTTATTGCACTTCTACTGGGCTGACTCGCCTCTTTGATCTCCCTGCTGTTGCCAAGTCCGACAACTGCATTGCAGGTCTCGTGGCACATGGTTTTCTGCATCCTCTCCTGATCAGGATGGCAGCTGAGCAAAATTCCAAGTGTACATCATGTGCTGTGCATTCGGGCACAGCCTTGCCAGTATCTGGAGGAAGACTCCAGGCGTCACCACACCATAAGTGTGAAATAGTCATAATATTTACCTTGGGGCACATACTCTTATTCAGTTCCTGGAATCACTCACTGCAATGTTATTTTCTCAGCCTCCCATGCTTTCCTTCTGACAGAGTTTATCAGGCTTTTCCAGGGACATGAGGCCATCCCACTGCCATTTAGGGAACTCCAAGCTTTGGGGTCCCAGTCCTGGCCACTTTGTGAACAACACTGTTGGACCTTCAGTTCTCAGCACAGCCATACTTTGGTCATCCCCTCCCATACATACACTGGAGTCACAGAATCACAGCACGGTTTGGGTTGGAAGGGACCTTAAAGCCCACCCAGTCCCACCCCCTGCCATGGGCAGGGACACCTCCCACCAGCCCAGGTTGCTCCAAGCCCCATCCAGCCTGGCCTGGGACACTGCCAGGGATGGGGCATCCACAGCTGCTCTGGGCAGCCTGTGCCAGCACCTCGCCACCCTCACAGTAAACACCTTCTTTCTAATAGCTAATCTGAATCTACCCTCTTTTAGTTTAAAACCATCACCCCTTGTCCTATTGCTACAGACTCTACTGAAAAAGCAAAATTCACAACAGTAACTCCTGTCTGAATATCACAGAGGCTGCCGGTGCATCCCAGGTCACAACTGCTGTCCCTGCCCCATTAGAGAAGACAGTTGTGTCATATCTGCTTGTTGCAGTCCCATTAAAATACATAATATATGACTGCCTTGTCTAGCTCTGCCTTCCTCCAGAAAAAAAACCCCGTACTTGGAGCCCATTCAAAATCTGCTTTTTGGCCAAATGTGGAAGGAAAAGGAACATTTTGTGTTTTACTTTGCTTTGTGATGTCACCAAGAAAAACAGGGAAGGACACAATAAAGGACGGGAAACGGGAGAGGAAAAAGTCCAAAATTAAA